>NC_036862.1:25967311-26039853 GCF_002910315.2 Salvelinus sp. IW2-2015
CAAATGTGACACAGACAAATATGACCTAATATGACTTTGGTCACTATAGCAACTATATGGGTCACATTGAGGAGGGGGTCAAGTAGGGCACCATACATACCTGTAGCTCAGAGAGTAATATTACCTACTGTACCTATCTGTACCTCTGTCATACCCCATCAGTCTCTATTGCCTTCACGCAAAGTTTGGTTTAACCTTGTACACAAATCAAAGTGAGCAATGGCTCCTGGGGAAGTGGTTACATTGTCGGGGTTGACTCACTGACTCACAGCCCAGCGCAGCAGCCACAGGAGAGAGAAGAAGAGAGAAGCCACCTCTGCCAGGAGCCAGGCAGGCTTTCCAATAACTGACTGTGGAGGCTGTGATGGGTCCAACGCTCCAGTACAGAGCACTGATATTGCACCGCTGGCTGTTCACACTCTCGTTCCCATGCCAGCCTCTTGTCTGGTGCAAACAAACTGCGTCCTCCTAACCGTGACCTTGGTCCTCCTGTCATAGTCCCTCTTCACTCTGAGCTTCTAGGAACAGTACAGCACAGCCTCTCCCAACCCTAAAATAGAACAACAGATGAAACAACATTAGTCTCTATTTATCCTTTTTTCCAAGACAATGGATGATGTAACTGCCCAGTGCATAGTGAATTAGCCCTCTGGTTAGCGAGTCCTGCTGTAAATGAATGGCCTTTCGGTGTGGTCAGGAAGAAGCCCTTCACTGGTGATTCACGGTGGCTGTAGTTTCCTCTACTGCTTAAGTAAAGTCAGTCCACAGGCTCAACTAAAGCTTCAGCCACTTTCCCTGAAGACCTTCTCTAATCCCCTTATTCTAGCCAACTCAGTGTGTGTGTGTGTGTGTGTGTGTGTGTGTCTGTGTGTGTGTGTATGCCCTCCCTTTCACTGTGTGGGCACGGTGTCCTCTGGTGACACCCCAAAGGGTGGATAATGTCACTGGGGATGCAGATAGACAACAAGCTAATGCTTTTAAATTGATACGCTGCACTTACTCTGCCCATACATGCCTGATGCTGCGCCATACAGTTGAAGTCAGAAGTTTACATACACCTTAGCCAAATACATTTAAACTCAGTTTCACAATTCTTGACATTTAATCCGAGTAAAAATTCCCGTCTTAGGTCAGTTAAGATCACCACTTTATTTTAAGAATGCAAAATGTCAGAATAATAGTAGAGAGAAAGATTTATTTCAGCTTTTATTGCTTTCATCACATTCCCAGTGGGTTAGAAGTTTACATACACTCAATTAGTATTTGGAAACATTGCCTTTAAAATGTTTAACTTGGGTCAAACGTTTCGGGTAGCCTTCCACAAGCTTCCCAGAATAAGTTGGGTGAATTTTGGCCCATTCCTCCTGACAGTGTAACTGAGTCAGGTTTGTAGGCCTCCTTGCTCACACACGCTTTTTAAGTTCTGCCCACAAATGTTCTATAGGATTGAGGTCAGGGCTTTGTGATGGCCACTCCAATACCTTGACTTTGTTGTCCTCAAGCCATTTTGCCACAACTTTGGAAGTATGCTTGGGGTCATTGTCCATTTGGAAGACCATTTGCGACCAAGCTTTAACTTCGTGACTGATGTCTTGAGATGTTGCTTCAATATATCCACATCATTTTCCTCCCTCATGATGCAATCTATTTTGTGAAGTGCACCAGTCCCTCCTGTAGCAAAGCACCCCCACAACATGATGCTGCCACCCCCGTGCTTCACAGTTGGGATGGTGTTCTTCGGCTTGCAAGCATCCCCCTTTTTCCTCCAAACATAACGATGGTCATTATGGCCAAACAGGTATATTTTTGTTTCATCAGACAAGAGGACATTTCTCCAAAAAGTACAATCTTTGTCCCCATGTGCAGTTGCAAACCGTAGTCTGGCGTTTTTATGGCGGTTTTGGAGCAGTGGCTTCTTCCTTGCTGAGCGGCCTTTCAGGTTATGTTGATATGGGACTCGTTTTACGTTGGCTACTTTTGTACCTGTTTCCTCAAGCATCTTCACAAGGTCCTTTGCTGTTGTTCTGGGATTGAGCTGTACTTGTCGCACCAAAGTACGTTAATCTCTAGGAGACAGAATGCGTCTCCTTCCTGAGTGGTATGACGGCTGCGTGGTCCCATGGTGTTTATACTTGGGTACTATTGTTTGTACAGATGAACGTGGTACCTTTAGGTGTTTGGAAATTGCTACCAAGGATGAACCAGACTTGTGAAGGTCTACAATTTCTTTTCTGAGGTCTTGGCTGATTTCTTTTGATTTTCCCATAATGTCAAGCAAAGAGGCACTGAGTTTGAAGGTAGGCCTTGAAATACATCCACAGGTTCACCTCCAATTGACTCAAATGATGTCAATTAGCCTATCAGAAGCTTCTAAAGCCATGACATAATTTTCTGGAATTTTCCAAGCTGTTTAAAGGCACAGTCAACTTAGTGTATGTATACTTCTGACCCACTGGAATTGTCATACTGTGAATTATAAGTGAAATAATGTGTCTGTAAACAATGTTGGAAAAATGACTTGTGTCATGCACAAAGTAGYTGTCCTAACCGACTTGCCAAAACTATAGTTTGTTCACAAGAAATTTGTGGAGTGGTTGAAAAACAAGTTTTAATGACTCCAACCGAAGTCTATGTAAACTTCCGACTTCAACTGTAGGTTAGCAGCCCTGCTAACATTGGCTGTGTTGTGCTAAATGTTAGCCATCTCCCCTGACATTAGAGCTGCTAGGTAAGCTACAGTAATCGCGCCTGTAAATCTTGTCTGTGGCCCTGGTGGATATTGCTGCAGCAAGGACAGGAGAAGGCATAGCAATAGATACTACAAGACCACCAAACTAGGACATTGTTGTGGTATTATACAGTATGTAGTGGTTATATACCACAGGCAGCTGGTGGCACCTTCATTGGGGAGGATGGGATCATAGTAATGGCTGGAATGGAATAAATGGAATGCTATCGACACATCAAACACTTGGATACCATTCCATTAATGTCATTCCAGTCTTTATTATGAGCCGTCCCCAATTCACCAGCCTCCTGTGTTACATACTACATGAAAGCCCTTTGTAATACTGTAGATAGACATGTCTTACACGTATTTATATACCTAGGATCTGTACTGTGTTCAGTTGTATGTTGAGGTTTATGTTTTCATCTAGGGACTTATTTGAAGATGGGTACCTGCATATGGACAGTATTCAAATCAAATCAAATTGTATTGGTCACATACACATATTTAGCAGATGTTATTGCGGGTGCAGTAAAATGCTTGTGTTCCTAGCTCCAACAGTGCAGTAGTATCTAACAATTCAGATGTTGTCAACAATAAATGCTGTCATCAGGCAGCATGCCTGTAAAGACAAAATAGGTTTCAGTGAGGTAATGTTGAGCTAACAGGCTCAGAGTCACAGAGGAGCATCTCTCTTGTCTATCTCCGCCGATGCTGTTTGTTTGATGATGTTTGTCTGATGGCTAATGCTGGGAGTCTGATAAAGTCTGCGTGATGCATTCTATATCTCTGCTGGAAGAGCTATGTGATGGCTTCAGAGTCTATTTCACAAATGACCTCTCTGAGCAAACAATAAAATGAGTTCACCTGAACCCCAGTCAGTGCCTTGTTCAGTTGTGCCAATAACCTGCAGCTCTCATATCAGCTATCCCATCAACAGAGCAAACACAGTTTGTGGCTGGGCCTCACCTCATCTGGTACAGCTTGTTGGAGCCAAACCACATCATAGAGAGAGACAATAGAGATGACATGACATGGTTGGTGGCATCTTAATTGGGGAGAACAGGTTTGTAGCAATGGCTGGAGCGGAATAGGTGGAATGGTATCAAATACATCAAACTCATGGTTTCCATGGGTTTGATGCCATTCCATTTGCTCCATTCCAGACATTATTATGAGTAATTTTCCCCTCAGCTGCCTCCACTGCCAGTCTGCACAGAGCTTTATCAACCCAGAGCATATCGGACTGCTCTCTCTACCATATCACCGGATTTCTGCCGCTCTGGATCATTACACCGGATCATTATTCCGGATCATCGCAGCTAGCTAGCTGCAAACGAGTGGCTATTGTTAGCTAACGCCTCTGTCCCAAAGCTAGCACCAGCTAGCCTTGAGCTAGGCCCATATACCAGCTAATTCTAGTGCTACAATACCTCCTTTGCCAATTGGCCTGGACCCTTTATTGTCGACACGGAGCACCGCCGATCCATCATGACTGGACTGCCAACGTGATCGCCCGATGTGGTCTCAACAGGCTATTCTGTTACAATATTGCCGCAGAACCATCTACTAGCCCGGCCCGCTAGCTTTTCTGAACGCTGTGTCCCCTGCTCGCCCAGTGTAGTAGTGACAACCGAACGGCACTGACTCACCTATTGCTGCTCTTTTGACCTTATGATCACTCGGCTACACAGCTGATGCCCCCTGGACTGTTTCAATAACACGGTACCTCATTTTGTTTACCTTGTTTACCTGTATGTACCTAACTGCCCATTTATCGCAATTTACCCGTTGTCTTAGCTCTCCTGATCAACACCTGTGATTGCTTTATGCCTCTCTCTAATGTCAATATGCCTTGTCTACTGCTGTCTTGGCTAGTTTTTATTGTTTTATTTCATTGTAGAGCCCTCAGTCCCGCTCAAAATGCCTTAGATAGCGCTTTCATCCCACCCCCCACACATGCGGAGGAGACCTCACCTAGGTTAATTGATGCCTCCAGAGACGAAACCTCTCTCATCGTTACGCAACGCACAGGTTTACCTCCACTGTACTCACATCTTACCATATCCTTGTCTGTACATTATACCTTGAATCTATTCTACCACGCCCAGAAATCTGGTCCTTTTATTCTCTGTCCCCAACGCACTAGAAGACCAGTTCTTATCGCCTTTAGCCGTACCCTTATCCTACTCCTCCTCTATTCCTCTGGTGATGTAGAGTGGTGATGTAGAGGTTAACCCAGGCCCTGTAGCCCCCAGTTCCACTCCTATTCCCCAGGCACTATCATTTGTTGACTTCTGTAACCGTAAAAGCCTTGGTTTCATGCATGTTAAGATCAGAAGCCTCCTCCCTAAGTTTGTTCTTTTCACTGCTTTAGCACACTCCGCCAAACCCGATGTCCTAGCTGTGTCTGAATCCTGGCTTAGGAAGGCCTCCAAGAATTCTGAAATTTCCATCCCCAACTATAAAAATTTCCTCCAAAATAGAACTGCCAAAGGGGGTGGAGTTGCAATCTACTGCAGAGACAGCCTGCAGAGTTCTGTCATGCTATCCAGGTCTGTGCCCAAACAGTTTGAGCTTCTACTTTAAAAAATCCACCTTTCCAGACATAAGTCTGTCACTGTAGCCGCTTGTTACAGACCCCCCTCAGTCGCCAGCTGTGCCCTGGACACCATATGTGAATTAATTGCCCCCCATTTATCTTCAGAGTTTGTACTGTTAGGTGACCTAAACTGGGATATGCTTAACGCCCCGGCCGTTCTACAATCTAAGCTAGATGCCTTCAATCTCACCCAAATGATCATGGAACCTACCAGGTACAACCCCAAATCCGTAAACACGGGAACCCTCATAGATATCATCCTGACCAACCTGCACTCTAAATACACCTCTGCTGTCTTCAACCAGGATCTCAGTGATCACTGCTTCATTGCCTGCGTCCGTAATGGGTCCGCGGTCAAACGACCACCCCTCATCACTGTCAAACGCTCTCTAAAACACTTCAGCGAGCAGGCCTTTCTAATCAACCTGGCCCAGGTATCCTGGAAGGATATTGACCTCATTCCGTCAGTAGAGGATGCCTGGTTATTCTTTAAAAGTGCTTTCCTCACCAACTTAAATAAGCATGCCCCTTTCAAAAAATGTAGAACCAGGAACAGATATATCCCTTGATTTACTCCAGACCTGAGTGCTCTTGACCAGCACAAAAACATCCTGTGGCATTCTGCGTTAGCATCGAATTGCCCCCGCGATATGCAACTTTTCAGGGAAGTTAGGAACCAATATACACAGGCAGTTAGGAAAGCAAAGGCTAGCTTTTTCAAACATAAATCTGCATCCTGTAGCACAAACTCCAAAAGGTTCTGGGACACTGTAAAGTCCATGGAGAATAAGAGCACCTCCTCCCAGCTGCCCACTGCACTGAGGCTAGGAAACACTGTCACCACCGATAAATCCACGATAATTGAGAATTAATGAGCATTTTTCTATGGCTGGCCATACTTTCCACCTGGCTACCCCTACCCCGGTCAACAGCTCTGCACCCCCCACAGCAACTTGCCCAAGCCTCCCCATTTCTCCTTCACCCAAATCCAGATAGCTGATGTTCTGAAAGAGCTACAAAATCTGGACACCTATAAATCAGCCGGGCTAGATAATCTGGACACTCTCTTTCTAAAATGATCCACCGCAATTGTTGCAACCCCTATTACTAGCCTGTTCAACCACTCTTTCGTATCATCTGAGATCCCCAAAGATTGGAAAGCTGCTATGGTCATCCCCCTCTTCAAAGGGGGAGACACCCTAGACCCAAACTGTTACAGACATATATCTATCCTACCTTCCTAAGGTCTTCGAAAGCCAAGTTAACAAACAGAACATCAGCCATTTCGAATCCTTCTCCGCTATGCAATCTGGTTTCCTAGCTGGTCATGGGTGCACCTCACCCACGCTCAAGGTCCTAAACGATATCATAACCGCCATCAATAAAAGACAGTACTGTGCAGCTGTATTCATCGACCTGGCCAATGCTTTCGACTCTGTCAATCACTGCATTCTTATCGACAGCCTTGGTTTCTCAAATGACTGCCTCACCTGGTTCACTAACTACTTCTCAGACAGAGTTCAGTGTGCCAAATCGGAGGGCCTGTTGTCGGGACCTCTGGCAGTCTATATGGGGGTGCCACAGGGTTCAATTCTCGGGCCGACTCTTTTCTCTGTATACATCAATGATGTTGCTCTTGCTGCTGGTGATTCTCTGATCCACTTCTACGCAGAAGACACCATTTTGTATTCTTCTGGCACTTCTTTGGACACTGTGTTAACCTCCAGACGAGCTTCAATGCCATACAAACTCATTCCGTGGCCTCCAACTGCTCGTAAATGCAAGTAAAACTAAATGCATGCACTTTAACCGATCGCTGCCCGCACCCACCCGCCCGTCTAGCATCACTACTCCGGACGGTTCTGACTTAGAATATGTGGACAACTACAAATACCTAGGTGTCTGGTTAGACTGTAAACTCTCCTTCCAGACTCACATTAAGCATCTCCAATCCAAAATTAAACCTAGAATCAGCTTCCTATTTCGCAACAAAGCATCCTTCACTCATGCTGCCAAACATACCCTCGTAAAATTGACCATCCTACCGATCCTCGACTTCGGCGACGTCATTTACAAAATAGCCTCCAACACTCTACTCAGCAAATTGGATGCAGTCTATCACAGTGCCATCTGTTTTGTCACCAAAGCCCCATATACCACCCACCACTGCGACCTGCATGCCCTCACTTCATATTCGTAGCCAAACCCACTGGCTCCAGGTCATCTATAAGTCTTTTCTAGGTAAAGCCCAGCCTTATCTCAGCTTACTGGTCACCATAGCAGCACCCACCCGTAGCACGTGCTTCAGCAGGTATATTTCACTGGTCACCCCCAAAGCCAATTCCTCCTTTGGCTGCCTTTCCTTCCAATTCTCTGCTGCCAATGACTGGAATGAACTGCAAAAATCACTGAAGCTCATATCTCCCTCACTAACTTTAAGCATCAGCTGTCAGAGCAGCTCACAGATCATTGCACCTGTACATAGCCCATCTGTAAATAGCCCACCCAACTACCTCATCCCCATATTGTTTTTATTAACTTTTTTCTTCTTTGCACCCCAGTATCTCTACTTGCACATTCATCTTCTGCACATCTATCACTCCAGTGTTTAATTGCTAAATTGTAATTATTTTGCCACTATGGCCTATTTATTGCCTTACCTCCCTAATCTTACTTAATTTGCACACACTGTATATATTCTTTTATATTGTGTTATTGACTGTACGTTTGTTTATTCCATGTGTAATTCTGTGTTGTTTGTGTCACACTGCTTTGCTTGATCTTGGCCAGGTTGCAGTTATAAATGAGAACTTGTTCTCAACTGGCCTACCTGGTTAAATAAAGGTGAAATAAAAAAAATTGAAAACTGATGTCAGCTAATGAGACTCACATAGTAATCTGTGAGTGACATTTTTTCCAGTTACCCCATGTCACCCTATAGCTGAGAAGATAAGTGAGAAGTGCTTCTATACTGGCTGTGTACCAGGTATAGCGCCCTCTAAACAGAGAACAAAATGGAGTAGCTTACATACAGTATATCCACCAAAGCAATCAATACCTGTAAATGCATTAATCTCAACCCATTGCCATGGCTATTCTATATGTGTCTTTGGGGGACAGGTTTAACTGACGACAACACTAGCTTGAGTGTGTGTGTGTGTGTGTGTGCTGTCTCTTATACACATCTAGATGTGTATAAGAGACAGCCACCAAAGCAATCAATACCTGTAAATGCATTCATCTCAACCCCATTGCAATATGGCTATTCTATATGTGTCTTTGGGGGACAGGTTTAACTGACGACAACACTAGCTTGAGTGTGTGTGTGTGTGTGTGTGTGTGTGTGTGTGTGTGTGTGTGTGTGTGTGTGTGTGTGTGTGTGTGTGTGTGTGTGTGTGTGTGTGTGTGTGTGTGTGTGTGTGTGTGTGTGTGTGTGTGTGTGTGTGTGTGTGTGTGTGTGTTTATGGCCTGTCAGAGCAGCACATCAGCAGTGGTAATGGGCGGTCCCTGTGGAGGGCAGACTGGCAGGCAGGTAATGATCAAAGAGTCTGTTTCCTGTGCCTCATGTTGGGGTGCATCTGTCCCCCTGTGCCTTCACTTTTTAATGGGCTCAGTATGACTGCACCTAGCGCTAACTCATCACACACGTACACACACAAACACACATACACACACACATACAAACACACATAAACTTACCCACATGCCAGACATGCACCCACACAATAAATCACTGAACTCTTCCCGCCTGCACACTGTCTCTCACTCCATCTCAACCTCTCCATGTCATCTGAACCACATCGTACACCATAAAATATCAATCTGGTGGGGGAGTGAACAGTTATAGTCAGTCCCATGCATCTCTTTCTATGTCTCTCTCTATGTGTCGCTTTCTTTCCCTCCCTGCTAGTCTGTGAGCATGCAGCCTATCTCTAACTTGAAAGCCACTCAGTGTTCTCTCTACCTCAATCATGTGTCTGCTGTTTTCCAATGGACATCCATATGGAAGAGCTCCTGCTTTGCTTAGCATATTTAAAACATTTATTACATTACATTTATTTGACCTTTATTTAACTAGGCAAGTCAGTTAAGAACAAATTCTTATTTACAATGACAGCCTAGGAACACTGCCTTGTTCAGGGGCAGAACGACAGATTTTTACCTTGTCAGCTCGGGGATTCGATCTAGCAACCTTTCAGTTACTGGCCCAATGCTCTAACCACTAGGCATAGCAGTTACTGTTTATCACATGGGGATGATTCAGTAGTTGATAATCTTCTGTCTTGCTGGAGATTGGCCAAATCTAATTTTAGATCGTTGCTATGTTGTTATGAAGTGAATTTGGCCTTGTGGGTTTTGTATAGTTATTTGTTATTATATTTAATTATGGAGAAGATTTTAACTGCAGGGCTGTAGTATGTGCATAGCACATGCATGTGTCCATGTGTATGCATACTCTCTGAGTATGTCCCCATGTGCATCATGTGTAAACTGCTGATTGGCAGACTTGTCGTTAGCTGGATGTGCTCGCCATCAGCGGCAAATTAACAAGCAATTAACCAGCGTTCAGGTAATTACCCAGCCAATCAAATGAAACCAACTCAATGCAGGTAGTAGTGGGAGCATGATGAGCAAATGTAATCATTCATTGGCAACGCTACCTTTATGCACACTCAGATGTCATCGCTGCAATTTACTTTTTGGCTCAGGCAGAAATCCTAAAAAAGTAATTGAATTCTTAATTCTATGTTTCATTTATTTTAAATCACACCGTGTTCATAGTTGGATTATATTTCCTCCTTTTATCTGAAACCATTAGTATGCTCTTACAGCAGTTGACGTTACTTAAGATGTGTTTCCTAACTGAACTAGAGGGTTCAACTACAGGTTAGAGCATACTATTGTGTCTATTGAAAGTTAATGCATTACAATAATGCCAGTATTTACTTTCAACTGACATCACCCTCTTTGGTAACCCATATTTTATACTAACCAATATTTAGCTTTCTCTTTCAGAGTAGGTTTGTCTAATAGTGAAATCGAAGCTGACCTGTTCTGCAGAGCGCAGGCTTTGATTTGATTTGCTTTGGCAGCTGATCCAGCAGAAAACCCCAGAAAGGGAATTTCATAAATGGGAGGGGTTAAGTGTATAGCTGCTGTCAACATAAGATGATTGATAGTCATTTGTTTTGCCCTTTTAATACAACATAAACTGTTCGACCATTCATCAAAGGTCTGAGGGATTTCCAGGGTGTCTCTACAAAGCTCACTAAAAATAAGACATTTTCTTGATGCCACGAGCCAGCTAAGCGCTAATATGAAATATTCATGTGGGTCCAGAGTAAATCATATGGCCATTGGCACACAGTTAGATACCGCTCTGTGTGGAGGGGAGGAAATGTCAGGCTGTGAAGTCCTATATTAGCCTGCCATTGTGAATTTACTATAGTTGCCATTTGGCGCAGTCACTTCAAATAGATCTTTGTTTCAATCGATACACTCTGTAAAACACTGGTGCACATTGCAGTATCTGCATAATCCTGGAGTTAGTCCCCACTAGCAGTCTTAACCATACATATACTGTACATGCCACATGATGTTAAGATTTTTTTATTCTACGTTGGAGTGCTGTCAGTCAGAATTGTCTTCGTCTTTTCACTGCTGACACTATGCGTTTGCTGCCACATGCTATCGCTTTTGTGTTAGATTGCAATGTGCCTATGGTATGAACATGTAGGTGTTTGACTTGATATCTACCATTATGTGAACCAGTTATTTTATTCACTGTAGTGTATTTGCGTTGGTCATTGGGTTAACGACACAAGACATACGTTTTTATCTGTATGCCTAGCTATACAGGTGTAGGATCTTAATTAGATCACCCTGTTGCAGGAGAACTTTCCTGCAATGAAAGGCATGTAAAAGGTGTAGTGTATTTGAGATTTAAAAAGGTTTCTGAAGTTTGTAATTTCCCCTGAAATTTCAGTCTTGATTTTTACCTCAAGAAAAATGTATCAACCGCTACAAAAATGTCCATTAATTATAATCCACATAATACTTCACATTTGCTGTTGCTGCAGGATTATTTTCCTGATGTAGCAAACTGTCTCAAATTAAGATCCTATATCTGTATACATACATTGTATAATATGTTATACTGTGTTTATAATGTGTTATCAGTAGTTACAGCAACACCAGACAGGAAACCTGAGTATTGCATCAGCTGATATTGCACCAATTAGATTCACTCTACCTTAATATTGTGGTGTATTTAGTCAACCAGGTGTTGCACCTTCATTCCCTGATGACTGCCACATGCCCGCTATGCGCTGGTGTTCTTGGTGACATGTTATTGCTGTAACATGCGTTACTTGCCATGTATGTCTGTTTTCTGCTTCCCCACCACCCACCCCAGCCTCCACCTGTTTGGACTGTGATTTGGTTTCGGTCAGGGGGATTGGTATAACATACCTTGCTCACTGTCTGTTACTATAGTTATCTTATCATTATGCATGCTCTGGCAGTGAGCTATCCCAAAGGAGCAGAGCCTGACGCCAAGAGTATCGTATTGCATGTATTGTAATCTTTTCTAATAAATGGTTAAACAAATATGTGGCTTTTCCTGTCGGTACCACTGTAAAAGAACAGTGTGCAGAATAGATACATTTACTCAAATAGAGAGGGCAAATTCAACGGTGTACATTGTGAATCATTTGGAGCCGGGCAGGGAGACAGCCTTGCATTGGCAGCCACACACACACATATTTCCCTCCAATCTCTGACTAATGGAGCTGGGGTTGGAGATGGTTCCATCAAGGTACACGGCCTCAGTTTACCTCCTTCACACACACACACACACACACACACACACACACACCTGATTGATAGCTGTGATTTGACTGTGAAAAAGGAATAGGAAATTGAAAAATGGTGGAAGAAGATTGGAAACAGTGTGCTCATTATAAACTCGCAGAAGAAACAAAAGGCCTTCTCTCCTCTTTTTTATTTTCTTTAACTCTACACACACAGACAGCAGGTGTGTGTGACAGGTGTCTGATTGAGGCACACAAAAATAAATGACACCTGCAAACAAATGGATGTATTTAGCGGTCCTGGATGCAGTTAGAGCTGTGGGCTGATGGATGTGATTATGAGAGTATGAGCACCGGGGCCGGGCACAGACAGAATGGGCACAGGTGCAACACAGATAGAGAGGGAGAGGGGGGGGGAGGGGGGGGGCAGCAGACATGTTATTGTGGGGATAAATAATCATCCATACATAGAATTAATGATATGCCATAACCAAGGTCACCAGAAGTGCCCAACTCTGGAGATTATATGTAATGTGTCTGTCTCTTTGTAATACAGATCCTCAATTTCATAGCATGCTCAGTGGTTAAGCTCACAACAGCTAACTGGATTTGTCATTATGTCATACGAGGGAATTTTTAGATAACAGTTAGATAACACATTTTGTCACGTTGTCTCAAAACTCAAATCTCARGGCTCATAGCCATACTCCATCACAATGCACATTTGTTGAGTTATCAAATAGTAATACCCTGTGAGATAGCTTTGTGTTTTCCATAATTGAGGCGAGGGAGTGTCTTGCCTGAGGTCCCAGTGGTTTAATATTCTGTGAGAGATTCCAGACAGTGAGTGGTGGTGCAGCAGCTGCCTCCTTACCCCTCTCCAGCCCCTCTTACCCCCTCTGACCCCTGTCTCCTTGCTGGACAAGCTGTGGAGATGACTGGCCTGTCAGAGGCTTCTACTGATGTCCTAATTACCCCCCGACACACAATCACAAACACATGCATGTACACACATGAACCCACACAAGCATATGCACGCGTGCATGTACATACACTCACATGCATACACACACAGACACATGCACGCAAGCACACACACACACACACATACACATACACACACATCCCAATCTGTCCCGTCAGGCATCAGCACAGCGCTTGTATGCCCCTTGCATTGCACCACATTAGATAAAGGGGAACAATGTCCCCATAACTAAAAGAAAATAACATTTCAAAATGTATGTAAAACATCACAGCACAATTGAAAAATATATGGCACATGGAAACCAAACGAGGGTGTTCTATGGTGATAGGTGGGATGGGCTGAGATTGACTGAGGGGTGTGATTAAAGAGTTTATGTTCGGTAATGTATTATTGTTACTGTATGTGATTGCTGTATATAAAAGTACCAAGTATGTCAAATGTGTATGTAAAATGTATGTATATGTAGCAGAAAAGCTGTAAAAAAAAAAGTTTTTTAAAAGATATGTGTCCTCCCCGAAGATAAAAAAAATAAAAATAGTAAGAGGCAGTGATTACACCCGTATAAGACTCTTTCTAAGCTTTGATTTTAAAAAAGCTGCATGTGAATACAATGCAATCAGAGGCGAGCATTGAGTCAGAGCTTTGTGTGCTCTCCAGCGGCATTACCACTAACGCTCCTGCTGCCGCCTCGCCTCCACCTGAGACCGGGTTGAAAAGAAGCAGGGCTCTGTGTGATCGCTCCCTCTGGAGCAAGATGGAAGACAGGGCTTTAGCTGAACAGACATGGTGAATAAGATGTGGTGTGTCTCACAGCCGGGGGGTTAAGCATTCACTATGATCTGTTTCTCTATAAAGCCATGTGGTGTGTGGATGCATACATTGCGTATTGTAACGGCAGCCTTGAAGTCAGTGCTTACCCAACCATTCGTGCCAACTATTCGTGCCAACCATTCGTGCCAACCATTCGTGCTAGCATAACACAATGCAGAATCATGCTTATACTGATATTGGTTGTTTTTCCAAGACCTTTGAACCCCTTTAAATCTATTTTGGATGACTGTGGAAGGCTGAGGTGTCACTGTAGTTGGATAATGGCTTCGGTTCCTTCTTCTTGTTGGATTGTTTTCTTGGGGGGGAAGTGGTGTTATGTGGTCATTTATATTTTGCTGTGTCAAACACCAGTGACTCTCAAGTGTCATGGTGACATAGCGATAGTTTGTTGATTTGTTGGTTTCTTCGTTCATTTTTTATTAATAAAGGAGCCCAGTATTCTGTACAGATATACAGTACAGGCATGTACAACTTGCAGAGAAAGCTTTGTATATGTGACATGTTTTAGAGTGAGAGATGGCAGTTGGCGGGGCTGCTAGGCATCCAGTCAGAGGCGTGTATCTCTAACACAACCACAACCTGAGACAGGCAATGGCAGAGTTCTCTTTCAGCTTCTATATTTTCTGTTATTTCTGCTCTCAGAATGAAGATATTACTTTTGTGTTACAGAGAGGACTTAAAGTTCTGATTGAAGAGCTTATTAACATGTATTGTTTTCAGACAAACATGATACAATATTCAGATCCTCACATACTTCAGCCTCCTTACCAACTAGACCTTGAATACCAGAAACTCACACTGTGAACTCACCATGGGAGAATACTGTTCAATCCCTCTGAATTGTTAGTTAGTTATCTGTGAATTGTTAGTTAGTTATCTGTGAATTGTTAGTTAGTTATCTCTAATGTGCCAGGCTTCAACTGTGTGTGTGTGTGTGTGCACACATCTGCTGGCATGTGCACGCGTGTGTGTGTGTACGTGCGTGCGTGCGTGCATACATGTGTGTGAGTGTGTGTGTGCATGCATACGTGTGTGTGTGTGTGTGCTTATGTGCTTGTGCTCAGGGGTTGCTAAAGGCCCATATTAATATTCAGAGCATGAAATCAGGCATATCCAGTGAGAGGTTGTCACGGCTGAGCTCCAGTGTCTTTTTGTATGTACCATGAATAAGGTGCAGTTAAACCTCCTCTGGCCATCAGGAAACTGTTTATGTGGGGATACATACATAATCCCCTTTGACTACAGTATGATGGAACAGCCTGTAGATGTGTTCCTGGTAAGCCCACTTGATTAACATGTTACTGTCTGCCATGGAGAGGAATTAGCCTGAGCATTCCCTGTGGTGCGATAGGTAAGTGTTTTCACAGATATTCCACAGGCAATCAGATACCTGCATTAAGCCATATCTGACAAAACGGTGGGAGTACAGAGCAGCTCTCTCTGTTGAGCTGTAGCTGCTCCTGACACCTCCCTCTAAAGCGCTCTGCTGCAGGCAACTATACAGATAGCTGGCGTGTCACATTTTGTCCAGTGATTGCACAGTGGACTACATTGAGTGTACAAAACATTAAGAACACCTTCCTCATATTGAGTTGCACCCCCCCTTTTGCCCTCAGAACAGCCTCAATTCATCAGGGCATGGACTCTATAAGGTGTCGAAAGCGTTCCACAGGGATGCTGGCCCATGTTGACTACAATGCTTCCCGCAGTTGTATCAAGTTGGCTGTATGTCCTTTGGATGGTGGACCATTCTTGATACACACGGGAAACTGCAGTGTTGCAGTTCTTGACACAAACCGGTGCGCCTGGTACCTGCTACCATAACCTGTTCAAAAGCACCTAAATATTTTGTCTTGCCCATTCACCCTCTGAATGGCACACATACACAATCCATGTCTCAATTGTCTCATGGCTTAAAAATATTTTTAACCTGTCTCCTCCCCTTTATCTACACTGATTCCAGTGGATTTAATAAATTACATCAATAAGGGATCATAGATTTCACCTGGATTTACCTGGTCAGTCTATGTCATAGAAAGAGCAGGTGTCCATAATGTTTTGTACACTCAGTGTATATTATGGTATTTGACTTGAGGCTGAGACAAAGATGAAATGAACTCAGCAGGAGTGTGAGTGATTACTACAGTAATGACTTTCAAATCCCAGATTTAATGTACAGTATTTCAATTGTTTCTAGCTGTTTATTTGTAGAACGTCCACCCCTAGAAGTAAACACAGGAGCGTGTGAGCAGTTGTTGTGGTTAGACACTGGCTAGGACACCAATCCTAGAGGTCACAGAAGGTATCTGGACAGTGTTCAGACTTCTGAGAAAAGGTCTTAAACCATCTAATGGCTTGCTGTTTGGAAAATGATGACCACAGCAGCCAATCTGTGTTCCTTGGGTCTACTCAGCAGGTACAGGCTTTTCCATCAAATTTCTTTTAAGAAAAAGGTCTGCATCCCTCCACCCAACCTTTTAATTAAATGAAAGCACAGTGGGACACACACTCACTCACGCACACACACACACGCTAGAGGAGAGGAGACTGCCTGGGCCGCACAGCACCCCAGCATCCTCCTCCTGCTGTCGCCACACATGCGGTTTGAACACACACACGGATAACGTGGCCGGAAATAAGAAGGAAAAATGTTTCCTCAAAGGAGGCCCATACATTTAATGACACCATGCCAGCATAGAGAGGGTATGTTACCTTTCCCCAACTGCTATTACCCAGCAGCCTGGAAAGAGAGGTTGCTCTCCTCCACATTCACAGAGAGAGACCGTCTGCAGAGATATCAGTCTGGCTCACAGAGTGTACTGCAGCTCTGTGGATTCACCCAGATGACAGTCCGCTGTACACTGCTAGTATTGTCTAAAAGCATGAACATATTATCTAATGATCAGATAGTTTGTAGATTCTACTATCTGTCAGGTAATACACTACAAAGAACACTCATTGACTGTCATTCTTATTCATACACTGGCATATCAGACGTTTGCAGATTCTGTCGAAGTACAATAAAATACCAGAAGTCTAAGGAATATGGGTTAGGAGAGTAGGAGAGCAGACCCAGACAAGGACAGGCTTTATTTGGAGGACGGTGGGCCTGTCTGGCCTCATCCTCTATGATTGACAGATTGCAGTGGAGGCCGCCACTTGCAGGGAATAGCATCACACGCATTTCCCCTGAAATCTGTCTATCAGTGCTGTCTAAGCAGAGCGACAGCCATGACATCTAATCACAGCCTGGCTGGCACCTCATAACTCCTGCCTAATGTGCTCCAGGTACAGGGGAGGGTAGGTTCGGTAGCAGGGGGCGCAGGCGGCTATTTATAAGTCTTATCTGTGGCTGTACACTTTGCCCTATTAATACAGTTTTGAACTAGGCTGAGAAAATTGATATATATTACATCCTTACTCCTCATACTATAACAGAAATACAGACTTTCTATATGATTTATAATCTGAGATGTACCTATATTATGTGCTGGTTTGTGCTGGTTTGTGATTTGTCTCCTGTGAGGATTCATACAAGGCTGAGAAAGCATAACAAGGAAATGCCTTCCATTCAGGTTAGGTCAAAGATGATAACTCAGGCAAGAAGACTAGTGTGTGCCTGCTTGCTCTTCACGAGGTGGTCCAATTAGATGTTAGCCTGCGTAATAGGCTTACCACTTAGAGCGGTGCTGTGAGTCCAGGATGCCCAGGGTGGTGCCGTAGAGAAAATGACAGTCTCCCATGACCAGCTGGTGTGAGATGCCAGTCTCGGGCGACTGGCCACTGTTCCAAGCGGGCAAATTCTGGTGTGCCCCAGGGCTCTCAGGGGACCTTCACTAGGCAGAGGCTGCTCCAGCCATGGGCTGGCAGGAATCTCAAACAGAGAGAGGCTGGGAAAAACAAAGTCCACAGATAGCTAACTATCTACCCCCGAGCTGCTCCATATTAATAGCCCCCAAATTGACTGAAACTTTACAGTGGTTATAAAAGATACGGTGTTGTAAAGCTATACACTCTCAAATACTCAATCACTTTCAGGAAAGTACTGTATATTGGAATCTTCGGTATTGGAATTTTTGGTCAACACGCTTTTGGGATTTATGCCAGCCTCTAAAATATAAGAGAGGAAGCACTAAAACCAATGGATTATGACTCATCCAAAATGAGATGAGTTTTGACAGAGTTACCTTCTGTGTGAATTATAAATGAATATGGGCCTCTGCTTACAATGTGTCCGTCTTATCATGAATATGGGCCTCTGCTTACAAGGTGTCCGTCTTATCATGAATATGGGCCTCTGCTTACAATGTGTCTGTCTTATCATGAATATGAGCCTTTGCTTACAAGGTGTCTGTCTTATCATGAATATGGGCCTCTGCTTACAATGTGTCTGTCTTATCATGAATATGAGCCTTTGCTTACAATGTGTCCGTCTTATCATGAATATGGGCCTCTGCTTACAATGTGTCTGTCTTATCATGAATATGAGCCTCTGCTTACAATGTGTCTGTCTTCCTTCTTTCCTTCTCTACTGCTGCAACAGGAGCCGCTGAGACCTTGTCAGGTACTTTTGATTTTCCTCTAATGTTCGTCTGACGATGTCTGATGCATTTGCTCACCCTGCTCTTATTGATTTGTGTAAAGCATTGAGTTATGTGTTCATGTGCTGTGCAATGTCTACAATCATATGTCAATCTACTGCCAATTTGATTGTATTTGTATAGCACAGCTACAGTCGTGTGAATAGAGACTGTTTCAAATAAGACTATGTCAGATGGTGGCAGAGTACATTCTACATTCCCTGTTGTTATTGGCTACTGTCATTATGTTTACCATATGTGCATTATATTGTTGCCTATATGTAGTTTTCTATTGGTTGACACATGAATTGTATGTACAAAGTGACTATGGTAGCCTACACTAAACCGAAGGTGAACATTCTATATTGTGAAAGCCCATGTCTAACACTACTATAGGCTAGAAGCTACCCTTGTCTCTCTATCACACTTAGGAAGACACATCAAGCACAAAGAGCCTCTAACCTGCCAGTACAGTGGAACATGAGATTGAGCAGTCCCCAACATTGATCTGCAGTGAACATGGCACAATCTGCATAGGATAATAGAGTACAGGAGAGATGCTTTTCTCTGTACATCTCTATTCAGATAAAGCCTTGTCAAAGCAGCATCAGACATCTGACATCACATCAGAAACATGATGAAACTTGAGTGAGAGATTGTTTTCAGAGATAAAAGAGATTACATTAGAAGGCCTAAAACGTTAGAAATCCTGCTACGATGCAGAGAAGCCTTGAAACAGTGAAGGTCTAATAATGTCCAATGATATTATGGCTTTTTACTTACAGATGTCCTTGAAAGAGCTTCCCTTCTTAGAGAGCAGGGCTTAATGAATGAGCTGGACATGTATGTATCTCAAGGGGCAGAGAATAGGAGCGTGAGAAAGAGAGCCATGTTCAGTCTTAATGCGGTAAGATAGATCCGGTCGGCTAGATAGCTAGGTCCGGCCGGCCAGATACTTTTGGTAATGTAGTGTATGTGGACACTTGCTCGTTGTACATCTCATTCCTAAATCACGGGAATTTATGGAATTGGTCCCACCGTAGCTGCTAAAAAGCCTCCACTCTTCTGGGAAGGCTTTCCACAAGATGTTGAAACATTGCTGCGGGGTCTTGCTTCCATTCAGCCACAAGAGCATTAGTGAGGTCGGGCACTGATGCTGGGAGGTTAAACCTGGCTCACAGTCAGCGTTACAATTCATCCCAAAGGTGTTCGATGGGGTTGAGGTCAGGGCCCTGTGCAGGCCAGTCAAGTTCTTCCACATCGATCTCGACACACCATTTCTTTATGGACCTCGCTTTGTGCACGGGGACATTGTCATGCTGAAACAGGAAAGAGTCTTCCCCCAAACTGTTGCCACAAGTTGGAAGCACAGAATCATCTGGAATGTCATTGTATGCTGTAGCGTTAAGATTTCCCTTCACTGGAACTAAGGGTCCTAGCCCGAACCATGAAAAACAGCCCCAGACCATTATTCCTCCTCCACCAAACTTTACAGTTGGCACTATGCATTGTGGCAGATAGCGTTCTCCTAGCATCCCCCAAACCCAGATTAGTCTGTCGGACTGCCAGATGGTGAAGTGTGATTCATCACTCCAGAGAACGCGTTTCCACTGCTCTAGAGTCCAATGGGGGCGAGCTTTACACCACTCCAGCCGATGTTTGGCATTGTGCATGGTGATCTTAGGCTTGTGTGCAGCTGGTCGGTCATGGAAACCCATTTCATGAATCTCCCGATGAACAGTTCTTGTGCTGACGTTGCTGCCAAAGACAGTTTGGAACTCAGTAGTGTTGCAACTGAGGGCAGAAGATTTTTATGCGCTACACGCTTCAGCACTCGGTTGTCCTATTCGGTGAATTTGTGTGGCCTGTCACTTCGTGGCTGAGTCATTGTTGCTCCTAGACGTTTCCACTTCACAATAACAGCACTTACAGTTGACTGGGGCAGCTCTAGCGGGGCAGAAATTTAACGAACTGTCTTGTTGGAAAGGTGGCATCCTATGACGGTGCCACGTTGAAAGTCAATGAGCTTTTCAATAAGTCCATTATACTGCCAATGTTTGTCTATGGAGATTGCATGGCTGTGTGGTCGATTTTATAAACCTGTTAGCAGCGGGGGTGGCTGAAATAGCCAAATCCACTCATTTGAAGGGGTGTCCACATACTTTGTATATATTTTGTAGGTTCGGCCAGATAGGTCTGGTCGGCCGACTGGCCAGATAGCTAGGTCCAGCCGGCCAGATATCTAGGTAGTTCCGGCCAGCCAGATAGCTAATTGCAGGGCCTTCAAAGGTCTGTGAACTTAACCTAGCTATCTGGCCGGCCGCACCTAGCTATCTCTGGCTGGAAAGATAGCTTGGTCCGACCGGCCTGTCAGATAAGTAGCTCCGGCTGGATAGCTGGTTCCTCTTTGAAAAGGACAGGGCCGCTTCAGACATCGGTGACTCAGTGGAGAGGAATCAGGGGCCTGGCGCTGTCCTGCTTTCCACTGCCCCTTTCATGTCTTTTGATGAAAAAATTCAAAGAGAGAGAGAGAGAGAGAGAGAGAAGTTCAAAGAAAAAAGGAATTTGAATCAAAAGGTGCCTTTTCTTAACATCTGGGAAGGAATGAAGAGAGGAACTTAATTTCTCCCAACTTCTAAAAGTTAGCGTCAGGGTTTCTTCTCGGTGTCTTGCATTATGAGCTGCTTGTTGATGGGGCCCATGTCAGACCGCTGATGTAACATCCCAGCGTTGAGTTCGCAGACCTTTGAAGGCCCTGTAATTAATTATCTTTGACTGTGTCATTCAGTGTGTTCTGATGGAAGAACAGGAGGGCGGCCATGTGTGGCAATACTGGAGCGGCGCACTCCAAGACAGCTGCTGGAAGGAGTGTGAATTTATCAACCAGTCATCTGCGCCCTGCCTTGTCTCAGCCCACCTCTCTCTCCCTCTCCCGCCACCAGGAATTAATGACTGCCTCTCCTCATTTGTACCCAATCATGACCAGGATGCTGAGGCAATTGAAAATGTTTACTAGAATTGCAAAAACCCCTCCATGTTCCGTAAAGTGGCCTGTTTTCCCTTTGATGGGATTGCTAATCACAGCTCCGTTATTTATGTGTGTTTTGAATTGGAGATGAGCCAGGGATATTGGAGAGGACCCAACCCTGCTAAGGGCTGCTGAAACCTTATGGATATTTTCACTAGAAGTCATCTTCCAGAATAACCTAGCTTTGAGGCTCCTTCATGTTGCTGTTTTGACTGCCAGCTATATTACTTTAACAAAACTGAAATCAAAACAGACTTCAAAACATACTGTGGGCTCCTCTGCTGGGGTAGGCCTACTTACTATAAATATGTCAGAGCTGCCTTTCAGGTTTCAGTCAGACACACTCAAATTAATTACACACTTCCATATTCCAACATTGGAGCACACTTAATAAACATTCATTTTATTGTGTTATAAGGAGTTAATTATCAACCAAGTATTTTTGCTCAAATACTAATTGAGTGTGTGTGCTCTAGTAGTCCACTATACATTCACACTTCAGAGGTAGTTGAAAACAGAAGCTTTTCTAATGATAAAACAGATGGATTCCTCAAACATCACAGATACTCAATTAAGACAGTTTAAAAACAGCACACTTCAATTAAAGCAAGTCTTTCCTTACAATAAGATAACACTCAAATACCTCAAGATGCTACCTATTTAGTACAGAATGTACTGTACTCTGCTCTGCTCAATATCAATGTCAATTTTCAGTCATCACTTGATGAACCAATATCTGTGTTGTCGAATGAAATGGAAAGTTCATTGCTACAGACAGGTCTGAGGTGTATTTCTCCACAGGAGGTTCATTTCTTGCTGCTCGCTGCATTCTCTCAGCTCATTTGAATCCTGTTAGTTTGGCTGTCTATTCCCATTATCACTATCTGAAAAGGCAGGTGCTTTTTTTCCACTTTGTAAATGTCAGCCTGGTTTGGAGGTGTCTGACAACTCAGGCATGCAAATGTGCTATGGATGTTTCTTCGGGCTATTGCTGGGAGTCTTGTTCCTCTCCTGGTGCTAATCCAAGGCGTTTAAAAGCATTCTCCATTCTTCTTTTTATGCCTTTTGGCTCCTGCCGGATAAATATAGCACAAGGTGACTTTTGATTTACCCCCTCCCTCACCTGGAAGGCTGAAAACAAACCTTTTTTCTTTGTCAAAACCAAATGGATGCTTGGTTTCAGGCTTTAATGAAGAGGGCAGAGTTCTGTGAAAATAATGACCATGTAGGCAGGCACAGGTGTGGATATACTCAGTCAGTGGCTGACTGAGTGGCTGACAAGGCTGTGATTCCTAAGAGATGGAGACTAAAGCCCTGTGCTCACAGACTCAGATGGAGAGCTATAATTCAGCTATGTCTGTCTGTCTGTCTCTCTCTCTCTCTCTCTTTTGTCAAAACCAAATGGATGCTTGGTTTCAGGCTTTAATGAAGAGGGCAGAGTTCTGTGAAAATAATGACCATGTAGGCAGGCACAGGTGTGGATATACTCAGTCAGTGGCTGACTGAGTGGCTGACAAGGCTGTGATTCCTAAGAGATGGAGACTAAAGCCCTGTGCTCACAGACTCAGATGGAGAGCTATAATTCAGCTATGTCTGTCTGTCTGTCTCTCTCTCTCTCTCTCTCTCTCTCTCTCTCTCTCTCTCTCTCTCTCTCTCTCTCTCTCTCTCTCGGCTTCCCTCTCTCTCTTCCACCTTCCCTCTCTTCATCTGGCTCTCTCCATTCTTCCCTGTCTCCTTTCTTTCCCTCTCTCTCTCTCTCTCTCTCTTTCTCTCTCCCTCCCCCTAACTCTCTCTCTTTCTCTCTCTCTCTCCCTCCATTTCCCTCTGTGTGTGTGAGAGGTAGTGCTTACAACCCATCTGGCAGAGAGTCACAGGACCCACTCTGAGCTGAGAGATCAATAACGCCAACCAGTGCACTGGGCCCTTCTATTGTATTAGGAGGATTAGGAATGTGACTGCAAGTACAGCCAACATACGTCTATAGCGGTCAGGCTGTGTTCACATCTCTGTGGGTGTGATGTAGTATTATGGTGTTCAATGTCGTGGTCTGTTATGGTACCTATGCTGTTACGTGTTTTTGTGTGTCTCAATCCAAAAATAATCAACACTAGACAATAATAAATAAAAAAACACTACGAAATAAAAGCAGAATGGCAGTAATTCTAGACCTTTCATGGGTTTCACACCTCCTCTTGTCCATCTGTCTGTCCAGTTGAAGGTCAGAACCTGGGGACTGATAATGTGTCAGTGATCGAGGGGGAGATGGCGACCATCAGCTGCAGGGTGAAGAACAATGATGACTCAGTCATCCAGCTCCTCAACCCCAACAGACAGACCATCTACTTCAGAGACGTCAGACGTAAGTGCTTCTCATAGAGATCCTATTAAATTACTAGAGGGTTATGTCATAAACCCTCAAAGTTCCATAATGGGGTGAAAATGGTAGCCATCTTAGTCAGTGAGAAACCCAAAACCGGTTTATTTGGAATGAATTGCAGTAGAGGCATAGGTGATGCAAACTTCTCCTTTAATTTGAAAAATGGAATCATTCCTCTAAAACTGTCTTGCTAGCTAATTAACACAAATGCATTCTAGTGTTCTAAGTCCTAACTCTATGGTGCTGCTTCACTGGACACTCTACCATTATACAGACTATCTCATTAGACACATTCTCAACAGAGGACATACAGTTTATCTCACTCATGAACCATATCTCAGGGTCTCATTTCAAGTACCATACAGGGCCTCTTCTAGTAAAAGGAATCACTCTTTAAGGTTTTGGCAGTTTATGGCAACTCATCAAATATGATGCTATTGGTGATGGCATCATATTTCAAAGGCTAGATTATAATACTGATATACAGTTGAAGTTGGAAGTTTACATACCCTTAGGTTGGAGTCCTTACAACTTGTTTTTCAACCACTCCACACATTTCTTGTTAACAAACTATAGTTTTGGCAAGTCGGTTAGGACATCTACTTTGTGCATGACACAAGTAATTTTTCCAACATTGTTTACAGACACATTATTTCACTTATAATTCACTGTATCACAATTCCAGTGGGTCAGAAGTTCACATACACTAAGTTGACTGTGCCTTTAAACAGCTTGGAAAATTCCAGAAAATGATGTCATGGCTTTAGAAGCTTCTTATAGGCTAATTGACATCATGTGGATGTATTTCAAGGCCTGTATTTCAAGGCCTACCTCCAAACTCAGTGCCTCTTTGCTTGAAATCATGGGAAAATCAAAAGAAATCAGCCAAGACCTCAGAAAATAAATTGTAGACCTTCACAAGTATGGTTCATCCTTGGGAGCAATTTCCAAACGCTTGAAGGTACCACGTTCATCTGTACAAACAATAGTATGCAAGTATAAACACCATGGGACCACACAGCCATCATTCCACTCAGGAAGGAGACGCGTTCTGTCTCCTAGAGATTAATGTACTTTGGTGCGAAAAGTGCAAATCAATCCCAGAACAACAGCAAAGGACCTTGTGAAGATGCTTGAGGAAACAGGTACAAAAGTATCTATATCCACAGTAAAATGGGTCCTATATCGACAGAACCTGAAAGGCTGCTCAGCAAGGAAGAAGCCATTACTCCAAACCGCCATAAAAATTCAGACTACGGTTTGCAACTGCACATGGGGACAAAGATCGTACTTTTTGGAGAAATGTCCTCTGGTCTGATGAAATAAAAATAGAACTGTTTGGCCATAATGACCATCTGTAACGGTTCTCGTCCTCTTCATCTGAGGAGTAGCAAGGATCGGACCAATACGCAGTGTGGTAAGTGTCCATTTTAATTTATTAAAACTGAACACTGAAAAATACAAAATAACAAAGTGAATAATACCGAAAACTGAAACAGTCCTGAAATGTGAAACAAACACTACAACAGGAAACAATCACCCACAACACACAATGAAAAACAGGCTACCTAAATATGGCTCCCAATCAGAGACAACGACTGACACATGCCTCTGATTGAGAACCATACTAGGCCCAACACATAGAAATCTAACAACAGAACAAAACATAGAGAAACAACATAGAATGCCCACCCCAACTCACGCCCTGACCAAACTAAAATAAAGACATAACAAAGGAACTAAGGTCAGAACGTGACACCATCGTTATGTTTGGAGGAAAAAGGGGGAGTCTTGCAAGCCGAAGAACACCATTCCAACCGTGAAGCACGGGGGTGGTAGAATCATTTTGTGGGGGTGCTTTGCTGCAGGAGGGACTGGTGCACTTCACAAAATAGATGGCATCACGAGGAAGAAAAATGATGTGGATATATTGAAGCAACATCTCAAGACATCAGTCAGGAAGTTAAAGCTTGGTCGCAAATGGGTCTTGAAAAATGGACAATGACACCAAGCATACTTCCAAAGTTGTGGCAAAATGGCTTAAGGACAACAAAGTCAAGGTATTGGAGTGGCCATCACAAAGCCCTGACCTCAATCGTATGGAAAATTTGTGGGCAGAACTGAAAAAGCGCGTGCGAGCAAGGAGGCCTACAAACCTGACTCAGTTACACCAGCTCTGTCAGAAGGAATGGGCCAAAATTCACCCAGTTTATTGTGGGAAGCTTGTGGAAGGCTACCCGAAACGTTTGACCCAAGTTAAAGAATTTAAAGGCAATGCTACCAAATACTAATTGAGTGTGTGTAAACTTCTGACCCACTGGGAATGTGATGAACGAAATAAAAGCTGAAATAAATCATTCTCTCTACTATTATTCTGACATTTCACATTCTTAAAATAAAGTGGTGATCCTAACTGACCTAAAACAGGGAATTTGTACTCGGATTAAATGTTAGTAATTGTGAAAAACTGAGTTTAAATGTATTTGGCTAAATTGTATGTAAACTTCCGACAACTGTATATGGGATGGTTTCTGTCCTTGACTTAATGGTCCATTGGCCATTGAGTTGATTTATTACTAGTTTTTATTCAAGCAATTTCCAGTTAATCTCTTAGATTAGGAATCTAAAGAGAATATAAGATTAGGACAATGTTTATGCATGAGCATATGGCTTCCTCTGGGTTCAACCTGAGTTTGCTTAAGTTTTGCTTGTTTGTGTCTTGGATTGGAGCCAGCCTTCAAGGTGATATGAGAAACATTCTTCTTGTTTTCATATTTCATCACAATCCAAAATGCTGAGTAGCATCCAGATTGGCGTTCTAATTTCTCACTGTACGGCAGAAAGTTATGGAAGGCTGAGTGTACATCTCGGTCATGTTTGTCTTGCTAATGTAATTTATGTGTTTTACCGTGTTAAAGGAGAGATTCAAATAAAGATAACACAATGACACTTGTGACAGCCTTGAACGCAACACAAACAGAAGGGTGTGTGGTCTACCAAATCAGTTTTTAAAGAGCTCCTCCTATAACATTATCACACTGGCCTCACATTTTTTCGGTCTTTTCTCTATTTAGTCTCATATTCCACACAACCTCTTGAACAGTTCGCCCTTTGAACAGTTCACTTATCACATTTCAAAGCCAACTCACACTGGCAGGCAGGAAAATGGCTGAAGTGCGATAGTCAAGTGTTATTACAGAAGCAGGCGGGTATCAGTAAATTGGCTGAAGTTAGTACCAGAAATGAGTCAGAGCTCTGATCATGTCTAACTGCTGCTCCTGGTTGAACCTTACCCCTGCAGACGGAGCCTGGTAAGTCCCAGGGCAGCAGATCTATTCTGGGCTGGGCTCCCAGAAGGCTGTGTTCTGTGGGGACCCCCCTCTGACTGGTGGCATTGTTACCTGTCACCAGGGCCTCTTTCTACAGAGTAATTCCTTTGTGTATGAGGAGGAAAACAACCGTGACACACAGTCACACAGGGAAAACAACAGACACAAACACAGATACAGACACTTACACAAAACACTCTACCAGGAAAATAATACTGAACATTTACCGTAGGGCTACACATCCCCCAACAAATTGCAAACACACTCGCTTTCCTTCTCTGCTTCTTTTGGTTTAAATACCATAGAGTTGCTCAACAGAGCTATCAAATCCACTTACTGTCAACCACTTGGGAGGTTACAGTCCCAGCAATACTAACACAGTAACACTGTCCTTGAACCTGACGCTAGAGACCCAATATCAAGGTTTTTCTGCTTTATATATTTGGTCCAGCGCGCCAATACTTAGGGACTAAGGAAACAAACCACTAACTAGTCGATTTTAAAGGAGAAGTCATAACGAGAACGCACTTAACGGAGCAAAATACTTATTTGTGACCAACTATCAATTCATGTTGGTGTCATCCTCAACCTTTTATAGGTCACATACAGTACATTACACCTTCAGTTGATGTAGAGGGTAAGGATTCAACATTACTTATTGATTGTATGATTGTATTTTCCCTCTGTTTTACAGTGCAACCCTGATGTTGGCTACAGCCTCTTTATAATTTCAACACACTTGAGTAATCATTTGTCAATAAACAAGCTGCTTCATGTCAACTAAATTCACTGGTTCTAGGAATGAGCAGTTTTTCCTTCCTAGCAGGGCCTTTGGCTCTCAAAGCTATAACGAGGCTCATTGTTGTCATTGGAGGAGAGACTTCCAAAGAGTCCTCAAATTGAGACAGGATTGGAAATGAGGTCTCGTATAGGAAGATGCTCAAAGGCCTCTGTAATGATCAATGTGTTGCGTGGCATGTAGCTCTGACAGGAACGGACACTCACACCCATGTAAGAGTTCTTTAGCTCTGCGCTTATAGAAGACCTGATAAGGAATGAGTAGGTCAAAACATCATTACACTCTCCAAGGAACAATCTGGGGGCATTTATGTAAAAGTGTTCAAGTGGGTGGTTAACTGAAAGGGAAAATACTCTGAAAATATAGCTAAATGTAAGATGTAGGATGTTAAGCTAGGTTGCCACACTCAAAGCTAACTCGACTAACACTACTCTTCTATGGCACACCAGTCCAAACACAGATTTTAGTTCAAAACAGCACCTTTTTTATTTAGTATGGACCTCTAGTTCTTGCTACCCCAGAACCGTGATATAATTGATTATGTATGTTACAGTACTTTTCCTTTTCCAGAATATGTGAGGTCGATTCGTTCATTCGTGACCAACAGCAGACCATTTTGACTTCCCATCTTGTTAGAGTCTTCATGAGCACTTCTCCTATTTTCCTGCCCTGGGAGTGCTCTGTAGACTGGAGAGATGAAATTGTTAATAAATCAACTTTTATGAATCATTCTGAAACTCAATTTTCTTTTTAGGACCTGGGTTGTAATGTTGAGGCTTTTTACCATTTAGGAGGCTTTTTTCAGCATAACTACTAGCTATATGAATACAGACCAAATAATTATACTGTACTATTTCAATATTTCTCTCTGTTCTCTCTGTTTGTTCTCTCTCTCTCTCGCTCTGTTTCTTTCTCTCTTGCTCTGTTTCTTTCTCTCTATTTCTCTCTCTTTCTGTTTCTCTCTCTCACACACATACCACACACTCACACATACACAAACACACACGTGTGTATCTCCCTATCCTGACTGTCTGTCTGGTGTCTGTATCTCCTCAGCCCTGAAGGACAGCCGGTTCCAGCTGGTGAATTTCTCCGACAACGAGCTGCGGGTGTCTCTGTCCAACGTGTCACTGTCAGATGAGGGACGCTATGTGTGCCAGCTCTACACAGACCCTCCTCAGGAGGCCTACGCAGACATCACTGTGCTGGGTAGGTTTTACACACACTTGCCTAAACTCACATGCATGAATGTACGCCTGCATGTACACACAAATAACGTACACACACAAATGATTATGTATGTACACAAAATATTATATATGCACATTACATGGTGCCATATTAGTGGAGGCTCCTCAAAGGATGAAGGAGAGGACCATCCTTCTCAGTGAATTTCATGTATTATTATTTTATGTGAAACATTAAAAAAGTTATCCTTTTTAGATAAAACTATACTACATATATTCACGTCACCAAATAATTGATTAAAACACACTGTTTTGCAATGAAGGTCTACAGTAGCTTCAGCAGCACTCTGTAGGGTAGCACCATGGTGTAGCCAGAGTACAGCTAGCTTATGTCCTCCTCTGGTACATTGACTTCAATACAAAAACTAGGAGGCTCATGGTTTTCAACCCCTTCCATAGACTTTCACAGTAATTATGACAACTTCCGGAGGACGTCCTCCAACCTATCAGAGCTCTTGCAGCATGAACTGACATGTTGTCCACCCAATCAAAGGATCAGAGAATGAATCTAGTACTGAAAGCATAAACTACAGCTAGATAGCACTGCAGTGCATACAATGTGGTGAGTGGTTGACTCAAAGAGAGAGAAAGACAATAGCTGAACAGCTTTTAGCAAATTAATTTCTTCCAAAATTAAGGTGAAGCAAGAGAGAGAGAGAGAGAGACATAGCTATATATATATATAACCCGTTTTTAATAGCAATAAGGCACCTCTGGGGTTTGTGATATATGGCCAATATACCACGGCTAAGGGCTGTGTCCAGGCACTCCGCGTTGCGTCATGCTTAAGAACAGCCCTTAGCCGTGGTATGTTGGCCATATACCACACCCCCTCGGGCCTTATTGCTTAAGTAGGTACTGTATATATATATTTTTTTTACTTTCACTTACTTAGCTAGCGAATGCAGCTAGCTAGTTTAGCCTACTTAAACACCAGGTTCAAACAGAGAAGCATTCAATGTTAGCTAGCTGACTATGGCTATCCAACACTGGAACTCTTCCATATCAAGGTAAGTGCTAAACTGTTTGCTGTACTGCATGATGGTAGCAGGTTTACTAATAGTTAGTTCTAGTACACTGCCGTTCAAAAGTTTGGGGTCACTTAGAAATGTTCTTGTTTTTGAAAGAAAAGCTAAAAATGTTCGATTAAAATAACATCAAATTTATCAGAAATACAGTGTAGACATTGTTAATGTTGTAAATGACTATTGTAGCTCGAAACGGCATATTTTTTATGGAATATCTACATAGGCATACAGAAGCCCATTATCAGCACCCATCACTCCTGTGTTCCAATGGCACGTTGTGTTAGCTGATCCAAGTTTATAATTTTAAAAGGCTAATTGATCATTAGAAAATCATTTTGAAATTATGTTAGCACAGCTGAAAACTGTTGTTCTGATAAAAAAAAATAAAAGAATTTTCAAAAAAACTTTCATTAGACATGTTGAGTATCTGGAGCATCAGCATTTGTGGGTTCTATTACAGGCTCAAAATGGCCAGAAACAAAGAACTTTCTTCTGAAACTCATCAGTCTATTCTTGTTCTGAGAAATGAAGGCTATTCCATGCGAGAAATTGCCAAGAAACTGAAGATCTCGTACAGCGCTGTGTACCACTCCCTTCACAGAACAGCGCAAACTGTCGCTAACCAGAATAGAAAGAGGAGTGGGAGGCCCCGGTGCACAACTGAGCAAGAGGACAAGTACATTAGAGTGTCTAGTTTGAGAAACAGACACCTCACAAGTCCTTAACTGGCAGCTTGCTCATGCTGAAACAGGAAAGGGCCTTCCCCAAACTGGTGCCTCAAAGTTGGAAGCACAGAATCGTCTAGAATGTCATTGTATGCTGATATTTCCCTTCACTGGAACTAAGGGGCCTTGAAATTAAAAACCGCTACAGACCATTATTCCTCCTCCACCAAACGTTACAGTTGGAACTAGCATTCGGGCAGGTAGCGTTCTTCTGGCATCCGCCAAACCCAGATTCGCCCGTCAGACTGCCAAATGGTGAAGCGTCATTCATCACTCCAGAGAACGCATTTTCACTGCTCCAAAGTCCAATGGCGGCGAGCTTTAAACCACTCTAGCTGACGCTTGGCATTGCGCATGGTGATCTTAGCCTTGTGTGCATCTACTCAGCCATGGAAACCAATTTCATGAAGCTCCCGACGAACAGTTATTGTGCTGACGTTGCTTCCAGAGGCAGTTTGGAACTCGGTAGTGAGTGTTGCAACCGAGGACAGATGATTTTTACACATCTACCACCTGTTTGGCCTACCACTTCGCGGCCGAGCCGTTATTGCTCCTAGACGTTTCCACTTCACTATAACAGCACTAACAGGGAGCTCTAGCAGGGCAGAAATGTGACTTTTTGGAAAGGTCGCATCTTATGACGGTGCCAAGTTTAAAGTCACTGAGCTCTTCAGTAACGCCATTCTACTGCCAATGTTTGTCTATGGAGATTGCATGGCTGTGTGCTTGATTTTAAACACCTGTCAGCAACGGGTGTGGCTGAAATAGCCAAATCCACTCATTTGAAGGGGTGTCTACATACTTTCGTATATAATGTATGTGGCTGCTGGTTCTGTGTTTGCATGTGATCAGGGGTGATTCTGTTGAAAAATGTTTCTTGAACGGACGCAATCAGAACAAAACGGGGATAAACATACCTGCATTTGTCCAATAGAAACTCTTGTTTGCAGCTGTTGGGCTAATGATTACAACCTACAGTAGATCAGCTAGACGCAGGCAAGAGTGTGCAAGGAGGTATTGAGTATGTTACTGTCTGTCACCATGATTACTCTAATTTCTCTCAACATGTGCACCTATGTTGTAAACTTTCATTCATAGGTTAGGTTGTAGCAACCTCATGATGGGTACAGGGATAATTTCAGTATCATGTAGTAGTCTAAACCTATCGATGTTACAATGAGCTGGGTGAATGGAATATGAATGACAGTCATCTGATATGCTGTAATAGAAAGAGCGCCATGCTCATAAAAATGTTTTATCGTCCTCCCTCATCTTAAACAGCACCAACCACCACTGTGCCATATTCATAAGTTAGACATTGCGTTCTACCACACATCACACCTATATAAACTGTGAATATACAATTGTTTTAATTTATGTATTTTCTTGATTCATCTTGTTATATTGAGTCCCACTGTAACAAAATGTCAGCCAATTAGGCTCTTACAGTGCTCAATAGCATGGTAATGAATAGGAACAGATGCTGCTATGGATAACAGAATAGATCTATCTCAGACTGGCTTGTTTTTGGCAGCTGTGTTGACTTCTGACTGTTGACTGTGTGAATCCTACTGAATGTTAACTTGGCTGCTCTAAATAGTTCCCTATTGAGAGTCAGCTGTGACAAACAGTGGAGCTACGGCGTGAAATTACACTAACACTAGAGCTGTATTATACATGCAGACATCCTGGGGGATTGAAAATGAATTAAGTACACTTCAAAGTAATTACTCTAGTTTTAGAAATTAAATCTAGAAGCAAAAAGTGTGAACTAACGGTGATATTTTATAGCTCTTGAAACAACATATTTTTGAGTTTTCTCCAAGCGTCTCAGGCAGGCAGTTTCTCTATGTGAGAGACAGTGGAGGTTCTTGTACTTCAATGAGAAATGTAGATCAGCGGAAGAAATAATCAAGGTTGGACATGCTTAGCTTGTGTTCATTGGTCATGCTAATATATATACATATATATATATATATATATTGTTTTCGTCATGGGAACAGGACATTATAGCCTATATCATAGTGAAACAGAAATGTATAGCCTATAGCATAGTGAAACAGGACATTATAGCCTATAGCATAGTGGAACAGGACATTATAGCCTATAGCATAGTGGAACAGGAAATTGTAGTCTAAAGCACAGTAAAACAGGACATTATGTGTTGATGTGCGTGCAAGTGATGGAGAGTGCATGAATGTTTGTGTGTGCATTCCTTTCTGCATACATACGTGTGTGTGTTTGTGTGTACATGTGTGCTTCTGTATATATGTGTGTCCGTCTGTACATATATATCTGAAGCTCTTGATGTGTGTCTGTCAGTCCCACCAGGCAGTCCAATCATGGATTCCCAAGAGGATGTGGTCAGTGAGGGGAACGAGACAGAGCTCACCTGTACAGCCATGGGCAGCAAGCCTGCCGCCTCCATCAGATGGATGAAAGGAGAGCAGGAGCTGACAGGTCAGAGGAATAACAGCCTCCTCCACTTTCCCTCAGATATCATTCAGATATAACCCCAGCCAGGCAGCTTTAACTCTCCACAGCATCGTACTGGAAACTGCAGACTACAAAGGCTCCTTTTACATTCAGGTCTTGGTTTCACACTCATCACAATATGCTATATCTACTGATTTGTTCAAGGACTAAAGAGTGAGTATGGATATCAATATTTCAGTTGTTCAAATTGAACTAGGTATAGTATTGACATTGAGTATGACCTATTCATAAAGCACTGTGTTAACTCACTGTCTCCTCAGCAATAGCCACATTACAACAGTTACCAAAGAAGCAAAGCATTTTAGTGCTGGGCTGAACTTGTAGTGTGCCTTTTGCAGTGACCAGATAAATGACTTCAAATGAACTCCCAACTGTTCACCACCCACTCACTACAGCCTCCCCCATGGCCCAGCCAGCAGCCTAGCTGTAACAGAACAGTGTGTAGGCTACAGTACATCCCTATAGTACATCACTGAGGCGCCCAATGTCTCTACTGGTTTAATACACTCATAAACCTGTGTCATCGCCAGATAGCAGGGAGTTGCTATGGAATCCGCCCGGCAACAGCCTGTAAATCTGGACCCTGCCTACTGAGAGCATCTGTTACCTGCTGCTGAAGGACCACAGCTCACACACCAGCAACACGTTTGCTTCTGTTGATCACGTCTTTTGGGTGATCAGATTTCTGATTCAACGGTTTGAAAGCCTTGCTTTGAAAATTATAATGTACTCACCACACTAAAAACACTCATGAACCTCGCTTATTACATTTGACACTATTAATTGCTAAATTAATTGCTAAGTACTTTTTATGAAAATACTTTATTTGAATGACTCAAGCCCGCTGTAGGCTCCTGGAGAGAGGTGCAGTAGTGTATGGTACTATGGTGTGGTGCCTTATTGCTTCACATTTGTTCAAGAAGATCCATCTATTATTCAGCCTATCCATACCCTACAGCAAGAGGGACAATTCATTTCAGCCTGATCCTATCTGCATAGTCACTGGATATCTCTGTTGTCAAATTATATACATGTATGTATTAGAATAGAGAGGACTCATTTGGCTTGTTGAGCATATTAAATATTTAGACTGAGCGAATATAAGCTAAATCTGCACCTCCAGTGTTATAGAAGTGGAAGTCAATTTGTGTTTATGAGATCTTGCATCCTCTGCGGTAGGCTGGGCTGGTGTGGGGTGGTTACGTTAGGCAGGCAGGTAGACAGGCTCGTTAGATTAGTGAAATGCCACCATGTTGAACAGGGGCTAGTCCAGACTGGCAGAGGACGGACGTGGGCGTACCAGGAAGTCACGTCCTGTCACGTATACTCCCTCCCCGGCCTCTAGGTCATCAGGTTGCTGATTATCCCGCACACCTGTCACCATCATCTCGCGCACCTGCGCCTCATGACACTCACCTGGACTCCATCGCCTCCTTGATTATCTTCCCTATATCTGTCACTCCCCTTGGTTCTTTCCTCAGGTATTATTTACTCTGTTTCATGTCAGTGCGTTGTTTGTGTTTCGTGTTTATTTATTAAAACACTCACTCCCTGTACTTGCTTCCCGACTTGCAGCACACTCGTTACACGTCCTTTAGCACCTATGGAAACACAGCTCACTTCTCATTATGACACTCATAATAAGCAAATACTCTCATAAGCAATTCATTTGCTTATAAAGCTCCCCACTTGGCACACATTGGTTGAATCAATGTTGTTTCCATGTCATATTAATGAAATGACGTTGAACCAACATGGAATAGACGTTGAATTGACGTCTGTTCCAAGTGGATCAGGTTTACATTGAAATCCAAGTCACAAGTTGCTGATATACTTATTGAATTGTCAACAACTAAGGATAGATAATCTGAAAACAAAAAAAATTCTGAAAACTAAATCAACGTTATTTTCTGCTATGATTATTACTGAATATTTGCAGAACAAACCACTGGAAAGAGCCTTTCTCTAGGGTTGTTTTTCAGCGACCATCTCTCAGGAGTTTCCCTATCTAAGTGTCATGGGGTTAATAGCTATATAGCAATGTGCATGTTAGTGTATGTGGTCAGTGTGTGTTGGAGCAGCAGTGTGATGCCCTATCTGAGCCCTAGACGTGCTCCCCTGTGACTGGCTGGTCGGCTGGCGGAGATGGAAGTGTGCTGCAGGTCACAGAAGGCCCTGTAATTATATTCTCACTTCATTAAGTGCGAGTAAACCATCACACTCAGCACTATGGCTAACGCGCTGCCCCTGTGGCATTGTAATGCTCTCTAAATGAATGCCCCTCTGACAGCCAGACACATGTAGGAGCCTGGTGGGCAGCTGATTACTGCAGAGGTTAGCCTAGACACCACAGAACAGAAGCCCACTCAGTCTCCAGGCTGCTGCATAGACACACACACATTATCAAACCACAACCACATCATTCCTACCTCACTCTGGAATCAATGAGAATCTTTGGGTTTTTAAACTACATCAAGTAGGCTTGTAAATGTAATGATGTTAAGGTGTAAAGGGTGGTCAAAGTCACCTTGTGTTTAGCTCGACTGCACACATAGTGCAGTGTGAAATTAAATATTTTTGTTGTGGTAGATGTTGTGTCAATGTGAATAATCTGATCATCTGTTGTGAGTTAAGACATCTCTATAGATGTTGGTTCCCTCACACCTGTGTGTATTTTATTGTTCCTAGGCATGATGACGGTGGATGAGACCTACGACGGGATGTTCACAGTCACCAGTCGGCTGAGACTCACCGTGTCCAAGGAGGACGACGGAGCGCCAGTCAGCTGCATCATCGACCACCCAGCCGTGAAGGACCTCCGGGCACAGAGATACCTGGAAGTGCTATGTGAGTGACCCGGAAGTGAAGCAGGCATGGCCTGGAAATAGAATGTTATTGACTCTCGCAGTCCCGAAGGCTATCACAGAGGGGGGATACAGTGCCTTCAGAAAGTACTCATACCCTTTGACTTATTCCACATTTTGTTGTGTTACAGCCTTTTTCTCACCCTTCTACACACCATACCCCATAATGACAAACTGAAAACATGTTTTTAGATTTGTTTAGCAAATTCTTCTACAATTATCAGGCTGTAACGCAACAAAATGTGGAATAAGTCAAGGGGTATGAATACCTTCTGAAGGCACTCCATATGAATGAATTAGATCATCAATTCTGTATCTAGTTAAAATACCTGGCAGTCCAGAGTTAGAGATTGACTTTACAATACATCTCCTGGAATATAATATAATCACCTCCAGGTAAAAGTTACCTTTGCTCTAGTCTTGTGTCAAATGTGATTTGCTATTTCCTCAAACGATTTATTGGTTGAAGAGGTAGAACAGCCGTCCTTACACAGTGTAGATCATCAGAGAAAGGTTACGCTAACCTTTGGTAGTCTATGTAGAATATTAATTTATTAACAGAGACGAGTGCTTTGCCTAACCTTTCTAGGCTAAAGGGAAAGCTCAACTAGAACCGCTTGACATTTTGGCAATCTTCTGCTAACATAGATAAGAGAAAGAAAAAATATATATTTTACTTTAAGGTTAGATAGATTGTCTGAACACATAGCCCTTTTCTCTGTTTAACCAAGGGTCTATGTTCCTTTGATAGCTAGGATTATGTAGTCCTATTCCACTCAAAGCCTTAGTCGGAGTTGAGCTGAAAATATACTGTATCTCCCGGGTGGCGCAGTGGTCTAGGGCACTGCATCGCAGTGCTAGCTGCGCCACCAGAGTCTCTGGGTTCACGCCCAGGCTGGGCTGGGTTCGCGCCCAGGCTCTGTCGCAGCCGGCCGCAACCGGGAGATCCGTGGGGCGACGCACAATTGGCATAGCGTGGTTAGGGAGGGTTTGGCCGGTAGGGAGGGTTTGGCCGGTAGGGATATCCTTGTCTCAGTATGTAAAAAATTTAATAAAATGTATGCACTCTACTGTAAGTCGCTCTGGATAAGAGCGTCTGCTCTTGGCCGGTAGGGATATCCTTGTCTCAGTATGTAAAAATGTAATAAAATGTATGCACTCTACTGTAAGTCGCTCTGGATAAGAGCGTCTGCTAAATGACTAAAATGTAAATGTCATACAAGAGTAATAATATAAGCAATGGCGTAATGACACTATCGTAGCCAGCCAAAGCACTCCTCTAAACTCCCCAATGCATAATAGCATGGTCCTTTGTAGCTCAGTTGGTAGAGCATGGTGCTAGTAATGCCCAGGTAGTGGGTTCAATTCCTGTGACCACCTACATGTATCCGTGCATGACTATAAGTTGCTTTGGAGAAACCTGTCTGTATATGTTATATTTATTATTATATTATAGCTCACTGACAAATGTCTCTTTCACTGGTTTGAATATACAGTATACAGCCTTTTTATAGAGTGACTGAAAGCATGAATCAGGTTGAGATAGGTTGACATTGCTATAGCTGTGAGTATGAAATTAATTAGAAAGTGTGTACTGCTTGTAGACAATGTGTATGTGGAAATACCATCTGCCTACTTTCAGATCAACCAGAAGTGAAGATTGTTCAGGCGTTCCCTGAAGGTTTAACAAGAGAGGGAGAGAATCTAGAGCTGACGTGCATAGCAAATGGCAAACCACAGTGAGTATCCATCCATCCACACATATCATTTAATACTAGTTAACAGTACAGCACTCTGTCCTTAAAAATACCAACATAGACAGCTACATGACACTTCCAGGCTTCCTATATCCCCTTTCTGCCAGCCAAAGCACTCCCCTAACCTTTCCAATGCATTGTAGCATTTAAATGTTACCAATTGGTAGTGTGTTCTGTGTATAATACATCATTAGACGGAACCTGCCAATGGCTCTCCCACACTAATCTGAGTTCTGACCTTTAGAGTGAGATTTTGTCTATTGACGGGGGTCGTGCAGGGTCTTTCTGATGTGGCTGGTATTTGTGTCCTCCAGGCCCCATCAGATCAGCTGGCTCAGAGTGGATGATGATGTGCCGTCTCACACCGTGATCACCGGCTCTGACCTCTTCATCGAAAACCTCAACAAGTCATACAACGGCACGTATCGCTGTGTGGCCTCCAACACCGTGGGAGAGGCCTACGATGACTACATCCTCTTCGTATACGGTACGTACTGTTATACGGGGCATCGTGACTACTGTCGCCTGTAGTTTGTTCTGTGATTCTATCTATATTTGGAGATGAGTCCAGGCAAGGTGGTCTGTATTGCTGATACAGGTTTTCATGTTCACAGTGTGTACAGATGTGTCTAGTAGATTTGTTGCTGTTAGGTAATCGTAGCCACTCATTAGAATTTGCTAAATTTTCCATTGAAGCTTCTCATGAGTCAGTTCACTGATTACAGGTTTCTCTAGGTGAATATGTCACAGAAACCATATCACTGACACACTGTAACATAGTAACAGATGGCTCTGACTAACAGATTTATTCTGACTAACACTGACAGAAAATCCTCACTCTAACATGTATGACTCTCTGACTTAGGTTACTATGGCACTTATAGCAATGCAACTCTGATATTGTAACTCTGTAAGTGCTCTTAGGCAGATGGTGACGTCTGTTTGTCCCTCTTAGTCCCCTAGTAATTATCTCCCATCAAAAGGATGGCACGTGCTATTAAATAACAGTCCAGGCCTATTAAGGGTTTCATCCTATGACTGAACTCGTAATTGGCGCACTATCCACTCTCATTCATTAGAGGCATGATTCAAACTCCCTCTCTGATGTCACTGTCATACAGTTAGTGCCTTTGGAAAGTATTCAGACCCCTTTACTTTTCCACATTTTGTTACGTTACAGCCTTATTATAAAATGTATTCAATAGTTTTTTCCCCCTCATCAATCTACACACAATACCCCATGATGACAAAGCAAAAACAGTTTTTTATACATTTTTGGAAATTAAAAAATGTTTAAGCTCTACTAGCTTGGCACACCTGTATTTGGGGAGTTTCTCCCACTCTTCTCTGCAGATCCACTCAAGCTCTGTCAGGTTGGATGGGGAGCGTCGTTGCACAAATCTTTTCAGGTCTCTCCAGAGATGTTAGATCGGGTTCAAGTCTGGGCTCTGGCTAGGCCACACAAGGACATTCAGAGACTTGTCCGAAGCCACTCCTGCGTTGTCTTGGCTGTGTGCTTAGGGTCGTTGTCCTGTTGGAAGGTGAACCTTCGCCTCAGTCTGAGGTCCTGAACACTTTGGACCTCAGCACTCTCATCAGTTAAAGTCACAGCTGTGTACATCCCCCACCCCCTCAAGCGAACACCAAGACGGCCCTCAAGGAACTTCACTGGACTCTATGTAAACTGGAAACTATATACCCGGAGGCTGCATTTATTGTAGCTTGGGATTTTAACAAAGCTAATTTGAGATCAATGTTACCTAAATTTTATCAGCATATTGATTGCACGACAGGTAGGGCTAATACTCTCGACCACTGCTACTCTAACTTCTGCGATGCATACAAAGCCCTCCCCCGCCCTCCCTTCGGCAAATCCGACCACGACGCCATCTTGCTTGTCCCGGCTTATAGGCAGAAACTCAAACGGGATGTACCAGTGACGAGAAACATTCAATGCTGGTCTGACCAATCGGAAGCCATGCTCAAAAATTGTTTTGATCACGCGGACTGGAATATGTTCCGGTAAACCTCAGAGAACAACATTGATCTATACGCTGACTTGGTGAGTGTGTTTATAAATAAGTGCATTGGAGATATTGTACCCACTGTGACAATTAAAACCTACCCTAACCAGAAACCGTGGATGGATGGCGGCATTCAAGAAAAACTGAAAGCGCGATCCACCGCATTTAACCATGGAAAGAGGTCTGGTGATATGGCTGAATATAAACAGTGTAGTTATTCCCTCCGCAAGGCAATCAAACAAGCGAAATGCCGGTACAGGGACAAGGTGGAGTCGCAATTCAACGGCCCAGACACGAGACGTATGTGGCAGGGTCTATAGGAAATCACGGACTACAAAAACAAAAACAGCCACGTCACGGATAGCGATGTCACGCTTCCAGACAAACTCAACACCTTCTTTGCACGCTTTGAGGATAATACAGTGCCACTGTCGCGGCTCGCTAAGAAAGACTGCGGCCCCCCCTCTCCTTCTCAGTGGCCGACGCGAGTAAAACATTTAAACATGTTAACCCTCGCAAGCCTGCTGGCCCAGACGGCATCCCTAGCCGCGTCCTCAGAGCATGCGGAGACCAGCTGGCTGGTGTGTTTACGGACATATTAAATCGCTCCCTATCCCAGTCCGTTGTCCCCATATGCTTCAAGATGGCTACCCATTGTTCCAGTACCCAAGAAGGCAAAGATAACTGAACTAAATGACCACTTCTGTCATCATGAAGTGCTTTGAGAGACTAGTCAAGGATCATATCACCGCCACCTTACCGGCCACCTTAGACCCACTTCAGTTTGCATACCACCCCAACAGGTCCACAGATTACGCAATCGCCATCGCACTGCACACTGCCCTATCCCATCTGGACAAAAATAATACCTATGTAAGAATGCTGTTCATTGACTACAGCTCAGCATTCAACACCATAGTACCCTCCAAGCTCATCATCAAGCTGGAGGCCCTGAGTCTCAACCCCTCCCTATGCAACTGGGTCCTGAACTTTTTGACGGGCCGCCCCCAGGTTACTTCGCTGACCCTCAACACTGGGGTGTGTGCTCAGCCCTCTCCTGTACTCCCTGTTCACCCACGACTGCGCCATGCACGCCTCCAACTCAATCATCAAGTTTGCAGACGACACAACAGTAGTGGGCTTGATCACCAACAGCGATGAGACAGCCTACAGGGAGGAGGTGTGGTGTCAGGAAAACAACCTCTCACTCAACGTCAACAAAACAAAGGAGATGATCTTGGACTTCAGGAAACAGCAGAGGGAGCACCCCCCTATCCACATCGAAGGGAGAGCAGTGGAGAAGATGGAAAGTTTTAAGTTCCTCGGCGTACACATCACAGACAAACTGAAATGGTCCACCCACACAGACAGTGTGGTAAAGAAGGCGCAACACCGTCTCTTCAACCTCAGGAGGCTGAAAAAATGTGGCTTGTCACCCAAAACCCTCACAAACTTTTACAGAAGCACAATCGAGAGCATCCTGTCGGGTTGTATCACAGCCTGGTACGGCAACTGCACTGCCCTCAACCGCAAGGCTCTCCAGAGGGTGGTGCGGTCTGCACAACGCATCACCGGGGGCAAACTACCTGCCATCCAGGACACCTACAGCACCCGGTGTCACAGGAAGGCCAAAAAGATCATCAAGGACAAAAATAATAATTTAATACATTTTAGAATAAGGCTGTAACATAACAAAATATGGAAAAAGTAAACGTGTCTGAAAACTTTCCGAATGTACAGTATCTACAGGAAAATATTTGAGGTTTGGGAATCAGACTGTAGCCTTGCTTCCAGATGGATCCTTTGTTTGGAATATGATTATTTGTGGTTTTGAACAACACACATCTAGCAGTTCCAAATAGATTTAGCTTCAGTTTGGAGCTTGTGAGAAATTAAAACAGCCAGGACAGAAAACATTTTCCATACACACAATCTTTTGATTTATGTTGTTTTGTCTTTTACGTTCATACTTGTTGTAGCATGTTGGTTTGATGGGGAATGTGAGCTGACCATTTGTTTTGGAGATTTACTCCTCTCCCATGCATAATCAATTTCTATAGTAGGCATCTCTTCATCTAGACTCTCCTCATGTCTCCATATTGCATTTTCCTACATTTCTTTGAAGGAACAACCTGCTCCTTACTCAACAGAGATAAACTGGACGAACTACAGTACACGCAAAGAAGACTCATTAATGAATTTCCATGGTGAAAATGTGTGTTTGCTGGTGTAGCAAACATGCTAGCATGTGTGAGCTGTACATGCTTTGTAGAAGAAGGACCTATTTGTATGCCTTTTGCACAGTGAAATATCCCATTTTACATTTTAAGTGCAGCTTTGCAATCTTTTACCACCTCAACATTAGAAACGGCATATATCTTGTGTTATCAGAGCTATCAGTGCAGTCTCTATTCTTCTAGTTAGAGCGTTAATGAGACACTGGAGATTTGTGAAAGGTGCTAATAATGCTGTTTAATTATGTTTGAGATTCCCAGTTCTATTATTCCACAGGATTAGATGCCAGACAAAATAAGCCATGCTGTTGGTCCATAAGAGGATTGTTTTGCCTGAGTAATCATGCTAGCTACTGTACACTAGCTTAACGAGTGTGTGTTTCTGAGCATGGCTACGTCTAGGGGTAAGCATGATGAGAACCACAGATGTGTCAGATTAGCAGGTGTGTCTCTAGGTGAAGAGACTGCTGGGTGGCTTTTTCTGTCTACAGTATCCTGTTTTCTACTTGTATTAGGCCTTGGAGGAGCCCATTAGTGTCTAGTGTTGGAATCCACAGCTGCTATCTCTTAGTATGTCCCTGATGTTCATTAACGTGGATCTGTCTGAGGACTATGTACAGTAGTTGTACCATGTCAAAGCTAGATGACCAGGAACACTCTTAACTACTGAAGGGCAACAGGAGAGTACAGTATGTGAATCAATGTGAGTGCTATTCTAGACATATTAGATATTCATGTATGCTACTTTCTGAGCATGGGAATGTACCGTTTTCTACTCTCATCTTGCCACAGCCTAGCACTGCACTGAGAAACACTCCATCCTAACAGAAATATTGTGACCTCTCTGTGTACTTTGGCACTAGAAGGGCAAGTCTACAGTAAGTAACACACCCTGTTTAGTTGTCAGTTGTATTCCAGTCTAAGGGTGAGAGAGAAAGTAGTTAGGCTTGATGGCCTCCTCTGCTGGTTCTGGGTTGTTTTCAGTAGGCTGTGAATGCTGCTCCATGGTTGGTTTAAGTCCAGTGTGGGAGTAAACAGGTCCAAAACAGGCTCCCAGCTAGTCTCCCACCAAACTCTATTCATTGTACAAAGTTGACCTGGTGCTATAACTGACACATACTGGCTGTTGGCAGGAGATCAATTATGTATTTTGCTCAAGGGTTTGTAATGCAGTTGACTCCCTGACCCAAAGATTTCCTACACGACCATGAGGTCAAAGATTCCCATGCAGCCATCTGTGCGTCAAGCCTAGTCAGGAAGCATGCTCAAATATGGCTCTGTTGACCCTGACTTGGATGAAGGGCTGTTGTGAAAACAAACGTGTTGAATCACACAGATTCTGGCCATCACCCATCTCTGCACCATAGAACAGAATAACAGATGAAACATCAGGCTGCAAATCAATAACCAAGTCATGCAGTGTCAAGAGAAAACATAGTTTAATATGTTTTGAAAAATCCATCTGAGGACATGGTTGTACTGTATTACGTATGGAGTATTTGTTTGAGTCAGAAATCTCCTTTGCCCTATTATGATGCAAATGTGCATATAAAGCAATGTATATAGAATTGCTAAAAGGTGAAGAAAAATCATGTTTATTAGCTGCCAGGTTTAAGAGGGCATAGTCAAACAATTTCTCCCACATTGTTTCAGTTTATGGTCAGAATTTCTCACATCTCATTTTTTTTACAAATAGAAATGCACCCTGAAAATATGCCCCCTTCAAATACATTCATATTTCAGCAATCATAATGTGGAGCCAAGTCATCCAGCCTGCAAATTGCCCATGGAGAATACTTGTTTGCTAGACTATTATATGTGCCACATCCCATCCAGGCCTTTGTGGCAGCCTCTTATCCCTGGCCTGCATGCCCAATTTCTCAGACTCTGACATTTCAGCTATCAGACCGCCTTCGGTCACAGGGAAAGAAGAAATCCCCCATAAATATTGTTTGCGGAGAATCTGTTCCTGATATCCCCTTCCTCACCTCTCCTCCCCTTTCCCCCTCCTTCCCAGCAGGACATTATGCCCTTGATGTTTTATCATTAGTTTGGAAGTGTGTGGTCCTACTGTGGATCTCTGATGGGCACAGACAGTAAAAGGCATGGAGACTCAGCCAGCCCAATTTCTCCGCTGTGACTTGTCCCCAGCAAGGGGCCGGCGCTATCTCTCTCTGTGCCAAAAACAGCAGATATTCCCTGTGGCAGGGAAGCTTTAAGCTCTTTAGCACGCTGCATACTATTCGGCTCCATTTTGTCATTCTCATTATTTGTTTGTGGTGGTTATGAAAGGCCTCATCAGTAAATCTCAGTCTTTTTACTGTTGCAAGGTGGTGGCAGAAGAACTGCAGGGGAGTGTGCCAGAGTTGCTTAATGCACTGCTTAACTTAATTACTGGAAATAATCACTTAATATGTTCATTTTATGACTTCCCAACTACCCATTGAATGTTTATGAAGCATATTGGACAACTTAAGTTTTGTTTTTCAAATTACGGTATAGTATACAAATTGCTAAACATTTGATGTGTTCCATGCAACGTTTTTGGCCTATTGTTGATGAGGAGAGTTTTAAGTAAGGTTGGATGACCTGATATCACACACTGTGCATTATCTATGCTCTGATATTGCATTCACTATCACTAGAAAAGCCATCAATGATGTGTTGACACAGTTGTACAGATGAAGAAGGCAATTTTGGAAAGCAACATCTTCCTGAGGGAAAAACATACACAGCATACCACCTAATCATTATCTCTAGTAGTAGGACTACAGTAGATACTTAGAGATTTAACACTTTCCCAATCTGCTACTTCCATACTTGCATGACCCCATCCTTAATGGCTTCTCACATTTCTTTATTTCTTATACATGTCCTTTTTTTGTATGTTTTCCATCTAGATGCTCCTACCACGATCCCCACACCCACCACCTTGAACCTAGACAACACCCAAGGTACTGTATGTCCCCGCTTTGTTCACTCTCACCCCTCGCCTGTGTGTATGTGTGTGCATGCTTGCTTGCTTGTGTGGGTCTGCAGTAGTGTTGTACAACGAGAGAGTGGGTGAGAGAGTTTGGGAGAGAGGAAGAGAGAGGGAGAGACTGCGGGCAAGCAGTCTTAATCAGATTGTCCTGCTGATAGGTGAAATGGTGGACGACCTACACTGTGCTTTCAGTGACACCTGTCACATGTTTGATCTGTGAGGATGGAGGAGACATGTTGGTCGCTTGGCTCTCTGCTATCTTATCAGCATCGCCATGCAGCCGTATATCAACCTGCGCACGCTCTCATCACATTCACATTATAATGCCCTTTACATCTCCCCATCAAATCACAATCACATCCATCTTTGTAGGCCTGGAAACATTGACAGTTTTATATATATTTATTTACTCATTTACTGGCTTTTTAAAAAACACACTGATATGGCTGACTTGCTTAAACATATGTGGTTTCTTCTGAATTGAGATGTACAAACTAAGAGGCTAAACGTAATTTGGATTAAGACATTAATGAGCGAGCTAAGACGGACGTAGTCAATATAACTATTTGTTCAGCACTTTTGAATTGTACAGCGACAGAATTCAGAACATGGGCCGTTCTTACAGTATTCTCCCTGTTCACCAAGTCAGAACCGTAGGATAAATATAGGGGGCATATAAGCAGACAATGAAAGCTCTTACACAATTCGATGTTAACATTTCTATAAAACCGGCTATTTGTGCACCACAAAGTCAAAGCAGTAGGCTAAGTTATGAGGGGGAAAGGGACCAAATGATTCGGGTGAGGCACATGAAATACTAACAGCTTACTACACAACATACACTTAGTATTACTTTCTTTTTTGCAGTATACATACTGTATCTCCCTGGCATATTACATAATTGATGCAGTAGCATACAAGACATTTTTGGACTCAACGTTGTGCTGTGCCCACTTGAACAAGAAGGTGGCGTGGCGGTCCTTCTTTTGGGCAAATTTGGTCATGAAACTTTGTCATCAAAGTCTGGCATTCTCTGGATTTATGGTGCTTTCAAGACAACTGGGAACTCGGAAAAAAATTATGTTGAATCATGACGCCAGTGATCTTCAGGTCGGAGCTCTAGAAAGAGGCCAGAGTTCCCGACTTGGAATTCCGTATTTTCCCAGTTGGAGCTCATTTTTTTCAGTGTTCCCAGTTGTCTTGAACTCAGACAGATTTCCCAGTTCCAGTTCCGATTTCCCAGTTCCAAGTTTCCAGGTGTTTGAATGCAGCAGATGTCATGCTGGATTGACAGCATGGCCAATGTATTCAATCTTTTCTGGCCCATGGTGTTGCGTGTGAATGTTTATCCTTTTAAGCTTCAGGGATGCAAACTGCTGAGGGCCCAAAAAGGTGACACTTTTTTTTGCACTGAAACATGCAAAAAATCCCTGCTATGGGGAAATACAGATTTGAACTAATTAAACAACAAAGAATATGATCTACATGATCAATCTCTGTGTGTAAAATAAAAAGTGGTTCATGTGAACCTAACTCACTGCTAAAAAATGTAAGGAAGCAATCCAATGTTATTTGTTGCCTGTGTTGAGAAAAAACAATACACTGATATTGCAGTTACCATGACAGCCTTTATAATAGAACGCTTGTGACCACACACATCTAAATATTGCACTTGGGAAAAAACATCTTAAAGTAGAAATAGAATGAAACAACTATGCATTCTATTTTTGCTCTATTATAGTGGCCACTGTAGTACTGTAGACATCGATCAAGTGTGTGCAAAAATAACGTTCACTGAGTAAATAATCCCTCCTCACTCACACACAAGTGTTACTGTCAAATTCAACACAACAAAAGCAATATTTTGGGCCTAAACTGCACATTATTACATTGTACACTTTCTGCCTGTGAACATCTGTTCTACAATGTGCCAGCAGAGCATGCTACCCTTTGTTGGCATAACTGATCTCTTTCAGGCAGAGAGTACACCTGGCATAACCCTTTTTATCCACTGTATTGAACAAGAGAGAAAGTGTGTGGTGTTCCTTTCACCTCTATGGTGGCATCCAGCTTAAGCCAGGCCCATCTCCAGCTACACTTGATCCCTGAATCCACATGTTTAACAAGCAACGCCTCATTTTCACCTAATTCTCTCATTCTGAGAATTAACCACATACTGTAGAGGGAAGACATTAGTTCACAGATAGTGGTTAGTTCGTTAACATTTCACACAGATTGCCAGGGTCCAGTGAGCAACTAACGCGTTAGAACTTGAGGAACGGTAAGGAGTCGTAACGTTATACCAGTTAATACTATAGAGAATTGGTTAGGTGCTAACGTTAGCTCATCTGATGTTGTCGTTAGCTGTCTGACTTTGTGTAATGTCCAATGGCCGATGAGCACCGATATGTTTTATCTATAATTTCTCTTCATATGACAAGGATTCAAAAGGATTTGCCAGTAGATTGTCGATGTGATTCATGATGACTGCTTGTCTAGCTTCCTAGCTAAGATGTTGAAAGTATGATGAGTCCAATCAAAGCTACGGTAGATATAACGTGATTTGACGTCATTTTATCTGTGGCCAATGACCTTGAGCCTTCATGGATGGGTACTTCTAATGTAAATATATGGCAGCACCCAAGGGGCTTGAATTGTTTTGCCCTCCCTGTAAAGTTTGCGGTGACTTAGTGTTCCCATGAGTGAAAGCAAAAAAGAGACCATGTTTGTATGCGGCTTTATTAACTCAATATTTTATTTTATTTTTATGTTTGCAAACTGATATGTGACACATATTAATGCCAAAATATAATGCAAAACATGCAACAAAAATAAAATAATAATAACAACTGCCCCACCTGGCCTGAATGATGGGTCGCCACTGCTTATGGTATGGATGGAGGTCAGTTTATTTAGTGTCAGCTGGCCCACCTTTGTACATACTTTTTAGTGCTGGATCTTCTACAGTACTGTATGTAGCTCAGTTCCTATTCTTTTCACTTTTATGGGAGAAGTGTGCTGCTATTGGTAAGATTTTTTGGTGTATAATATGGTTGTTCAAATAAACCCAAAAACAAAACAAAAATCTGTCTCTCCTGCATTGTAGATAGTTGAGGTTTGTTCATATACGGACACATGGAGACCATGTACTAGGATCGCCAAATTAATTCATCAGTGAGAGAAAGTCCATTTAGAAGATAATACATTTCTGATAAACTGGCAGTGAGAGAAATAGAATGGGACTTCTGGGATGGGTTGGGGCTTTTAAAATATCTATTGAAGCCTAATGTTGGCCAAAAGTACTTGGCAGCATCGGGAGGTGACATTTAGAGATAACTAAATATGGTATTTATATTGCAGAGTAACTGCAGGATTGACAACTGCCATTCATTATTTGATATTTTTTTGGACTGTTGTTTGCCAGCTAAACCCAGACCTCATAATAGATTTCTATCAATATTTGCAAGCAGAGTTCCCTCAAACGTTTGGATGAAAATCTACGCTATGGAAGTACTCCATAGGTCCTGCTGTGATTCTCTACTAACACACAGGGAAGGGGCAAATGCACTTGCATAGCTGACAATGTACTTCCAGAGCTAACATGAAGTCATCCCAATTCATTCAAAGCCAGCCCATCAAGATGTACCATACGTACAGTACATGTCCCATGGCATGTCACACCGCAGGCTCCTACAGTGGAGGTGGTGGTGGTGGTGGGTGGTGGTACAGTATGGGCTGTTTGATTTCCACTCAGGCACTAGAGAAGTAATCAGGTCCCTTTCATGCTGGTGCTGGAAAGCTCCGGAGGCCATTTTGTGTGTCTGAGTAGAGGGAGTAGAGAGTCTGAGTGTCTCATCAACTGCACAATCAGGTCTACAAGGTGAGTGAGTGGTCTGTGATATGAAGGAGGTCTAGCCCCTATTTCTACGTTTTTTTTTTATTGTGCATTTGGAATATTTCACACCACAGAAGAGGGGTGAACTTTTCTGTACAGGATCTTCTGTATCAATGACATGCTACTATACTGTGTCCCAGTATTTGTACTTTTATACAGATGTAGGATCTTAATTTGATCACCTTGTTGCAGGAGAACTTTCATGCAATGCAGGACATTTTCATCCTGTAGTGTATTTCGAAGTTTAAAAAGGCTTCGGAAGTTTGGAATTGTTTCATTTTTTCATTAATTATAATCTATATATTAATTCACATGTCCTGTTGCTGCAGGATTATTTTCCTGCTGTAGCAAACTGGCGCAAAAGATCCTACATGTGTATGTCTGAAGTTTTATATTTGTCCTTGGATTAGGACAAAACTCTGAGGAGACTGTTGAATGATCTTATATGGTCTCTACAGAGAATCACAGATGATACTGTAGTTATAGTATTGGGGTTCAACTCCCATGGGTGTCAGCCAACTTACAGTGAGAATGCAATTCGTAAAAACAGGTGGTTGTTAAAATGGTGTGTTGTGTTTTTCATTGTATACCAATTATTCTTCACTTACAGCTTACTGTATGCGGCAGCGGAGACATTTTCATAACTCCTCAGTGATTTCCGAGAGACAGGACTTAAACGGGGGTTTGACATGATTTCTGCAGTGCATGCTGGTAGGATGTAATAGAGCTTTCTTGCTGTTCACTACTCTTCTAAATACCATGTCACAGGGGCCTTGTTAACCTGGCCTGCAAAGCGTCACATTGCATTACTCTAAGCTGCAGAACCGCACCTTCTGTTGGCATTTTCCTCTGTTCAAGTATAAAACGTACATTCGCAACAGAGGGTAACATGAGTGTCATGACCAGAATATCCTTGTAAGCCTGAGGCCCATAGAGATTGAAATATAATGTCATGTACCATAGCTTTACATTGTACTTAGATAACTCTTCATTGGACTTCACAGGGATTCCTGTTAGGAACAAATCGAGGACTACTTAAGCTAGTTCCTCCCAGCCCTGAGCACCACACAGTGCGCTCCTGTGATGTGTGTGAATGGTGTTATCCAAATGAATGTGTAAACATACAGCTCTCAAGCTGCCATTTTCCATTGATCCACACACGCAGCCATCCCTCCATGTGGCCTCTCCACTTCCCTTTATGAAGCTAAGGGAAACATTCTGTGGGGTTCCATTCTGAACAAGTTGTTTTATGAACCGTTTCCTCTTTGTGTGGCTCCCAGTTCATGTAGAATGTAGCTTTCATTTCCACAGTGTAATGCTTTCATGCCCTGCTAGATTTTTCTCTCCTTGATAAGTGTTTTCTTTTTTTCTTTGCATTTCCTTGGTGTAGCCTAGCAACAGGCTATAGAGCCAGCGGTTCAAGGCCTAAATATGGTTTTGTGTTGAGGAGGAGCAAATGCCATGGTAAAGCATGAAACACAAAGTCGTTTGTACATCTCTGGTGTAGAGCTGGCCAGCCCTCCACGTTTTGTAGCTACTGCTCTATCTCAGAGAGAAGGAAGGAAGAAGGAGGAAAGGAAGGAAGGAAGGAAGGAAGGAAGGAAGAGAAGGAGAAGGAGAAGGAAGGAAGGAAGGAAGGAAGGAAGGAAGGAAGGAGAGAAGGGAAGGAGGGAAGAAGGAAGGAAGGAAGGAAGGAGGAAGGAAGCGAAGGAAGGTGGTGCTTGGAGAGTTCAATTATAGCTTTTCAGTGTTCCTATATAAAATATGTAGGACTAAGGGACTTTAAGTCCCTGCAGAGTTCAGGGGAGAGATGAGCCACAATCTATGAATGCATTGTGTCATGGGTGTGATAAAGCCTAACCTCTTTTCAGTGCTATACTGTCAACTATATGTACACCAACATTTACTTAACCGAAGGTTATTGTGAAGTGCATTAAAAAGTAGGTTTTAAAGCAACTGTTTTAACCTTTTTAAAGTAAAGAGATTGAGAGTGCAGGGGTTACCCAATCGTCTTTTTCCTGAAGGTCTTCCATCTCACACATGTATGGGGAATTTATTTAAAAATATTTTTTACTATTATAAAATGGCACACAAACAAGTACAGTGCCCATCCTAATTAATAAGTGCTGCCTCTCTGATTGGTTTGCTAACCTAATGCAATGCTCCAGGCACCATGGCTTTTATGGAGGAGCTGGTGTGAATAGTTTTCAACCAGCATTATTAAACAGAGTGGTTTCTGGTATTGTGCTGGCAGGCTGGATCCTATTGGTGAGGGGGTAGTAGTCATTCTGATTCTACATCTCAAGGGGTATAAAGGCAGTCTGCTGAGGTAAAGCCCTCACTCGTCAAACATTCAGAGATGATCCCAGGGAGGGACATCATATCCTGGGTAATCTCCTGCTAACCCCCTCCTTACCTCGCCTTGGCTGGAGAGAGTAGAGAAGCATCTGGACAGAAACACTTCTCACCATTCACAATGATCTCTATTGAAAACTCAAAACACTTGACAGGGCTCCTGTACTGTACATTGTGCCGGTGTGCATGTTGAATAAATTAACTGTAAGAAGTAAATGTTGAGTATCCTGTTCAGTTAAATGAGATCTCCAGAACCCTGTGGTTTAACAACTGATCCAGATGTACAGGCTCAATGACTGGAGGAGCACTAAGTCCTCCACATGCAGGGTATCCACAGTTCCCCGTCCAGCTGCAGGCTCTATATTGTCTAAATGTATAGTATGTATACAGCGTCAAAGATAGGCCACTAGTCATGCTGCCTGCTACCACACAGATCTCCGTCAAGCCTGTGTTTGTATGCTGCAAGGATGCTAGCCCACCACAGCGTATCCACTATCATCCAGCTAAATTGATCCTACTCCAGGGAAGGACCTTTCATCAACAATGAATGAGTCAATCTGAGTTTAGCTGGCACTAAGAATAAGGAATGAATGGAACACTTGACCTTGACTTTTCTCTCCTCTTCTTTGTTTTGTGAGGCAATTTCATTGTTATTGACTATAGCTGAAATGTATTGGAGTGAAACTAGAGAAAGTATGCTGTCTTACTGTAAGTGGACGCTGATACTTTCACAGTTGTTTTTGTGTGTTCTCATATGTTTCATCACTGTCTTATGGAGTATGGCTTCTTCATCTTCCAAAAGTACGTGGGCGTGCGTTCAAACTGTGCATGTAATCTTCAGTGCAAACATTAGCAAATGTTCTACAAAGTGTTGAACTGTCTTTACTGTCATAACAATGCGTAACAATATTATAAACAGTAATACTTGTTAGTGGTTAACAGAATGGTTAACAGTATCTTACTGTATGAGCTAAGTCCTATCTGTTAGAAAATATAGCCATGTTAAGTGTTACCAACCACACCAAGGCGAGGCTACATGGTGTCACTAAATAGTGTTGAAGCCTGAATATGTCACTGAGTTAATGGGCTACAGTGGAAGTGAGAAGTCTTCCACGTTCTGACGTTGAAACGCTACAGTGCCTAACTTCGGCACACCTCATTGTGCTGCTGAAGCACTGCCAAAGATAGCTCTGCAGACAGACAGACAAGCAGACAGACAAGCAGACAGACAGGCAGGCAGGCAGACCAGAGTGTGACTTTATTATGCTGATTCTCCTGGTGCTGAGACAGAAGCAAGAAGACATGTGAATGATTCAGCTGTTCACGGCTTTGACTGAGTGAATCCTTTGGATACATACACCCACATGGTTTAGCACCTTTGAAATCAGATGGCACCTTATGATTATGTACGCATTTAGGGCTGAAGTAAAGTCATACTAGTGTATAATGAAATATACTGTATATGAACGAGAGGTGAATGGTAGAGGCAATAGGTCAGTTTCCACTGTATAGGGATTAACAATAAATGAACTGTCTGAGTCAATAGTGTTAGAGCCAGGCTTGAATCAGAATGCACATCAAGCCTGGCTCTAACACTACTGATTCAGACAGTTAGTGTGCGTTAATTCATTGTTTATCAAACATTTGGTAATTTGTCAAACATTTAATGCAAACACTTAACACTTGTATATCATTAGCCTTTGAGGCTTAACATTAAATGCTTATTTGATTTGCAAATGATGTTGACTCAGATTAGCAGATTGGTTCCCTTTATAATGGGTGTGCTTTGCTTTCTTGATTTAGCAACAAAAAATAAATCCATTTATGTGAGGAGAAAATTAGCCACTAGCTCCAATTTAGTCTGTACAATAGTCCACTCTAATTGGTCCCCAGGGGTGTTTAGGTTGTATTGTGCAAGGATGAGGATGTTCAAAGAGTGTCATACTAAATGAAGATGGTTTTCTCATATGGCCTGATTTTAACTTGAAATATGGATATTTAACTTGGAAACTTTACAACTTTTTCTCAGATCTTGAGCAGCTAATGTTGGAAGATCATATTTGGGAATATTTGAGGTAAAAAAGGAAAACAGGCACAGATGGATTCAATATTCCTCAAAACCCATTTTGAACCCTTTCAACATTCTTAGGTTGACATGCACCGCAGGAGAATGTCTAACCAGAAGTGGTGTGTTAGTTTGTCTACCTGCTGACACTCCAAAGGGTAACAATATACGGCATTGGAAGTTCAGAGAACTCAGTTCCTCTAATATTCTTTCTGAGGAGGTTAGAGTCTTGGTTACGTTGTCCACCGGAACATGTGGTACAGCTGCTACTGTGAGAGCAGGGTAGAGCACTGGAATATATTTTCCATTAGCTTGTCAATCACTTTCCTTAGCCATGACCTTCCCCAGAAAAACACTTTAAAGGAACACGGTAGAAGCAGGCAGCATTCAGTATCCTTTTGTGTGTAGTTGAGAAGCTTGTTTTGTCAAATCAAAGTTTCCCAAACTACATTTTTGCTAACATCCCATGGTCCAGAGTTCACAGTCAACTCTCCATTCAGAGATGTTATATGTTGCCATCAGTCCTTCAACTGTATTTTCGCACCTCCATAAAATGTCATGGTTGAGTCTGCGAATCTTCACTGCTTTGTTCAGAATTGATAAAGCAAGTTTGTCTCTGAATCTCTAGCAGGCTGTTTGATTAAATAATTAAGACACACAAATTACTCAAGAGGGAGTCAGAGATCAAGATAGCCTAACCAGAAGAAAATAACTTTCTCCCGCTGCTGCTGGTCTTCACAGAATTACGCTCCTGAAGTTGTCGGTAATAGGCTACACCAGCAGTCGGGAACCTTTTTAAGTATTTGTATCTCAAAATCATTACATGTGGTAAATCTACATTCTATCTAAATGAAAATTATACAAATCTAAAAGTAACTTTTATTGCCATTGCCAACTATGTAAAAATAGCGTACATAAAGCCAATACATAAACATTGCAGCCTGCAGGTAGAAAATATCCTGATAAAAATAAATATCCTATGAATCACATTGGCTACGCTCAGAAAGTCGTGCTAGCAAACTTGAAGCATTGTATAAAATATTCTGGGCCCGACCTCCCGAGGGGCACAGCGTTCTAAGGCAATGCATCGCAGTGTTGCGGCGTCACTACAGCCTGGGTTTCGAAATTGGGGAGAAAATGTACAAATATAAACAATTAAATATTCCGCGCCAATGAGCTCGGGACAGACACAGCTGTAGGCTATTAGTGCAAGGGATTAGAAGTAATCAGGTATTTTATGATGTTTCCACTGGATCAGAGCTTTACATTTTTCACCTTCTTGCCAAGTGGTTATCGAAAGGGAGAGAGCTGGAAATATTCTTCAAATACTTTGAGGTACTTTTGTCATTCTCAATTGATTATAAAAACAGACTTCATTTACGTGCTGTTTGAGGTGAAGAAAACACAAAACTCTGAATAAATTGACAAAACTCGAAATGGAAAGAAATAAACAAAAACTTTTTTTCCAAAAGTATAGCATAGGTTGTGCATTCTGCAAAACACATGTCCACTCCAACAATGAGGACGTTAAATGACTGTAATAATAATATATTCAATGCATTAACAGAAATTACCGTAACCTAACAAATATTGCAGATTAGTAATGATGGGAATTAACGGTAAATGTAGGTTACTACTGGTGATATACAGTACCAGTCAAAAGTTTGGACACACCTACTCATTCAAGGGTTTTTCATTATTTTTACTATTTCTACATTGTAGAATAACAACTATGAAATAACACATATGGAATCATGTAGTAACCAAAAAAAGTGTTAAACAAATCAAAATATATTTATATTTTTGATTCTTCAAAGGAGCCACCCTTTGCCTTGAAGACAGCTTTGCACACTCTTGGTATTCTCTCAACCACTTCACCTGGAATGCTTTTCCAAAAGTATTGAAGGAGTTCTCACATATGCTGAGTAATTGTAGGCTGATTTTCCTTCACTCTGCAGTCATCAACTCATCCCAAACCATCTCAATTGGGTTGAGGTTGGGTTATTGTGGAGGCCAGGTCATCTGATGCAGCACTCCATCACTCTCCTTCTTGGTCAAATAGCCCTTACACAGCCTGGAGGTGTGTTTTGGGTAATTGTCCTGTTGAAAAACAAATGATAGTCCCACTAAGCGCAAACCAGATGGGATGCCGTATCGCTGTAGAATGCTGTGGTAGCCCCGCTTGTTAAGTGTGCCTTGAATTCTAAATAAATCATAGACAGTGTCACCAGCAAAGCACCATTACACCTCCTTCTCCATGCTTAATGGTGGGGACGTCGCATGCAGAGATCATCTGTTCACCTACTCTGCTTCTCACAAAGACATGGCGGTTGGAACCAAAAATCTTTTAAAAAATAATTTTAAGAATCTCAGATTTCCACCAGTCTAATGTCCATCGCTCTTGTTCCTTGGCCCAAGCATGTCTCTTCTTATTATTGGTGTCCTTTGGTAGTGGTTTCTTTGCAGCAATTCCACCATGGCCTGATTCACAGTCTCCTCTGAACAGTTGATGTTGAGATGTGTCTGTTACTTGAACTCTTTGAAGAATTTATTTGCGGTGCAATCTGAGGTGCAGTTAACCTTTCACGAGCCTCTACCCCGGATCCGGGAGCACCCCCCACACCCCCCACACACTAATTAGCATAGCTAGCATAGCTTCACAAGTAGATAGTAGCATCTAAATATCATTAAATCACAAGTCCAAGACACCAGATGAAAGATACAGATCTTGTGAATAAAGCCACCATTTCAGATTTTTAAAATGTGTTACAGGGAAGACAAAATATGTAAATCTATTAGCTAAACACGTTAGCAAAATACACCACTATTCTAACTCCATCAGTTTCTTACTCCTTCAGGTGCTATCACCAATTCAGGCTCAACTAAGATATTGATATCCACTAACCAAGAAAAAACCTCTTCAGATGACAGTCTGATAACATATTCATGGTATAGGATAGTTTTTGTTAGGAAAAGTGCATATTTCAGGTAGAAATCAACAGTTTACAATTGCACCCACCATCACAAATCGACTAGAATTACTAGATAGAGCAACGTGTATGACCAATTTACTCATCATAAAACATTTCATAAAAATAGACAAAGCATAGCAATGGAAGAACCCAGTTCTTGTGATTTCAGACCATATTTCAGATTTTCTAAGCGTTTTTCAGCGAAAACACAATAAATCGATAAGTTAGCATACCACATGTGGCAAAAGTTACCAGAGCATCGATTCCAGCCAAAGAGCGTATAACGTAATCACCCCAAAATATATTAATTTTTTCACTAACCTTCTCAGAATTCTTCCGATGACACTCCTGTAACATCATTTACAATATACATATACAGTTTGTTCGAAAAAGGTGCATATTTAGCCATACAAAACGTGGTTACACAATAAAATACTAGGAAATCAAGCCTCAATATGTCTGACGTCATCTTATCAGAGTGATCTAGTTTAATTGAAAGCTAATCATATACTTGACTAAAAATACAGGGTTGACAGCAATCGAAAGACAAATTAGTTCTTAATGCAACGCTGATTTACATTTTTAAAATTATCCTTACTTTTCAATACAGGGTTGGCCAAGTGAAGCTATACCAAACAAAATGGCGAAATATGCGTTTAAAATACTTCGACAGAAACACGATTTATCATTTTAAATATTGCTTACTTTGAGCTGTTCTTCCATCAGATTCTTGGGCAATGTATCCTTTCTATGTTATAAACGTCTTTTGGTCGATAGATGTCCTCTGTTCTTCGAAATGTCCACCACCAACGACCGACACCCTAAACGTGTCCAAACTTTCAGAGTGCACGAAAAATAAATTCCTCAGAATCGCACTAAACGGATATAAATTGCCTATAAAACGTTCAAATTCACTACATTATGATGTTTTTTAACAACTATAACGACTGAAACATGACCGGAGAAATATTGCTGGTTAGAAAACGATTTGGAACGAGGCAGGTCCGATGGCCTTCACGCTTGAGGCGCACGTTGAGAAGGGGGTCTCTGTACATTTTTGTCATTTATAATGGCTGTGAACGTCCATCGATTTCATTGAAAACGTGATGACGTACAGACACCCAGAGGAAGACGTAGGCAGTGTCGGTTTCTTTCATAGCATTCACTGTGGCCTTATAACAGACCCCAGATCAGAGGTAAAAATTTCTGAAATCTGAACCCTGTCATGAAAAGTGCTGTAGAATTGTTCTGTACCACTCAGAGACAAAAATTCCAACTTCTATAGAAACTAGAAGGTGTTTTCTATCCAATAATAACAATAATATGCATATTGTACGATCAAGAATTTAGCACGAGGCAGTTTAATTTGGAGACACAAATATGCTAATGCGGAACAGCACCCCCTATAGTTGCAAGAAGTTAACTCTAATGAACTTATCCTCCACAGCAGAGGTAACTCTGGTCTTCCTTTCTGTGGCGGCTCATGAGAGGATGTTTCATCATAGCGCTTGATGGTGTTTGTCACTGCACTCGAAGAAATGTTCAATGTTCTTGAAATGATGGACTGTCGTTTCTGTGCTTTTTTGAGCTGTTCTTGCCATAATATGGACTTGGTCTTTTACCAAATAGGGCTATCTTCTGTATACCACCCCTACCATGTCACAACACAACTGACTGGCTCAATTAAGAAGGAAAGAAATTCCACAAATGTGCTTTTAACAAGGCCCACCTGTTAATTGAAATGCATTCCAGGTGACTACCTCATGAAGCTGTTGAGAGAATGCCAAGAGTGTGCAAACTGTAACAGGCAAAGGGTGGCTACTTTGAAGAATCTCAAATATAAAATATATTTTGATTTGTTTAACACGTTTTTGGTTACTACATGATTCCATATGTGTTATTTCATAGTTTTAATGTCTTCACTATTATTCTACAATGTAGAACATAGTAAAAGTAAAGAAAAACCCTGGAATGAGTAGGTGTGTCCAAACTTTTGACTGGTACTGTATGTAATGGGGAATTGATAGACACAGCAAACAATGCACACAATGAAGTTATGAAACAATGAATATCCACGAATTCTGGAGAGAGCCGTACTTGTGCATCTGAGCCACAATCCCCATATTCTTGGACCGTGGACCACGGCCTCCTCAATGGATTAGTCCACTCAGACAGGCGCAGATCAGACAGTTGTCTCGTGTGCCATGAAAAAAAAGATCTATTTGCAACTGCTCAACTAAAAAAATGGGATGTTTTCAATACAGACCCCTTTTGTCATACAGTATTCCATATAAGGCACCCAGACGTTCTGAATGTTTCACAGTATATACCCTTAATCTTGTAATAAATTAAATCTAACGATGCATAACTTGACATTTCTGCCGTCCATTGTGACATTCTGGGAGGATAACCAACCTTCCAATTAATGGCAATGCTTTTCTTAGCCGCTATAAATGCTAGGTTACACAGTTTCTTCTGATAAGTCTCCAGTATCAACATTTCCAAGCAATCAGAAACAGGGAGAAGCCTGAATTCAGCCAGCCTTGACAAGATCATAACATATGCAAATATGTCTCCTTTTGTGTTTTACACCTCCAGCAGAGGACTTTCATTTCTGAGTGCATGATATTCATTTTCACTGGCATGTTCTATGGATGGTCTTAACTTGCAGTAATTTATGTCTGAGATTATATGAACATGACTGCACATTCAAACATATCTGTATGCTTTCATCTTCATCAATAGTGTTTCCCAGGTCTTCTTCACATTTTTGTCTGTCATGTTTTGTGTCATCGGGAAAAGCCTCTATCAACCCTTGATACCGTCGGGAATTCAACTTTAGAGGTTTGTCAGACTTTCTTAAAATAGTTAAAATCTTTGAAGCTTCTGGCTTGTCCATTGTTTGCTGCAAAGAGAATGCAGTGTTGTATCTGCAAAGTTCACCTCAGAGCCGTCACAGACTTGTCTTCGCTGGTTGCCTGACCCTGCTGAAACCCCTGTCACCATCTGATCCTGCTCAAATGAGGCATGACAAAGAATGACCTTTGTGTAGATATATACATGATATTATCCAATAATAGAATCAATGGTTCAATAATTGAAATGACCATTATTCCCAGATTCCAAACTGTAAGCTACCAATCAACTCAAGATGGAACTTTGTATCCATTCACTGATTACCATTCACAGTTAATTTACTTCTGTTGAAACGGGACAAAAAGGCAACAAAACATTTCCATACACACACCAGCTGTTAAATGCTGCTACCTGACAGATAGCTAGAGGCTAGAGCTGAACAGGCTGTGGTAGCTACTAGCTAGCTAGCTAGTTCATTCTCTTCAGACATAACTTCAGTCGAGAGGGGATGAAACATTAGCTAACGTTCCATGTCAGTTACACTACTAGCTCAGCACTGAGAATAAATACTTTTATTTTATATAACAGCTGTTACCTTGTTAGCTACATCAGTCAAATAAAGAGTAGCCCCCGTCCCCAGTGAAAGTTGCACCCCTGTTCCAAACAACACATAAAGGATTGACCTCACAGCCCTAAATTATGCCTGCACTCTATGAACTGACCTCAACAAAACACTTTCAAATCTAAGGCTCAATTCAATTAAGTCCAGCCTGCCTTTGCCATATTTATCCTGTACAGTGGATTATAATCATTTAACATTTTTGTAGGGGTTGATAAATCAAGTCTGAAATTTAAAAGTGGAAATTACAAGCTTGGCACACCTGTATTTGGGGAGTTTCTCTCATTCCTCTCTGCTGATCCTCTCAAGCTCTGTCAGGTTGGATGGGGAGCGTTGCTGCACAGCTATTTTCAGGTCTCTCCAGAGATGTTTGATCGGGTTCAAGTGGCAGGAACACTCAAGGACATTCAGACTTGTCCCGAAGTCACTGCTGCATTGTCTTGGCTGTGTGCTTAGAGTCGTTGTCCTGTTGGAAGGTGAACCTTTGCTCCATTCTGAGGTCCTGAGCGTTCTGGATCAGGTTTCCTTTAAGGATCTCTCAGTACTTTGCTCCGTTCATCTTTGCCTCGTTCCTGACTAGTCTCCCAGTCCCTGCCGCTGAAAAACATCCCCACAGCATGATGCTGCCACCACCATGCTTCACCGTAGGGATGGTGCCAGGTTTCCTCCAGATGTGACCTTTGGCATTCAGGACAAAGAGTTCAATCTTGGTTTCATCAGAACAGAGAATCTTGTTTCTCATGGTCTGAAAGTCTTTAGGTGCCTTTTGGCAAACTCCAAGCGGGCTGTCATATGCCTTTTACTGAGGAGTGGCTTCCATCTCTACTATAAAGGCCTGATTGGTGGAGTGCTGCAGAGATGGTTGTCCTTCTGGAAGGTTCTCCCATCTCCATAGAGGAACTCTAGAGCTCTGTCAAAGTGACCATCGGGTTCTTGGTCACCTCCCTGACCAAGGCCCTTCTCCTCCGATTGCTCAGTTTGGCCAGGCGGCCAGCTCTAGGAAGAGTCTTGGTGGTTCCTAACTTCTTCCATTTAAGAATGATGGAGGCCACTGTGTTCTTGGGGATCTTCAATGCTGCAGAAATGTTTTGGTACTCTTCCCCAGATCTGTGCCTTGACACGATCCTGTCTTGGAGCTCTACGACTTCATGGCTTGGTTTTTGCTCTGACATGCACTGTCAACTGTCAGACCTTATATAGACAGGTGTGTGCCTTTCCAAATCATGTCCAATCAATTGAATTTACCGCAGGTTGTAGAAACTTCTCAAGGACTCAAGTTGTAGAAACATCTCAAGGATGATCAATGGAAACAGGATGCACCTTAGCTCAATTTCGAGTCTAATAGCAACGGTTCTGAATACTTACCTAAATAAGGTATGTCTGTTTTTTATTTCTCCATAAATTTGCAAAAATGTCAAATAACCTGATGTCGCTTTGTTATTATGGGGTATTGTGTGTAGATTACTGAGAATTGTTATTGATTTAATCCATTTTAGAATAAGGCTGTAACCTAACAAAATGTGGAAATAATCAAGGGATCTGAATACTTTCCGAATGCACTGTATTTCTATTGAGGGTGAGATTGAATTTTCCCCCTTGCCTAATATGTCATGAGCTTTTTCCATCAATTCACAAGAGTCAGCATTGCAATTAAATGTGTGTAATTACATCTGTAAATCCACAGTGCGCATACAAACCGCCTCCCTGTTTTCGCAAGAGTGTGTTCCAGTATCACTAATGAAATCAATATTCAATGTAATCAGCCAAGGGACAGAGATACACACAACTGATCCCCAGTTACTGTCAGTCATTCAGTCACCAAGTCAGTCATTCAGTCAATAAGTCAGGTAGTCAGTCACTAAGTCAGTCTGTCAGTCACCAAGTCAGTCATTCAGTTAATAAATCAGGTAGTCAGTCACTAAGTCAGTCAATAAGTCAATAAGTCAGGCAGTCAGTCAGTCACTAAGCCAGTCAGCCAGTCAGTCACGAAGTCAGTCATTCAGTCAATAAGTCAGGTAGTCAGTCACTAAGTCAGTCTGTCAGTCACCAAGTCAGTCATTCAGTCAATAAATCAGGTAGTCAGTCACTAAGCCAGTCAGCCAGTCAGTCACGAAGTCAGTCAGTCAGTCACTAAGCCAGTCAGCTAGTCAGTTAGTCAGTCAGTCAGTCAATCAGTCGCTAAGTCAGCAAGTCAGTCAGTGCGAGGCTGCTAGGTTATTCCACCAGTGACCTGGCTATGTGTAATTAGTCATTCCAGAACAGACACAGAGAGAGAGGGAACCATAAAGCATTTGTCCCCTCCACTCCAGCAGAGCACATGTCAGTGCTGTGCCGACCGACGTGGGCATCGGCCACAAATCCTCTTTATTCCCCCATAAATTCACCTGGCTGTGCACATCCTGTCAGAACCGAGGTGTGGGCATGTAACAGCTCCCTCAGCCACATCCTGTCAGGACCGAGGTGTGGGCATGTCACAGCTCCCCCAATCACATCCTGTCAGGACCGAGGTGTGGGCATGTCACAGCTCCCCCAACCACATCCTGTCAGGACCAAGGTGTGGGCATGTCACAGCTTCCCAGCCACATCCTGTCAGGACCAAGGTGTGGGCATGTCACAGCTTCCCAGCCACATCCTGTCAGGACCAAGGTGTGGGCAAGTCATAGCTCCCGGGCCACATCCTGTCAGGCCCGAGGTGTGGACATGTCACAGCTTCCCAGCCACATCCTGTCAGGACCGAGGTCTGGACATGTCACAGCTTCCAGCCACATCCTGTCAGGACCGAGGTGTGGGCATGTCATAGCTCCCCGGCCACATCCTGTCAGGACCAAGGTGTGGGCATGTCATAGCTTCCTGGCCACATCCTGTCAGGACGAGGTGTGGGCATGTCATAGCTCCCCAGCCACATCCTGTCAGGACCGAGGTGTGGGCATGTCATAGCTCCCCCAGCCACATCCTGTCAGGACCAAGGTGTGGGCATGTCAAAGCTCCCCAGCCACATCCTGTCAGGACCAAGGTGTGGGCATGTCATAGCTCCCCAGCCACATCCTGTCAGGACCAAGGTGTGGGCATGTCATAGCTCCCAGCCACATCCTGTCAGGACCGAGGTGTGGGCATGTCATAGCTTCCCAGCCAATAGCAGGACTATGTGGGAGGGAAAGGCCGAATGTTAGAGCAAATCCATATTATAAACATAATCAAATTCTATTTAGTTTACGTGCAAGGCATAAAAGGGCCGCTAATGTGGTTCTGAACTAATAGGCAGAACATTGAATGACTCCAGACAGGGCAACAGTGTGGGATGATTCCGTTACAGATCTGTCATTCATCTAGCCATTGGACATTAGAGATGGGTAATAGATTTTACAGTCCCCAGTTGATATTTTGTGATACCTTTTAGGTACGTTCAATGCTTTAGACAGGCCCACCTCTTTGTGTGAAAATAAACCAGCTCCATTTCCCTCTGTGTGCTGTGGCAGGCTGGTTGTGCTCCCAGACGTTTGTCTGGTTCAGGTGTCAAATGGAAGGGGTGGGGTGGGGGGGGGGGGGGGGGGGGGGGGGTTGAGCCGGGGGTGAGCCGGGGCAGGGCGGGGCGAGGAGGGAGGGAGGGGACATGACAAGGCTCCTCGGCTCAGTCCATTTAGCGTGTTGATGTTCATTAGCATGGAGCATGGGCCCTTCCCTCTCCTCAGGGAGCATGCTGTGCTGTGCTGTGCTACCAGATGTCCCTGATACTGGAAACAAACAGCTATGCTCTGCTCAGCTCAGCTCATCCTGCCTGAGATACAACCAACAGCAGCAGCAGATGAGACTCTAGTCTGTGTCTACAGTATGTGAGCTCTGCCTCTGCTTGGTGGAGGTAAGTCCATTTTGAAGAGGAAATGCCAATGAAGCGTGTCTTTACTCTCTATTCAAGTTAAGGATGTCAGACATTTTAGGCTTTTATCATTCGCATTCAGAAAGAAAGTCCTTTCTCCTAATCATAATCTTTATTCAAAACCATCCAATTTCAGTTCATGATTGGAGGGGACTGATGGGAAATGGAGTCTATCCTTCAGGTAGTAAAGTAACACCCCTTCTCTCACCTCTCCTCTTCACTCCTCCATCAGTCTCAACTGACACAGATCCCCACTTAATCTGTAGACCTCAAGTGCCGAAAATTCAGAAAGTTTGGAGATTTAATGCCTTGCCGTTTTCTTTTGTAGCTAGAAGATGTATAAATCTCACTAAACAGTAAACAGTGGACTAAACAGTGGACAACGATCCACTGTGGGTTCCTGGGGGGGAAATGTATTTCTGCGAGAGGGGACAGCACACCGGGCCAGATTTATTACGTGCTTGTGTCTACTCTCTATGATTGAGGTCTATAACTTCCTGATATTACCGCTTAAATCAGAGTATATTTTACCGTTCCCTGGAATGTTTCTGTTTAAATTGTGGGGTATGTCAAGTATATCATTTTTATGTAACAGTCTCTGAACATTTTACACAACCACTTTTTGGAGAGGAGAAGCTCTAGCTTCCCAGAATAAGGAGGTATTTGGAATTATGATACAGTGTCATAGAGTTCGCCAGATTTCATTCTATTTTAAAGCAGAGAGAACAAATGCATTGACATGGTACATATCCTGTTGTGAATGTCCATTGCCACACACAGACAATGACTAATCACTTATAAATTACATAGATAAAGATAGGCAAAAATTGAGGCCTCATTCACGGCAGTGCAGTATCAGTTTGAATGGCCATGGGGTCTGAAGTGGTCATTAAGTCACACATACATATACATTAGACTTGCATTTGGTAGTTTGAATAATATCATTCAGAAGTGCAATTCAACTGTATGCAGAAAAAGTAATGAAACCGCAATGAAGTGGGCTATTCTGTTCTACAGTCACAGAAGGAAGGGAAGAGAAGGTGTGACTGAGTGGGAGGAGGTTAATCATACATTTGAATGTTGATTTGAACTGAAAACACTCCACTGCTTCACGTTGTACAATGCATTGTTGTCCTTCATTGTTGAAAAAGACACCTTCAACAGAATAGCTCTAATGGGATTGTATTGAATACGACAGTAGTCACTCTGTATTGAGTCACAGCTACCTCCCTGAGTGGGTCACTCTTTGACCATGGACATCTATAGTAGGTTCTATGTAGAAGTTGACAAATGTAGTTTGTCTTCTGGCTGCAAATGTTACCCGATTTCTTAAAGTGTTTGTGACTTTGAGTACACTGTACATTACTATGCTACTGCCGGTCTCCTGCTCTGTGATTTAATCAGAAGGCAGTCACTGCTCTGATAGCTCGTATTGGCTCAAAGAAGGGGTCTGGGGATCATTGTTTTAAGAGGCTGTGATTGGCTTGTTTCCAGACTCCAGAGCTGGCGAGGGAGCGCCACAGAAGATAGACCACGCTGTCATCGGAGGCGTGGTTGCCGTGGTGATGTTCGCTATCCTCTGTGCACTCATCGTCCTGGGGCGCTACTTCGCCAGACACAAAGGTATAACGGCTCACCTGGGTCCCCTGGCTGTTACAATGCTTCCACTGMCTTGAGATMAACTGGTGTACACTATCATTGATAATTCYTAGACCTAGAYGTGGACTAGCTGMAGYGATMCATTARCATRCATTTYAGTCCAACAGGGGTGTTCATYAATTTGTTTATTRGTTGCAGGCACCTACTTCACACATGAAGCCAAAGGGGCAGACGACGCAGCAGATGCAGACACGGCCATCATTAATGCAGAGGGGGGACACAACAACACGGAAGAGAAGAAGGAGTACTACATCTAATGATGAGAGGCCATGGGGGTGTTATGTTGAGGGGGGGGGGCGTCCTGTAGGAGCACTATATCTAACTCTGAGTGGGCCAGAGGGGGTGGGGGGAGGGGGGGTAACGAGGGATGTCGAACTGGTGCAGCTGAGAAGGAAAGATGAGAGGTGGGGAAAGGAGAAGAGAAGAGGAGAAGAATGATGAGAACTCTAGAGGAGGATTAGAGTGGATGAGCAGTTGGAGGCTTCATTGCTTTGTCGTGGATTCTCCCATCCAACCTCTCCTGAACTGCTGGGTCCCATTCTGTACAGTTCAATTATTTTACAGACAATTTTGTGCCTTGTTCTATTTCTTTCGTAATTGTTGTCCTCCCCACCCCAAACCTGTTGACTGCACCAGTTCTTTTTTGCTGCAGTTATCTTTTAGAGGAGATGACACAGCACTTCTTCTCTTGTTGTCCTGCAGCTCCATCTTAGCTTGTGTACCAGGCTTTTAGAAGCACCCTCTCTCTCGCTCTCTGTGTCTCTCTCTATGCTGTGTACTGTAGAAGCAGCCAACAATACATTTTAGTAATTTCCAGCTGAAACCTATTGTAAACAACTCTTATCAATATCAAACTATACTGTCCCTCTTAACTCAATCATAACCTCTCCTGCTGTATCAGACATCCTGAAACATCACTTTTATTTTCATTTTGTGGTTAAAAGACTGAAGTTGCTGCCATGGTCATAAGACTTGTTGAGTTGTTGTCTTAACTGTTACGCTAAGAGGTTCAAATCCCTTAATGAGGTCACCTGGTGTGGGGTTAAGGTCACAATATGGTTTACTCTGGGTCATCATACTCATACCCTCAATGATCAGTAAATGACCAATGTAATAGTAATGCTTGTACATGTGTGTAAATACAGTGCATATATTACCCAGTATTTTCAACACAGGTTCAATTCTAGTTGAAATAATGCTCTTCTACAGATAAAACAAGTTCAATTGTGTTACTATATACTGAATTTAATATATTGAATGTATATTTAGAAACCTTACAAGGACCTTCAAACCCTATTTTATTGCTGTCTTAGGCCAGGGATCATCATCTAGATTCAGCCGCGGGCCAATTTCTTCTTGAGCGGATAGTTGGGAGGCCGGAACATAATAAGAATTGTAGACTGCAAATTGACCGCAAGAAGCACAAAAATATTAATAATAATATTTCACTAAAACATAATAATTTCTAACTTTGTTTACATATGGGGACATTGCTCTGCATAGGGGGCCGTCTTTTGGATGGGATGTTAAAACGGGTCTCCTGCCTCTGTGGTCATTCAAAATCCCATGGCATTTATTGTAAGAGTAGGGGTGTTCACCTCAGTGTCATGGTTAAATTCCCAACCTGGCCACATTCCATCATGACCACCTAATCATCCCCCTATTGCTAATTGGGATCCAATTTTCTAAATTAAAATCACTTGAAGCTGATTTCCTGGAATTTTTTATAGTCAGTCTTATGTCCAACAATGAAACCCCCCCCCCCCCCCCCCCCACCAAAATATATATATTTGAAATATTTTTCATTTTATGCTCAGAAAACTAGGGGGGCCAAATAAAACCACCCGCGGGCCAAATTCGGGCCGCAGGCTGCCAGCTGGGGAATCAACACTTCCTTTAACTAGTCTGTTGGCTCAGGTTGCTATTGAGAGGAATATACTGTATCTCAGTATGAAAAGGGAAGAAAATATGTTACTTATACTTTATATTGAAGATGTTTTAATTGTAATGACGTCTAATAAAAAAATCTTCTGTCTCTATTTTTCAAACATTAGCTAGTACACAATTCTGTATGTATTATTTTGACTGCCATTGTATAGTTTATGGATATTAGGATACACTTTTATATAATTGTTGCATTACTTCATGTTTTGTTTTCAAATTAGAAATGTAACAGAACACTAATGGTTATTGCTCAATGAGCATTCCTAATGGTGTCTGTGAATAATAAGTTATTGAAGATCCCCTAGAAGTTTTGAATGGGGAATGAGTAGCATGGTTTCCATTTCTGCCATGTTTCCGCTTTTGAAGTAAATGTACAGATTGCTGTGGAATCCCTGTAATGCATATTGAAGTTCCTGCTTTTATTTTTCCATGGCGCATTAGTCAATGGATTTATTGGATATATCGGTGTGACTGGCAAAACAACTCCAAATACATGAATAAAAAAGGACAGCCACTGCCTTACTTTGCTTTTAAATATATCATAATGGTGACGGAAAAAAAAGAGTGAAGGACTAAATTCAGTGCCTTCCTTTATTTAAAGGGTATACAGTACGATGTCAACAGTGTCATACTATATCTTCGTATATGAATCTCTTGCTACCTTACACCAGTAGTGGTAGTCTCACTCTCTATTCACATGTAAGTCATAAATCAGTCAGTACTAAGAACTGGAATAACAAGCCAGAGTTATTTTCAGGTTGTATAAATAATTGGAATCGTAACTGAATGATATGGCAGCTTCTATTGAAAAACAGCTCCCCATAACAAACAAGCTAAGTAGTATTAATTATTTTATTTACGGGTGATCTATTTCTGTCCGTTGACAATTTACAAGGTAGGCGAAATAGTTTATTTAATTTATTTACTAAATACATTTTGGTTGTATTTATGTGGTTATTGTATTAGGTATGTACTGTAATTGTGGTCAAGGCTCACCACACTTTTAGGAAAGGTAAAACAAGCGAAACAGCCATGGGAATCTGATGTTTATTTAATTTGAATTGCTTGAGTGTGATGCAGAACATAACCGATACCAGTATAACAAATAGAAATTTGCAAATCAATATTAATCTCAAAGCTTATCGATTAGTTCTGAACTTGCTTTTGTTTTGTTAATCATCAATGTTTATTCTGGATACAATTGAAGTGATCGCTGTAGAGATTCATATGAAGTGTTGTTTTTGTTTTCAGTATACACTCAGTGGCCAGTTTATTGGGTACGCCACCCATTCACGAAAATGGTTTTGCTCCTACATAGAGCGAGTCACGTTGAGCATGGTATGTATTTCAGAAACGGACGGCCTCCTGGGCGTTTCACGCACAACAGCGTCTAGGGTTTACAGAGAATGGTGAAACAAACAAAAAACATTCAGTCAGCGGCAGTCCTGTCGACAAAAACAGCTTGTTGATGAGAGGTCGAAGGAGAATGGCATGAATCGTGCACGCTAACAGGGGGGCTACAAACAGGCAAATAGCGGCGCAGTACAACAGTGGTAGGCCGTCTTTGTGAATAAGAATTTGTTCTTAATTGACTTGCCTAGTTAAATAAAGGTTTAAAAAAAGTATTTGCAGAACGGCATCTCAGAACGCACAACTCGTTGATCCTTGTCACAGATGGGCTATTGCAGCAGACGACCACACCGGGTTCCACTCCTATCAGCTAAAAACAAGAAGAAGCGGCTCCAGTGGGCACTCGATCAACAACACTAGACAACTGAGGAGTAGAAAAACATTGCATATCCAGGTTCCTGATGGCAAAGTCAGTATTTGGTGTAAGCAGCATGAGTCCACGGCCCCATCCTGCCTGGTGTCAACGGTACAGGCTGGTGGCGGTGGTGTAATGGTGTGGAGAATGTTTTCCTGGCACACGTTCAGTCCCTTGATACCAATTGAGCAACGTTTCCATGCCCCGAAGAATTCGGGCTGATATGAAGGCAAATGGGGGTCCGACCCAGTACTAGATGACTGTACCTAATAAACTGGCCACTGAGTGTATTTGATATGTAGTCCATGTGTTTCCACTTTCTCAGGTTCATGTTGAATCTTGTGTTTTGCATCTCAGGTGAAATGCAAAGCGAAGGCCCCCCAAGAATACTACACATTTCAGAAAGTTATAAAATCACAAGATATATCTTTTTTTCTCAGTTGTATATGTTGTGTTCTTAATATATGGTGCACTGTTAAATGTTACGTATTATTTTGTATAGACGTAGTTCACAATGAAAGAACTAGAGTTGTTAATCAGACAATATCACTTGTACAGTCGGTGTCCACTAAAATACAAGGGTTGTTATTTATAAAACCTTATATCCACAGTAAAATGTATCGTCTGTTTTTTCCCCAGACATAAAGAACAAGTAATCACCAAACAAAATGGAGACTAAGGGCTCTATTCAATCTGTATTGTTACAGATTGTGCAACATAAATGTAAAGGTCATTTCCGATTGAGCTGACATATACATCGTTTACAGTGAATGCAGTCTCCGCTAACGCAGGAACGTTCCCTTTCAATTTCAATCACGCTGTAACGCTGAACTTCTGCAATACGGATTGAATAGAGCCTTAGCTAGCATTAGATACTCTCTAATGGTGTATTAACACCCTGAGTAGGATGCATGTCAGTCACATTTTAAGATGTTTTCAAACAACAGGTGGTATATTTGCAGTGGTTAAGTTTTCTGATTAACCCCCAACATTTCTTTGATGTTTGGATGGAGAACATGTTTGATGCCTAGAACGTTTTGGTTGGTTCATTGCCCCAGTTAGTTGTTTTGAGGTCAAATCTTTAGTGTCTCTGTACCTGGGCAACATTTCTGTGTAGTAAAGAAAGGTTTCCTCATGTTCCCATACATATTTTGTATTGGTTCATAAAACATTTTTACAAAAAAAATCTGAAGAGTACTTGTCTTAATAAAAATATATCAATGTTAAATGAGCTGTATCGTCTTTTACCTGATATTTCTGTTGTCAAGAACTTTTAACACGGTTCAACCCATAAAGGTGGTTACCATCCTTTCCCTACTCTGTGCTGTGACAGTAGTAATTCCTTTGGTCCTGCACTGTTACTCCTGGTGTGGATATAGTTTTGTATTTGTACTTCAGTTTTGCTTCAAAATCCTCTATTCAACTCAGCTTCTAGATCCAGAGCTTTTGATATTTCTTAAATATTGTACCCCCTTGGTCCCTCAATTGAAGCTGAGCAGTGTATTTAATCACAATTAGCTGTGATGTGGTGAGTGATGTACTGTAGTTGTTAGTGATCCTGATTGAATTAGTCTTTTTTTCATAGCTCAACTCCACACATGTTAAGATATCAGACACAGCCTTTGGATGTTGACATTGATTTGAGAAATTGATAGGCATGTTCAAGAACAGGACCTAATTTATTAGCATGTAGCATTTTGTCTTCATAATTCTGTCACAGCAGCCTTTTCCCATTATTTGAAGTGATTCCAGCTAAAGGTCAGCAGCATTATTCAAGCTTTAATGGAAATGTTTTAACCTCAGAAACCAGACATTTCTCTCCATTAGCCACAGGATCATGAAAATGAAACACCCCCTCTTGTGTTAAATGTCTGATCATTTAATATGTTACAAATGTATTTTATCATCTCTACACTACACTCTACATCTCTATGTGCTCTACACTACACTCTACATCTCTAAGTTCTCTACACTACAACTACACATCTCTAAGTTCTTACACTACACATATCTATGTGCTCTACACCCATCTCTAAGTTCTCTACACTAACACATCTCTAAGTTCTCTACACTACACCTCTACATCTCTAAGTTCTCTACACTACACATCTCTAAGTTCTCTACACTACACTCTACATCTCTAAGCTCTACACTACACATCTCTAAGTTCTCTACACTACACTCTACATCTTAAGTTCTCTACACTACACATCTCTAAGTTCTCTACACTACACTCTACATCTCTAAGTTCTCTAACACTATACTCTACATCTCTAGGTTCTCTACACTACACATATCTAAGTTCTCTACACATCTCTAAGTGCTCTACACTACACTCTACATCTCTAAGTTATCTACACTACACTCTACATCTCTAGGTTCTTCTACACTACACATATCTAAGTTCTCTACACATCTCTAAGTTCTCTACACTACACTCTACATCTCTATGTTCTCTACACTCTACATCTCTAAGTTTCTACACTATACTCTACATCTCTAAGTTCTCTACACTAAACTCTACATCTCTAAGTTCTCTACTACTAATCACTCTCTATTCTCTCTACACTCTACATCTCTAAGTTCTCTACACCACACATCTCTAAGTTCTCTACATACTCTTATATCTCTAAGTTCTCTACACATTCTAAGTTCTCTACACTACACTCTACATCTCTAAGTTCTCTACACTATACTCTACATTCTAGTTCTCTACACTACACATATCTAAGTCTCTACACATCTCTAAGTGCTCTACACTACACTCTACATCTAAAGTTATCTACACTACACTCTACATCTCTAAGTTCTCTACACTCTACATCTTTAAGTTCTCTAACACATCTCTAGTTCTCTACACATCTCTAAGTTCTCTACACTATTCTCTACATCTCTAAGTTCTCTACACATCTCTAAGTTCTCTACACTACTCTCTACATCTCTAAGTTCTCTACACCAAACTCTACATCTCTAAGTTCTCTACACCAAACTCTACATCTCAAAGTTCTCTACACCACACATCTCTAAGTTCTCTACACTACACTCTACATCTCTAAGTTCTCTACACTACACTCTACATCTCTATGTTCTCTAAGCATATCTTAAGTTC
>NC_036862.1:26041312-26093241 GCF_002910315.2 Salvelinus sp. IW2-2015
TGTACCACATCTCTAAGTTCTCACACCAAACTCTACATCTCTAAGTTCTCTACACTACAACTCTACATCCTATGTTCTCTACACATCTCTAAGTTCTCTACACTACCACTCTACATATCTAAGTTCTCTACACTACATCTCTAAGTTCTCTACACTACATCTCTAAGTTCTCTACACATCTCTAAGTTCTCTACACTACAATCTACATCTCTAAGTTCTCTACACATGCACATCTCTATGTTCTTTACACTACACTCTACATCTCTAAGTTCTCTACACTACACTCTACATCTCTAAGTTATCTACACTACACTATACATCTCTATGTTCTCTACATTACACTCTACATCTCTATGTTCTTATACACTCTACATCTCTAAGTTCTCTACACATCTCTAAGTTCTCTACACTACACATCTCTAAGTTCTCTACACTACACTCTACATCTCTAAGTTATCTACACTACACTATACACCTCTATTCTCTACACACCTCTAAGTTCTCTACACTACACTCTACATCTCTAAGTTATCTACACTACACATCTCTAAGTTCTCTACACTACACTCTACATCTCTATGTTCTCTACACTCACTCTACATCTCTAAGTTCTCTACACTACACTCTACATCTCTATGTTCTCTACACTCTAACATCTCTAAGTTCTCTACACTAACTCTTACATCTCTAAGTTCTCTACACATACATATCTATGTTCTTCTACACTCTACATCTCTAATTCTCTACACACACTCTCTAATTCTCGTACACTTACTCGCTATATCTCTAAGTTCTCTACACATCTCTAAGTTCTCTACACTACACTCTACATCTCTAAGTTCTCTACACTACATATCTCTATGTTCTCTACACATCTCTAAGTTATCTACACTACACTCTACATGAATGTGAATGAACATATGCACACTGTAAGTATACACACGGATAGCATGAAACAGAGTGCACAGGTACATGAACGGATGAATGTTACGGTATGATGTCACATTAATTATTTGTTATATTTTTTATTTCACCTTTATTTAACCAGGTATGCCAGTTGAGAACATAATCTATGTACAGTGAGTGCAAATGTAGAAGAGTAGGGAGGTAGGCAATAAATAGGCCATAGAGGCAAAAATAATTACAATTTAGCATTAATACTGGAGTGATAGATGTGCAAGTAGAGATACTGGGGTGTAAAAGAGCAAGAGGGTAAGTAATAATATGGGGATGAGGTGTGCTATTCACAGATTGGCTGTGTACAGGTACAGTGATTGGTAAGCTGCTCTGACAGCTGATGTTTGAAGTTAGAGAGGGAGATATACTCCAGCTTCAGAGATTTTTGCAATTCGTTCCAGTCATTGGCAGCAGAGAACTGGTAGGAAAGGCGAGCAAAGGAAGTGTTCGCTTTGGGGATGACCAGTGAAATATACCTGCTGGAGTGCGTGCTACGGGTGGGTGTTGCTATGGTTACCAGTGAACCGAGATAAGGCGGGGCTTTACCTAGCAAAGACTTATAGATGACCTGGAGCCAGTGGGTTTGGCGACGGATATGTAGTGAGGGCCAGCCAACGAGAGCATACAGGTCTCAGTGGTGGGTAGTATATGGGGCTTTGGTGATAAATTGGATGGCACTGTGATAGACCACATCCAGTTTGCTGAGTACAGTGTTGGGGGCTATTTTGTAAATGACATCACCGAAGTCAAGGATCGGTAGGATAGRCAGTTTTACAAGGGTATGTTTGGCGGCGTGAGTGAAGGAGGCTTTGTTGCGAAATAGGAAGCCGATTCTAGATTTAATTTTGGATTGGAGATGCTTAATGTGATTCTGGAAGGAGAGTTTACAGTCTAACCAGACACCTAGATATTTGTAGTTGTCCACATATTAAGATGCTGTTAGTTATTTTAAAACGTTCCATTTTAATTTGCAATGTTATGTTTAAGGGTAATTAGCACAGTGTAGAAATGGAGAGTGAATGAGTGTCAGTGCATGGCTTGTTTAGTTGGCTAATTTATTGATTAAGATTGATGACATGTATCACTTTGCTTGCCTGCGGCCTAATTAAATTATGTAAGTATGAATAGGTGCATGTGTGTGAGCAGAGACAGAGACAGCTAGGGGCAACAGGTTCTGACTGCTAGCGTAATTCCAGGTATTGTGTAACCATACATGTACAGCCAGTGGAGACTGCTGAGGGGAGGTGTGTTTGATGTGTTTGATGTACTTGATACCATTCCACCTATTCCGCTCCAGCCATTACCACAAGCCTGTCCTCCCCAATTAAGGTGCTACCAACCTCCTGTGATGCCCACGCACGCACGCACGCACGCACGCACGCACGCACGCACACACACACACACACACACACACACACACACACACACACACACACACACGCACACACGCACACACGCACACACACACACACACACAGGCCTTGGCTGATTCATCAGTGGGCAATGACTGAAAGGACAAACTAATCTTTACTCCAGTTACCCAGCAGCCTTCTGTACAAAGCTTTAATTCTCAGTGTTCATAAGAGGATGTCCTCTAGTTTTTCCACACAGGAGAGATGCTTTTGTTACAAAAGATTCAGTGGGAATACACACAACAGCCAAGAAGAAAACACATAATTATTTCAGGGACTTGCTTTGTACAAGAGATCTACACTACCAACAGTGGAGATAATTGATTGTTGAGGGACAGCAGCTGCCTCACTAGAATAAGAATATCATTCTGACCAGAAGTGCTGTGGAGGTTGTTGTCAGGGTTTGGTTATAAGCAAAGGCACACATTGGAATACATTGAGTGCAAAAATGGTACCCATTTCAAACTTTTAATAGGGATCAAATGCTCAAAACAGACCTCATTAAAAAGTTGAAAATTACAAACCAAAGCCCTATATTTAAACAAAGAAAATAGCCACAACTTTAAAACGTTATAGTTTTACAAATAAAACTAAATGCTGAATCTCAATGACAAACACCTGAATCGTCTGATCAGTCAGAAAGAAGGCACATTATCTCAGCCTCCTATGAAGAAGAGAGATGTTGGTTAATTAAAACACATAGCCAAGCCCTGCTAATCCTGTGTGTGAGTGGCAGACAGAAAAGTCTTGTGTTTGGGAGGTGATTAACTCTAAGCCTAAAAGATGCTGTGAACAGCACTACAGGCTCATAAGTCAGAGATGCTATTGCTTGATGTTCGGGTTAATACTCATTGCCTAGTACTTAATCAGACACTGATGTTTACCAGAGGGAAAATGTGCTGGATTTTGATATTCAGTTTGCATGTGGTTGTTAATACAAAAACAGCACAATTATAATAATACCTTGCTCCTCTTACTTCTCTATGAAAATAGACTCAATTAAAGAATGTCACAGAAAAAAACAATTTCCTCAGATTGAGTTCTCTACAATGTTCTGTATTAGCACTCTGAGATATTTCCATCAAGTTTTCCTCAAACTCATTTTCAGGGTGACTCCTTTCTCTCCAAAAAGTTATATTGTTACACAGTTAGAGCTAGAGACAATCGAAACTTGAGAACAAATTTGCTCACACTCCTAACTGTATTTAAATCTTCCCAGTCCTGGGACACTATCTACTCCTGTTTTGATGCATATCAGTCCTGCATCTTATTTTGTTTTGTTCAGACATAATTCGTTTTCTAAACTTTTAATTTGAATGTAATGGTTAGATAGCAGTTAATATTTATCTCTATGGCCTTGAATAGCTTAAAGATACCATTGTTGCAGTTGCAGTAAGAAATGTGCTGTTTATTACCTGCTTCTTCAACTACTTTCAGTATTTATGTACTTTCTGTCTTTGTGTGCAATTAGATATATTCTTACCTTGTCAGCTGACATGTTTCATTTGTTATCCTTTGGAACTCGTCCTATTAGGCGACCACAAGACACAGTACTTATTAGTGTCAGTTAAAAAAAACGTCTAACTGAAGTCTAAGGAAATACTTGTCGAACTTTTCTGTGGCAGGTTTATTTAATTGAAAGTTGTTTTTCTGTGCCAGTCTAACAGGTTTATTTCTAATTACTCTGTTGACTGAGTGAGCGATATGTTAATGTTAGACAGACAGACAGACAGACAGACAGACAGACAGACAGACAGACAGACAGACAGACAGACAGACAGACAGACAGACAGACAGACAGACAGACAGGACAGACAGACAGACAGACAGACAGACAGACAGACAGACAGACAGACAGACAGACAGACAGACAGACAGACAGACAGACAGACAGAGACAGACAGACAGAAAAAAGACAGACAGACAGACAGACAGACAGACAGACAGACAGACAGACAGACAGACAGACACAGACAGACAGACAGACAGACAGACAGACAGACAGACAGACAGACAGACAGACAGACAGACACAGACAGACAGACAGACAGACAGACAGAGACAGACAGACAGACAGACAGACAGACAGACAGACAGACAGACAGCAGACAGACCAGACAGACAGACAGACAGACAGCAGACAGACAGACAGACAGACAGACAGACAGACAGACAGACAGACAGCAGACAGACAGACAGACAGCAGACAGAACAGACAGACAGGACAGACAGACAGACAGACAGACAGACAGACAGACAGACAGACAGCAGACAGACAGACAGCAGACAGACAGGACAGACAGACAGACAGACAGACAGACAGACAGACAGACAGACAGACAGACAGACAGACAGACAGACAGACAGACAGACAGACAGACAGACAGACAGACAGACAGACAGACAGACAGACAGACAGACAGACAGACAGACAGACAGACAGACAGAACAGGACAGACAGACAGACAGACAGACAGACAGACAGACAGACAGACAGACAGACAGACAGACAGACAGACAGACAGACAGACAGACAGACAGACAGACCAGACAGCTACCTAACCTCAATATAGTGGACATGTCATCTGCTGCCTGAACTCACATCTCTCCCACTAGTGCCCTCTAGCTCCTACGAGGTCCTGGAGAAAAATACAGAGAAAACATGACTTCAAGTCTTCCTGCTTCATCTACCATGAGGAGAGCCACAGAACAGCAACACTACAAATGACTGTGTAAACTGTCAACCTTCAACACTGTTTCACCAGTCAACCTCATAAAGGGCTGTCTACATTACTTAACAGTGTGTAAAGTATAATTTGTTTTGTCGATCGACCAGTGAGTGAAATAACAGTAAACTAGAGGATAAATCAGGAATCAGGCTTATTGATGACACTAGTAGAAGCCATTAGAAATAGGCTTTGTTGATGCAGGGAGGGAGTTGCTAAAGAAGAACACTGCCTACTTCCTCCCCAATCATTTATCATTGTGACACATTTGCCGTGTTAAATTAATTAGTTTGGTAATTAAGTGTGACATGAATTAATTAAATAGACATGAATTCAAACACTATAGGACTCCATCAGAAACAAAAGGTTAGTGGCACATCATTCATTAGCGTTTAAACTTAAATTACATTTCCTTTGTGCGGGTGTGGAAAAGCATCTTAGAAAGACATCATCTTGTGCTTGTATGTAAGCAGCTGCCAATGGCTATATGTCAAATCGACTGTCAGAAGAAGTTTATTTATGTATTTAAAGAGTCAATATGGATTACTAGACTGTGAAGTGTAATGTAGCATGTAGTACATCAAGTCGTACATTCAATGCTCTTGAATGCCAAAATGTTGCATAGCTCATCGACACCGTATTATTGTTGAGTTTCTTGCAGAATCTTGTTATAACACATGTATAACACACATATAATACAGTTTAGCATATTGCCTGTGACACAGCATGTCTCCATACGATGGAACACTCAGACAGAGAGGTGGGCGGTGGAATGCGACCTCACTCTGGGTGGATGAGCAAAGTCATCACCAAGAGCAGAATTCAACGGCTATCAAAGGCTATTCATTCTCCAACGGCATGAAAGGCAGAGCAGAGCATAGCTAAGTATCTGAAGTTAGAGAGTAGAACTCACACTATCTCTCTGAACAGATTATCAATAGGCTGTGTCCATCAGAAGAACCACTGATGTGAACAGTGGAAAATTGGCTTTGCATAAAAGAGGAGAAAATGTATTGTATGAAAGAGAGGCCAAATGGGCCTATCGTCTGATGCCAAAGTGTAAAGTTACTCAGAAAATGTTCCTGCAAAAGTTCATCAATTCAGTAAAATACCGCTTATCAAGATGGACAAAGTAATATTTTTCCCATTATGTCTCATTTTGAATGTAAAACGATTAGAGCCAAGCCCAATCTGACATACAGCTAGTTGCAGGACAAGGCAGCAGTAATTGCTCTTTATATTGTTTGCTTCCTTATTTGTGTTTCAATTTGTTTTTGCCGGGTTAATGAGTGTGCCAATCAACTGAATTATAATAATGACACATTATTAAAGCACGTTCATGAAATCCATATCAAATTATTCTAATAGCGACAACAAACTACCTGTTTGTTATTGAGTATGTGTGGGGAGGTTGCTGTAATGCACACATGGCTGCCTCTGAGGAGATGACTGGAGTCCAGACAACAAACCTTCTGACACTAGTGGCCAGTGGCTTGCCTCAGAAGCTAGCTAAACTAGATGAATTTTCTTTCCTGCACAGTCATCGGCTTCCTTTTTAAGACATAGGTGGCAAGATTAACCTGCAGTTATCATCATATTATCATCAGATGACGTCTTAATCATGCTCCCCTGAGCTCCGACTCCGAGAGGTAATGAATTTCAGATCTATTTACCATCTTATCGTGACTCGCCGGTGTGTGGCTTCTCAAGGGGAGAACTATAAACCATGTGATTCAATACACCCAGGTTTTCTCTGCATCAAAGTATACAATGACAGAATAGGCCTTGATACTGTACTGCACCTTCACTCAGTCATGGAAGAGTGGCATCCGTTGAGTGTTTTGCCTATTAGCACACTAACTGTGTGTGTGTGTGTGTGTGTGTGTGTGTGTGTGTGTGTGTGTGTGTGTGTGTGTGTGTGTGTCATTTGATGGGGAACAAGTGACGCAGGCACATAACTTTTATGGATCAGTCATAAATGTTAAGTGATCCGAAGGGAGGCAGAAAACAAACAGTAATTTATGGACTAAACCATTTAACACTCCCCTTACACCTTATAAAGACAATAAACCCGTTAACCCTCCCCTTACACCTTATAAAGACAATAAACCCTTTAACCCTCCCCTTACACCTTATAAAGACAATAAACCCTTTAACCCTCCCCTTACACCTTATAAAGACAATAAACCCTTTAACACCCCTCATACACCTTATAATGACAGTAAACCCTTTAAACCTACCCTTACACCTTATATAGACAACCCAATACCCGCTGTATTATAAGGCACTTACTAATCTCGTCAGTTGGCTCTCTAGCACTTGAGCCTGGGGACGAGGTTAGGTACTGACTAGTGCCACGTACAGCAGATAATTAGTGGTACACAACTAATTAATATCAAAAGTCTAACAATTACCCTTTGTACCCACAGTATTTTCCTGAATAATTGCCTACCTTGCTAGGGTGACAGGTAGGGCATTATCATTTAGGATCGGTCACCTACAGAGAAGGGTCAAGAGCTTCATCATCAGCTGTGACAGTGACACCTGGGATTTGGCATCAGTCCACAGTCCAACTACGCCTTCTTCTCAACCACAATCAACTCCACTAGAATAGAATACAGAATCCACATGAGAATATCAGAATAGAAGAGGGGCCGTGTAAGGGTTGGTGCTCAGTGAAGAGATGTTGCCTAATGCAATTGTGAGGTCTAATCAGGCACTTAATCAGCCCAGTATTGTTTCTCTGCCCTCCTCTATCCCATCAACCCCTATCCCTCCAATCCATCACCAAGAAGGTGAAAGCCACTGATTGCCTCCTCTATTCCATCCGTATCCAAGGTTACAGCATTAGAAACCTCAAGCACTACTAAGGCTTTGTTGATTGGGGTTGTCGCTAATTCATTTAGCACCCTATTGTTGAGGTGATTATGAGGGATGCAAATATTTTTTAAAGGTTTATATTTGTCCTGGTAATGGCACCTACCCCTTTGACAGAACAAGCAATTGAAGGGATTCCAATAGTGTCAACATTCAGGTGCTGAAAAGCAGGATATGCCAATCAGATTCAAAAGTGCATAACACCATGGCCTTTTTCCTTAGCGTCTGTGTGACACCCCATAAACCTACTTACCCCCTGGTATTATCCCCAAGGACAGAGTGTCTCTGTACAGGTGTCTATAGAGCTGAGCCACCCACGCTCTTTCCCAGACAACAGTCACACCCATAGGGCAGATTACAGATCACTCCCCCCTGAGAGAGGTCCTACCGCCAGGCACCTGCTGTCTCCACCAAACGGGACAGCAATGGGCACAGCTTGGCACCAAACTCCCCCACACAGCACATTTCTGCTCTCTCTGCATCTGGACAGGCACAGCTGTTCAGGAATAACTCTCCAAGCAAGCAGGTGAAGAGGGTTCAGACTTCCCCTTCACAGTTTAACTCAACTCAACCCTCTCTACCCCTTAACTTAAACTCTACTTTGGTTAGGGGAAAAGGGCGGCCAACTTTGAGAAAATGACATTGGGCATTATTACAGGAAACCATTACCCCTTCATTTCATTTTCCCCACTGAACGATGAGGCGTAAACCTGAAGCTGAAAGGCAGCGTGTCCCAAATACATCACAATGTCCGCCGAGCAGATGGCCGTCTAGCTGTGGTCCAGACCCACCACAGTAGAGCTGAATAATGCATGCACACCTCGCTGTGATCCAGCACATTCAATACACAAACTGATCGCTCTGGGTCTGGACGCAGCGCAAAACGCTTTGCTAAAAGCTCACTTTACCCAAGTCGTCTCCCATAAATAATTTCCCCTCCAACGTTCACATGCATAGAAATTGCAACTTGTTGGTTATAAGAGGGTGCGGTACGGGTGCACATTGAATGTCAATGCAGCGATGAATAAACAATGAATCTGTGGGATGGCTGCTCCCGGAGCAACGCTGAGCTGACAGGAGGGATGTCTCGGTCTCCTCAGGTCTCAGTAATTGTTTCTGCCACAGTGCAAGGAAACCTCTCAGTCAGCTGTGATTTGATAGAGGCTTGTTTTCTCTTCATTTACAACAAAACACCCAGCAAACCAAAATTGGTTCTGTTAAATTTCCCAGAATATTCGTTAGGTTGTGGTAATGTTCTCAGAACACAAAAACTGTCCAGTTGTCCAATTGTATAAAACATTCGCCTGACGTTACAAGAACGTTCCCAGAAAACATTTTGTCTGTTCTTTAAAGATCCCCAGAATGTTTCATTAAGTTATAGGAACAGTGTGGTGGTAACATTGTGGGGACATCACAAAGGATATCTTCCCAAAACACAAAAACTGTCCACTTGTGCTGACGATAACAATGTTTCTAGTAGGTTGAAAAAACATTTGCCTGATGTTGTAAGAATGTTCCCAGAACATATTTACTATGTTCTTTAAACGTTCCTAAAACATGTATTTAGTTTATGGGGATATGACAAGAAATAGCTTCCCGAAACACAAAATCTTTCCGCTTCTGATTACATTTTTACAATGTTTGTATTAGGGTGCACAAAACGTTCCTTCAAAGTTTGAATGTTATTCCTATCTTCCCAGAATGATCAAATTAATTTTTTTAAACTGGGTGGTTCGAGCCCTGAATGCTGATTGGTTGAAAGCCGAAGACCACAACCTGGAAGTCAGAGTAAAGGTGTAAACAACTATATATTTGAGTTGATCCCATCTCAGTGGCGCAGTGGATAACACTCCAAGCTCGCGATAAGGCCTGAGGAGGTGTGGTATATGGCCAATATACCACGGCAAAGGGCTGTTCTTACGCATGACGCAACACGGAGTGCTAGGACACAGCCCTTAGCTGTGGTATATATACCCATATATCACACCTCCTCAGGCCTTATCGCTTAATTTGAACAGTTGTACAGCAATCCAAGTAGAAACACATACAGTATGGCAATTATTTGGAATCACATAATTTATTAGACATTTATTGAAAACATAGTTTTACCGTATTTTGTTGATAGTCACAAGCAGTGAGTGAACCTGGGAGCTTGGAGTGTTATCCCTGGACTCAATCCACTGCGCCACTGAGATGGGATCAACTCAAATATATAGTTGTTTACACCTTTACTCTGACTTCCAGGTTGTGGTCTTTGTCTTTGCAAAAGAGAGGATAACTATGACTCTAATCCAGTCGTTTGTCATACTCTTAGGATCTGGAAAGAGATGAGGTATTTTCTTAACATACCCACTGTATACATTGACAGCCTGATTTGCCTGAATCATGCTTTCCACCCTGCATTGGATGATATGGTGTTTTCACAGTGGAGGGAGAAGGGGCTCACAACAATTGGTAACATACATTGATGGTCAGTTAGCTTCATTTCAACAATTACAGGGAAAGTTTAACATGCCAACAACACGTTTTTTTCAGATACCTCCAAATCAGGAATTTCTTCAGGACACATATCCCACAGTATGGCATTAAGCCAAAGTATCCTACATTAGATAGCCTGATCCTTGTCAAACCCCATTCAAAAGGGTCGGTCTCTAGACTATATGATGTGCTACAGGCCCACATAGAGGTATCCACAGACACTATTAAAAGGGCTTGGTAACAAGAACTTGGTTCAGAAATCTCAGATGAGGACTGGGTAGAAGCTCTCAGGAATATAAACCACCGTTCAGTGAATGCCAGATACAACCTTGTTCAGTTTAAGGTGATACACAGGTTACATTACTCAAAAGTAAAATTGCATAAAATATTCCCGGACACCTCACGACTGTGTGAGGTGCAAGCAGGATGAGGGGACGTTGACCCACTTATTTTGGACATGTCCTAAGTTACATGCTTACTGGGCTCTCATTTTTGATTACTTATCTAAAGCCTTCGATAAAGTTCTAGCCCCAGACCCATTGATCGCTCTGTTTGGTTACAGTTGATGGAAATAACCAGGAGGGGAAGGCTGTCTCTCTTTGTACTCTATTAGCCAAAAGGCTCATATTGCAATTTTGGAAATTGTAGACCGTACCTACCTTTGAAATGTGGTTACGGGATTTAGGGAATGTAACACATATGGAAAAGATTCGATACAATACCTCCAATAGAAGTACAATGTTTTACAAAATATGGCAGCCGATACTGGATAAATGGTCTAGTCCCGCTTCATAACTGGGCTGACGATCTGCTGCTACTCTGTGCTGTACTCCACTCAATATTTATTTTTGGCTTAACTACACTGCTTGTAATGACTATATGCTGTCTACATGTACCACATAATAGGATTTAGTTTAATTTTGTGTATGTGTGAGTTAAGTTTCGTTTTGTCCTATAAATTGGCCATCCCATTCAACAGTACAATGAATGTCAATGTTTGTATCGCTGTCTTTTTTTATTTATTTTTTATTGGAAAATAATAAACATTATAAAAAAAAGAGAGGATAACTAAATCCTCTATTATTACTTACTCTGCCAATCTTCTTCTTTATGCTGTGTCGTGTCTTTACTGTCATTAAATTGAAGAGTTATAGTTTTTATCAAAGATTCTCTGTAATTAGTTATTACGCGATCAAATAAATAATAACGTAACTAATTAATTAGGAAGTTGGGGCACCAGAGAAAGTATTCAGATTACAAAGTTATAATTTCCCAATATAACCTTTCAGATATTTTCATATCTGATAAATAGTCTTCTGATTAATGATTTATTTATTTTACCTCACGTTAGTCTCATTCCAAACGTCGTAAATTGTTGGTTATCTGCACGAACCCAGTCTTCACTATGAGTCATCCATACATCAATTGTCTTAAATAATTTATTTATTACTAACTAAGTAATTCACAGAAATGCATAAACAAACAAACAAACTTAAAATGGTTACATGAAATGATAGGAGAATATGCCCTAGTGGGCTGAACCGGCATGGCGGCTTGTTAGACAAAGGGGAAATGAGGGGGTCGACCAAGAAGTCACTACAGAGTTCATAATTATAACAATTGACATGCTAATCCTTTACACATGAACGCTCACTCATTCGGGAACAATTGCAATCAATATATATATATTTACGCTCAGTGTGTCGTCTTGATCGCTGGTGAAAAGTTAGTTTCTGTTGGAGAGTTTCGTCCGCTCTCTCCCTCTCTCTGTCGTGGTTATTGTGGATAGTTCAGAGTGACATTCATTATAGAATGGATGTTTCGGCGGTTGTCGTTCTTCGCGTTCAATGATACCGAATTCCTAGCTGCAGACTAGTAATCAATATCAAAGACTTGTTCTTATTCTGTCGGTATAGTCTAAGAGTTTAACCACGTGGTATGGTTAAAAGATTCAGTAATTGTCCACAACCTTCGTTCCCCTCCTAATGGAGAAAAACATGGTCTAGTGATAATTTCTCCGAGTTGGGTTTTTATTCGGAATTGCAGAAAGGGGCTGTCGCAGGATGTCTGACCCTAACTGGGCTCAGGGGCGGTCCTCGGATTTAGTTTAAATCAAAAGGGAATTGTATTTTTCTTCATTAAACAGTCCAAAATCATATTACACAATTATACAAACAGTATCATACTCACTCATTCATCTTATACAACAAWTKGATGTAAACCTCATATCTGAGGCTATTATATAAACAGCGGTATGGTAATGTAGCCACACAGTCTCCCATGAGTTTCCCAAGTTGTGACAAACGGACCAGTTCCTAGCTGGAATCTTCTCCGATCTTTTATACTTTTTTCGGAACATGAAATCTGTTCGTACCTCAAGTTCTGTGAGGTGGAAGAAATCCCTTTGTTCTCTATGAAAGTTTACCCTCTCTCTAATACTGTGTGGCCATGAGGCAGGGTCTTCCTTAGGAATTTACGACCTCCCTTTGACCACAGCAGCCTAGTTGTATGGGGAAAGGGGAGGCAGGGAGTGGCAGGGAGAGGGGGATGGGGCTTGCTATACCCAAACAGGCAACGTCATGACAACTGCAATGTCGGGATGTTTTGACTTTTATTTTCCCTACAAACTTGATTTCAGAAATCATGTTAAATTATTGCCTGGCAGATTGTGGTCAAGTGTACATAGATTTGCATATGTATTAAGACATATAGCCATAGTTTGGATTATAATAAGGATTTCACTACAAAAGGAAATCCACTGAAGACATCTTGATCCTGGTGTCACAGCAGACTAAGTATCCTACAGGGCTTGAAGATGGCAGATTGCAGGTTCAAATCTACTTACTTACCATTCTTTAAAATAGCTATGTTTTGACAATACCCTAATAAAAAAAGTAAGAAGATTGAAATGCCATTTATAATGTTACATTACACATCAATATTCGCAGAACATTGCAGTTTTTTAAAATTGTTGAAGTATGTTTTTAGAACAATTCTGGATCATCATTTCATAACCTTAAATAACCTGTTTCTTGATTGTTGTTATAGGTGTTAGTAGTTTTACAGTAGCTCCATCAACAAATGAATATTCCAGGAATGTTTTTTTCGAACAACTTCAAGTGCTCCAGCATTTTATTGCTGAAGTACAGTACCAGTCAAAAGTTTGGACACCTACTCATTCCAGGGTGTTTCTTTACTTTTACTATTTTCTACATTTTGAATAATAGTGAAGACATCCAAACTATGAAATAACACAAATGGAATCGTGTAGTAAAGAAAAAAATGCTAAACAAATCAAAATAGATGTTATATTTAAGACTCTTCAAAGTAGCCACCCTTCGCCTTGATGACAGGTTCGCCTTGATGACTCTTGGCATTCCTTCAACCAGCTTCATGAAGTAGTCACCTGGAATGCATTTAAATTAACAGGTGTGCCTTGATAAAACTTAATTTGTGGAATTTCTTTCCTTCTTAATGTGTTTGAGCCAATCAGTTGTGTTGTGACAAGGTAGGGGTGGTATACAGAAGACAGCACTATTTGGCAAAAGACCAATTCCATATTATGGCAAGAACAGCTCAAATCAGCAAAGAGAAACTTTGAAAGTTTTTTCAAATGCAGTCGCAAAAACCATCAAGTGCTATGATGAAACTGGCTCTCATGAGGACCGCCACGGGAAAGGAAGACCCAGAGTTACCACTGCTGCAGAGGATAAGTTCATTAGAGTTACCAGCCTCAGAAAATATAAATGCTTCACAGAGTTCAAGTAACAGACATATCTCAACATCAACTGTTCAGAGGAGACTGCATGAATTATGCCTTCATGGTCGATTGCTGCAAAGAAACCACTACTAAACTACACCAATAAGAAGAAACTTGCTTGGGCCAAGAAACACGAGCAATGGATGGCTGCCTCCTCCATGCTTCCCACCGTGAAGCATGGAAGAGGTGGTGTGATGATGTGGGGGTGCTTTGCTGGTGACACTGTCAGTGATTTATTTAGAATTCAAGGCACACTTAACCAGCATGGCTACCTCAGCATTCTGCAGCGATACGCCATCCCATCTGGTTTGTGCTTAGTACTGCCAAAAAAGGGAGGGGCCCAGTTGAAGACGGAAGTTTACACACACTTAGGTTGGAGTCATTAAAACTAATTTTTCAACCATTCCACAAATGTCTTGTTAACAAACTATAGTTTTGGTAAGTCAGTTAGGACATCTACTTTGTGCATGAAACAAGTAATTTTTCCAACAATTGTTTACAGACAATTTATACAGTTTATAATTCACTGTATCACAATTCCAGTGGATCAAAAGTTCACATACACTAAGTTGACTGTGCCTTTAAACAGCTTGGAAAATTCCAGAAAATTATGTCATGGCTTTAGAAGCTTCTGATAGGCTAATTGACATAATTTGAGGCAATTGGAGGTGTAGCTGTGGATGTATTTCAAGGCCTACCTTCAAACTCAGTGCCTCTTTGCTTGACATCATGGGAAAATAAAAAGAAATCAGCCAAGACCTCAGAAAAAAAATTGTAGACCTTCACAAGTCTGGTTCATCCTTGGGAGCAATTTCCAAGCGCCTGAAGGTACCACGTTCATCTGTACAAACAACAGTATGCAAATATAAACACCATGGGACCACGCAGCCGTCATACCGCTCAGGAAGGAGACGCGTTCAGTCTCCTAGAGATTAACATACTTTGGTGCTAAAAGTGCAAATCAATCCCAGAACAACAGCAAAGGACCTTGTGAAGATGCTGGAGGAAACAGGTACAAATGTATCTATATCTACAGTAAAATGAGTCCTATATCGACATAACCAGAAAGGCCTCTCAACAAGGAAGAAGCCACTGCTCCAAAACCGTCATAAAAAAGCCAGAATACGGTTTGCAACTGCACATGGGGACAAAGACCATACTTTTTGGAGAAATGTCTTTTGGTCTGATGAAACAAAAATAGAACTGTTTGGCCATAATGACCATCGTTAAGTTTGGAGGAAAAAGGTTGGACGCTTGCAAGCTGAAGAACCTCATCCCAACCGTGAAGTACGGGAGTGGCAGCATCATGTTGTGTGGGTGCTTTGCTGCAGGAGGGACTGGTGCACATCACAAAATAGATCAGCATCATGAGGGAGGAAAATTATGTGGATATATTGAAGCAACATCTCAAGACATTAAAGCTTGTTCGCAAATGGGTCTTCCAAATGGACAATGACCCCCAAGCATACTTCCAAAGTTGTGGCAAAATGACTTAAGGACAACAAAGTCAAGTTATTGAAGTGACACATTGGTGCGGCTGGCTTCCGGGTTGGAGGCGCGCTGTGTTAAGAAGCAGTGCGGCTTGGTTGGGTTGTGTTTCGGAGGACGCATGGCTCTCGACCTTCGTCTCTCCCGAGCCCGTACGGGAGTTGTAGAGATGAGACAAGACAGTAACTACTAACAATTGGATACCACGAAATTGGGGAGAAAAAGTGGGTAAAAAAATATATAATAATAATTCACCTAACCTATTGTGCGAAGCTTGTGGAAGGCTACCCAAAACGATTGACCCAAGTTAAACAATTTAAAGGCAATGCTACCAAATACTAATTGAGTGTATGTAAAATTCTGACCCACTGGGAATGTGATGAAAGAAATAAAAGCTGAAATAAATCACTCTACTGTTATTCTGACATTTCACATTCATAAAATAAATTTGGTGATCCTAACTGACCTAAGACAAGGAATTCTTACTAGGATTAAATGTCAGGAATTGTGTAAAACTGTGTTTAAATATATTTGGCTAAGGTGTATGTAAACTTCCGACTTCAACTGTATTATCCTTATCTGGTCATAACGCTTGCAGAGTTGGTGAATGGTAACTTAAATGGTAGCTTTCTGAGCAGAGAAGATCTCGTCATATTCATTGTCTCTCTGCCCAGATACTGGCTCAGCTCAAACCCTAACTAAACTTAGTTTGAGTGTTCGCTAATGTTCTGAGAATGTTCCCGCTTTGCTGAATGATTTATTCCTAATTTTGCACTAGCAGTTTCCTTGGATATGGATGACAGATCAACGGGAGAGGATGCATTTACTTCTTTTCAGAAGTTGTCAGTTTTGTCTATGCTAATTAGATCCTGTTTGGGAAATAAATAGTCACTGTTGTGTGTATAGTAATACCACTACACATCTAAGGAATGAGAGATTTGATGAGAAACAGATTTAAAGTGGTTATAAAAAATGTAAAAACTTGTCCTATCTCCACTAGAGATTCAGAGAAACATTATTAGGGAACCACTTTCTCTGCAATACTGCAGTGCCCTCTGCTGTCTAATGCTTAAACTTCTCTGAATCTGCAAGGTAGCAAATTCCCAGAGAGTATGTATTTTTCCTCCAACCAATAACTTAATTAAATGTGCATTCCCATGAACAAAATGGTTTTTAAAAAATCAAATAAAGTCTGACCATTTTTCATAGTATGCTATAGATATTATTTATTTTTTATTTATATTCTAATGAAAAAACAACATTAAAATGTCTTAGCAATATCTCCTCATTTACAGAGGGTTGTGTTTGAAATAACATATTTAATGAATACAAAAGAACAAAGCAACAGTTAAAACATGGCATACCATTAAAATATCCCTACGAAGAGAGAACTAATGTCCTCTCATAATACACCACAATGTCATGAAACATCACAGCTTCCTGTTAATGTGAGAAGTGCATTGACATACACTTTCACATTTGCAGCACATGTACACATTTGAAAGTTATTTATTCTGGTAAGATGACAGATGGACCCTAACTGTGGTCACAGTCCTCCTTGCTCCTTAATCTTTCCATGGCTGAGTGTTTTGTTAAGGTGAGAGCAGTGCCGTTGAAGAAAGGTCCTCTGTGTCTTCCACTATTGTATGAACTAAATAACACCAAAAGTGCTAATGTTACTAAACACCTTCAGTGGAGAATCAGTGGAATTGCAAAACATAAAAGTCAAGGAGCTCTATGCATGGTTCTCATTTACTATAATTCTTAAAAAGTGCATGTTTCTTCAGTTAGGGTGTAAATTATCTAAGTAAACTAGGCAAACAATATCACATTGGCAGTAGGCCAAATAAGACATTATATCTTAGAATATTATTGCTCATAAGATTAACAATATTTGGCAGATATTTAAAATGGTATTTTCTGTTTTTTGAACAATATTATCTCATGGACATGAAATTATAATTAACCTTTGGGCATAAAAATTATACAAAACCTTCATAAACCATTGCACAAAACAAGCTTTCAAAATCTCACTGTTACCAGTCCCATTGTAGTTAATGAGAATATAATGTACCTCTTTCTTTGCTATCTACACGTTACCAACAGTATGACCCACCCATTTGTGTCAATTCTACATTTTCTTAAAATCAGTTTATGAAGGTTTGTATCATTTTTTCCATTTTTATAAACATCAACATTAATCTGTTGAGTTGGCAATGTATGCCAAACTGGCCTCAGCTTCTGGTGTGATTAGAGGACTGAATCACTCAGCGTAGACTCCAGCTTCCGGCCTGAGGCCTGACTGCAGGAAGGCCCCGTGGCCCCCTAGGGCCTGGGACAGCAGTCTGTGGCTGTGTGGGGTCATGCAACCGTGGCCAGGGAACGGCCCTGGCATGGCCTTACTAGACCCTGAGGGTTTGGGCTTGGGAGCTGGGTAGTACCCCTCCAGGTTATCATAGTGAGAGGGCATGGCCTTGGTGCTCTGAGTTCTCCTGTGGGGCTGGGTGGAAAAGGACCCAGGGTGATCTGGTTCCACAGGTGATTTGACATGGTGGTAGTAACGAGGCTCTTTGATGCTTTGTGATCGTTGTCTCCTGGGGATGCTTGGTTTTAATCGGGCAGAGTAGCTATTAGCAGCGTTGCCCATCATTACTTTGTCCTGGTCACAACCTCTACTAGGACCACCCTCACCCTGCTCCATGTTCTTAACATCTAGGAGTATGGGGACGTTGCAATGCTGTGGTTGATGTCGTTGGGAGGTGCCCTGCTTAGACTGGGTTCTCCTGGAGACACTCTCTCTCCTGGGAGGGACTGGTTCCTCACCTGACCAATGACCCCTCTGGTGCCTGATGTAATCACTAGGGTCTGAAAGCTGCTGGCCAGGGGAGATTGGGGACATGGCAGGTACTTCACGTTGGCTGTCCACTCTGTCGATGGCCAGCAGGCAGGCATTACCTGGGTCTGACCTGCTTCTGGTGTGACTGATATCTCTGCCCCTGATGTCACTCTGTGGGACAGGAGGATCCAGGTTCTCATAAGGAGACATGATAGGGCCCTGGGTCCTCTGCCTGGCTCTATTCTCTTGCCTGATTGGATGATAGCCTAGTCTGTCACAACCCTCTGGGTGGTCCCAGGACTCGTAAATGACTCGCTCTAGATCCCTACTCTCCAAGAAGAGTTCTCTTTTTGCAGGTGGGATGTTGTTTGAAGGGCGATAGTGGTAGCCAGGATGTCCACTATCCCTAGTAGAGCGCATGGTGTATGACTGACTGTGTCGGATACGGCTCGTCCTGTAAGGGTCCACGTAGTAGTAAGACTCCTCTAGAGGCGCTGCTTCTGAATGGGAGCTGTAGCGGTACTGAACGCGTCCGTTCTCAAAGTACGGCTGCAGGGGTTGGACACCTGACTGGACTAGCCTCTGGCACTCCTTTTCCTGGACAACTGGACGTTGGACATAGAACAGGATGTCTGGGGGTAGGACTTCAGTTTCTGCCAGTTGAACACAACTAGGTTGCTGGACATGGAAGGAGCGTGCCCTGCGGATGACTGGGTACCTCAGGGCTCTCTCCTCAGTCCTCTGCCATTGTCCCCTGGATCTGTGGTGGCCGCTGGAGCTGTGCTCCTCCCTGGGTTGCGGTTGACCTCTGTACTGGGGGGAGGAAGATGGGTGGTGCCGGAGGCCTAAAGTGCTGTAGCAGCTGTCAGACGTGGGTTTGTACATGCTCTTGGGCCCTGCCAGGTGGGGAGGGAGACAGCCAGGCCGAAGATGGTGAGGTCCTGCTGGATTGACCCGATGATGTCTGTACACATCTTCAGCCTCCCTCATAGCTCTCTCTTCATCAGAGCTGTACTGATGGACTAAGGACGGCAGAGGAGGACATGAAGGGATCTCCTCCACAGACCCTGGCATGGACGCCTCAGCCAGAACAGTCCGATAGTTATAGGCATTGACAGAGTCAGTGTTAGCGAGGACAGCGGCGGCTAACTGGCTCTGAATGGAGCAGACTGATTGAAAGGGAGGGGAGACCCTACCACTGAGATACAAGGAGGAAACCATCTGAGGGTGAACAGATCTCACAGCTCCCAGGGGCCTGTCTCTCCCTTCTCTTTGGTCCCTCACCTCTGTGCTGCCCTGCAGTAGAGCTCCAGCTTCTAAGGGACTGACAGTGGGAGTGAAGTTACTCATAGCCACTTGTCCCTCAGGAGCCTGTTTTCTCACATGGCTAGGGAAACGGCCACAAGGACTCTCAACTGATGTACCAGCCAAGGGTAAGAGGGGGGATGGAGAAGAGACCTTGAGGTCGCCGTAATCCTGAGAGCAGGGTTGGAGGTGGAGAACAGAGGGCCGTGGGGGTCTGTCCAGGGGATGGTGGGTGTCCTGTCTCTGGAGAGGATAGGGGGGCTGGGTGCTCCTCCTCTGGGAGGTCAGAGTGGCCTTCTGGGCCGACTCAGCCAGGGCCAGGGCCAGCCTGCGGGCAGCCATCGTCAACGGAGGGTGAGGAGGGAGGACAGACACTGAATTCACAAGCCTATCTGTTCCTGGGGAGGCATAAGACAAACAATGCTGCTACAGTATGACAGGACAAACAACGCTGTGATCAGACATGAGGGGACAACACATAGAATAATACCATAAGAACTTCAGCTAACAAGGGAGCACAATAAGAACTGTACATGCCCATGTTAAACACTGTTGCACATTAATGATAAACTGTAGATTTAAAAAGGCTTTACAAATAAAATGAACAAAAATTTAATTTGTTTTTAAATGTGCCACTGACCTGGATCCTGAGGGTTTTGTGAAGCCAGGCTGTCTGTGAACGTTGATGTGAAGCTTGGAGGGCTGGGGGGCCGGCAGGGTGCCCTGGCCTCACTCCCCTCCCCACTCACTAGTTGGGCCTCACACAGATCCAGAGGTGGAGGGGAGGAGGACTCACCACCCTGGGTGTCTGAGACACAGCGTGGGGCAGAGACACACACAGTGTGCACATCTGTTTCAACCACAGTGGGGGACGTAGAGGACTTCCGTCTGAGTTTGGGGGAGACGACCTGAGCCACTTTCTTTTTCTCCCCTCTTTTCCTATGGACTGGGCTGATGTCAGGGGACTGGGAGTTACTGAGGACTTTGAGGGATGAAGAGATGGGCTCTGATTCACTGGAACCCCCGACATTCTTCCTCCAGTTGACGCTTGCTTTGCGTTGAGGAGCGGATTTAGCTGTTGGTGGGCTCAGTGGGCTGCACTGGAAGGACATGGGGTCAAAGTCCAGAAAGGCCATGCCAGGGGCTGGAAGACAGAGGTCAAGGTCATCCTCCTGATGTGCAGAGGACACACCAGCTGGGTCATAGACTGGAGCATCAGCACCATTATGGCCCTCCTTGGCCTGTTTGTGGTAGCGGTCGCCTTTGTCCCTGGCATCACACAGGTCATCCCTGAATGCGGTGGAGAGGGCATCGCTGGTAGAGCGTGGTCTAGGGGGGCGGTACATCTGGGGCTCCCCTAGAACAGATAGACAAATAGTATGCATTACTGTTCAGAGGCAGACTTCAACAGACAACATAAAAATAAAGGTAACAAACAAATGATTACTCTAAATTTGTTTATCAAGTATTATGAAACACAGGTACTGACAGGATTGAAAGTGTGACTGGGGGCATATTTACCTTCCACATTGTGCAAAGAGGTGAGAGATTCTTCACTTTTGGTGGAGCGCAGTGTTCCACTATCACCTCTTCCACCTGAATAATATGGAAGTACAAACTGAAGTTGAAAATAGACTTCTTAAAAAAAAAACATGACTTCATCACATCACCCAAGTGGAAAAAACACCCATACATTTAACCACAGAGACATGACTGGGAAGTATTTTATAACATGGCTGTGAAGAAGGTCCTTATGGTTGTGTACAGTCCTGGATGGTGACAGTGTAGTGCTGGTTGAGGCCTGACCTGGCAGCGCGATGCTCTTGATCTCATTGGGTTCGCTGGGGTGACGCTTCAGCTTGCGTTTGGAAGTCATGGAGGACGACTTGCCCAGGTGGAAGAATGAACGCCAGCTTCCCACTGGGGACTTCTTCACCTTCCCAGGAGCCCTCTTACTATAACACAACATGCCCCATGACTAAAGCGGAATGTACAGGGTGATCAGAGACATACAGTACCAGTCAAATGTTTGGACACCCCTACTCATTCCAGGGTATTCTTTATTTTTTTAAACTATTTTCTACATCAAAACTACGAAATAACACATATGGAATCATGTAGTAACCAAAAAAAGTGTTAAACAAATCTTAATATGTTATATTTGAGATTCTTCAAAGTAGCCAGCCTTTGCCTTGATGACAGCTTTGCACTCTTGGCATTCTCTCAACCAGCTTCACCTGGAATGCTTTTCTAACAGTCTTGAAGGAGTTCCCACATATACTGAGCACTTGTTGGCTGCTTTTCCTTCACTCTGCGGTCCAACTCATCTCAACTGGGTTGAGGTCAGGTGATTGTGGAAGCCAGATAATCTGATGCAGCATTCAATCAGTCTCCTTGGTCAAATAGCCCTTACACAGCCTGGAAGTGTGTTTTTGGTCATTGGCCTGTTGAAAAACAAATGATAGTCCCACTAAGCACAAACCAAATGGGATGGTGTATGGCTGCAGAATGCTGTGGTAGCCATGCTGGTAAAGTGTGCCTTGAATTCTAAATAAATCACTGACAGTGTCACCAGCAAAGCACCCACACACCATCACACCTCCATGCTTCACGGTGGGAACCACACATGGAGATCATCTGTTCAGCTACTCTGCATCTCACAAAGCCACAGCGGTTAGAACCAAAAATCTGAAATTTGGACTCCATCGGTCTAATGTCCGTTACTCGTGTTTCTTGGCCCAAGCAAGTCTCTTCTTCTTACTGGTGTCCTTTAGTAGTGGTTTCTTTGCAGCAATTCGACCATGAAGGCCTGATTCACGCAGTCTCCTCTGAACAGTTCATGTTGAGATGTATCTGTTACTTGAACTCTGATGTATCTGTTACTTGGGCTGCAATTTCTGAGGCTGGTAACTATAATGAACTTATCCTCTGCAGCAGATGTAACTCTGGGTCTTCCTTTTCTGTGGCGGCCAGTTTCATCATAGCACTTGGTTTTTGGACTGAACTTGAAGAAACTTTCAAAGTTCTTGAAATGTTCCAGATTGACTGACATTCACATCTTTATTAAGTAATGATGGACTGTAATTTCCCTTTGCTGATTTGAGCTGTTCTTGCCATAATATGGACTTGGTCTTTTACCAAATAGGGCTATCTTCTGTATACCACCCCTACCTTGTCACAACACAACTGACTGGCTCAAACGCATTAAGAAGGAAAGAAAATCCACAAGAACTTTTAACAAGGCCCACCTGTTAATGGAAATGCATTCCAGGTGACTACTTCATGAAGCTGGTTGAGAGAATGCCAAGAGTTGCAAAGCTGTCATCAAGGCAAATGGTGGCTACTTTGAAGAATCTCAAATATAAAATATATTTAGATTTGTTTGGTTATTGGTTATTTGGTTAACACTTTTTTGGTTATTACATGATTCCATATGTGTTATTTCATAGTTGATGTCTTCACTATTATTCTACAATACAGAAAATATAAAAAATTAAGATAACCCTGGAATGAGTAGGTGTCCAAACTTTTGACTGGTACTGTACATGGTTTATACAACTACAACGTACTGTAGGCTACTAGTTTCTAGAAGCACCAACAACAACCTACCTCTCAGTGGGGAGCTCAATGACTGTGTGGAACTTGCCCATCAGTGCCCCGGGTCCCTCCCCCACCTCGATGTACTCGCTGTGGGACAGAATTGGAGTAGTAACAGGGGAGCCCAGCTGGGCCTGGGTACGGGCCTGGGCTTCCTCCAGAGACAGGAGCTTAGTGGAGGGAGAGCACACCAGCAGAGACTTGGGCCTGGATAGGGTACTGGTACCTGGGAGCAGAGGGAGCAATGTTTTTGAACTTGCCATAATGTCCTCACAACTTCCCTATAATGATTGCCTAAGCCAGAGTAATGCTGTACCTGTGCTCTCCCGGATGAGGGCGTTGAGTTTGGGGCTGAAGAGTGCCTCTGTGTTGTTCAGAATGAACTCCACCACCACTGACTGGATACGCACCTCCATGAAGGCTGCTGTTCCACTAAAACAGGCCGACTCAATCTGCTTGGATCTGAAACACAGTTATATCCTATTCAACTTCATGGCCAGTCATAACCAGTTACAAAACAGTGTATATTCGCAGTAAATACTAATGACAGTGTTGGTTGTTGGAATGTTACAATATACCTAAGCAGGTTGGGAGCCCAGACGATGGCCAGGTTCTTGGTGTGCATGTTGGTAATAGGGCTGAAGGTGGCTAGTTGGGACAAATGTCTCATGAGGAATTCCAGAGTCCTACAGCACAGACCAGAGAGTATTACAGATCAGGTAGAACACAGACATGTGGAATACACCCTTCTTTACTGTCAGCTTACAATACCAAGACGTTGACTGTTCAATGCTCTCTGTTAGCCAACAGATGGCGCTTTAGCACCGGCAGTTCAGTGGCGACTTTATATACCGCTGTAGTGAATACAGAAGAAGCAGTATTGCAGAAGCCATTTGGGTGTGCTGTGAGTTCATCTCCAACTGACCTGTAGTGAGGAGGAGGAAGCTGCTGGATGACGTTGTGGATCTTCACCAGCCTCTCCTCATCAGTAGCTGCAGACACAGCCTCCTGTGGAGGGAGGGAACACCAGAGGTCCACACAGAGAGAACCTCAGAACTAGGCCAGCAGGAGCTTTCTGTCCTTTACTGTTGTTTCCCCCGTTTACGGTTATCTTCAATACACCCCACTGTGCTACAAGGATTTTTTCTGATTAAGAATTCTACCCCTTATGTATTAGTACAGTATGTCCCTTGGTTTATTACAAGATGACTATATTATTAAGAATATCTCCTCCACTATTCTTTTCCCAATCAGCCCCCCATCTCTCCCCTAAGTACCAGTATTCTGCTACTTACTGAGAATCTCTCATAGAGCTGGTAGGTGAGCAGAGGGTTGGGCAGCTCTCTGAAGTACAGTTTACACAGAGACCCTACGGAGTGGATATCCTGCTTGAAGACATCTCTACTGAGGTCTGGTATCTGCTCCGAGTCAAACTCATGTCTGTGGAAACAGAGACACTGGTTAACGCTCAACATCAGACCATCACGTACAGTCAACACGCTAAAAGTCTGTAAGCAGTACTGACATGATGATTGAATCTCAATTTTTTTCAAAGATGTTGTACATTAGTTAATGCTAAGTGAAGCAAGGATTTACCTCAGTTTCTGGATGTTGGAGGAGATCCCGGAGAGTCTGTACATCCCATCCACGACACCATGTCTCTCAATAAACTCAGTACAGCATTTGATCACCTGGGGGACTGGAGAAAGGGCCATCAACACAGTAACATCCAAAAGATTTTAACGACAAAGACTGAGAAGACTACCATTGTCTATACAGTGCTAACTATAGAGAGATAAGGTTAATGGGAGACTGACCATCATGTCCTGAGTTGAGGAGGTGCTCCCCCAGGTCACAGCCAAACACCCTCTCCCTGAGGATCCCACGCTGCCTCAGCTTCTGGGGGGGTGGACGGGACTTCATGAAGCTCCTCAGGAACGTCACCAGCTTTCCGTGCTTCTTACAAACTGATGGACACAAACTGAATTAATTTAATTTAGTTTTTGGGTTGTAAATAAAACAGTAACTGTTCATTTGAATCCCAGTGGATAACACTTGAAAGTATGAATAAAAACACTTAAGCCCAAAGTGGTCCTCTCTTCAGAGTCAACCCATATAACACTTACACACACACAGTGCATTCGGAAAGTATTCCACTACATGATTCCATGTGTTATTTCATAGTTTTGATGTCTTTACTATTATTCTACAATGTAGAAAATAGTACAAATAAAGAAAAACCCTTGAATGAGTAGGTGTGTCCAAATTTTTGACTGGTACTGTAAGTATTCAGACCCTTACTCAGTACTCAGTACTTTGTTGAAACACCTTTGGCAGCGATTACAGCCTCGAGTCTTCTTGGGTATAACACTACAAGCTTGGCACACCTGTATTTGGGGAGTTTCTCCCATTATTCTCTGCAGATACTCTCAAGCTCTGTCAGGTTGGATGGGGAGCGTCGCTGCACAGCCATTTTCAGGTCTCTCCAGAGATTTTCGATCGGGTTCAAGTCCGGGCTCTGGCTGGGCCCCTCAAGGACATTCAGAGACTCCTGCGTTGTCTTAGCTGTGTGCTTAGGGTCGTTGTCCTGCTGGAAGGTGAACCTTCGCCCCAGTTTTGAGTTCTTGAGAGCTCTGGAGCAGGTTTTCATCAAGGATCTCTCTGAACTTTACTCCGTTCATCTTTCCCTTGATCCTGATAAGTCTCCAAGTCTCTGCCGCTGAAAAACATCCTCACAGCATGATGCTGCCACCACCATGCTTCATGGTAGGGATGGTGCCAGGTTTCCTCCAGACATGACGCTTGGCATTCAGGCCAAAGAGTTCAATCTTGGTTTCATCAGACCAGAGAATCTTGTTTCTCATGGTCAGAGTCTTTAGGTGCCTTTTGGCAAACTCCAAGCTGGCTGTCACTCCTTTTACTGAGGAGTGGCTTCCGTATGGCCACTCTACCATAAAGGTCTGATTGGTAGAGTGCTGCAGAGATGGGAGAACCTTCCAGAAGGACAACCATCTCCACAGAGGAACTCTGGAGCTCTGTCAGAGTGACCATCGGGTTCTTGGTCACCTCCCTGACCAAGGCCCTTCTCCCCCGATTGCTCAGTATGGCCGGGCGGCCAGCTCTAGGAAGAGTCTTGGTGGTTCCAAACTTCTTCCATTTAATAATTATGGAGGTCACTTTGTTCTCGGGACCTTGAATGCTGCAGACATTTTTTGTTACCCTTCCCCAGATCTGTGCCTTGACACAATCCTGTCTCGGAGCTCTACGGACAATTCCTTCGACCTCATGGCTTGGTTTCTGCTCTGACAAGCACTGTCAACTGTGGGACCTTATATAGACAGGTGTGTGCCTTTCCAAATCATGTCCAATCAATTGAATTTACCACAGGTGGACTCAAATCAAGTTGTTGAAACATCAAGGATGATCAATGGAAACAGGATGCACCTGAGTCTCATAGCAAAAGGTCTGAATACTTATGGAAGTAAGGTATCATTAAAAAAATGTATACATAAAAAAAAAATATATGTTTTCACTTTGTCATTATGGGGTATTGTGTGTAGATTGAGGCCACAGTACCTGGTTTTGGCACAGAGCGGGACACACAGGGGGGAACCCTGTCACTGATCAGCTCCACACAGTCACAGGGGAAGAAGCCAACCTGCACAGAGAGAAACATAAGGAGGAAAAGTAACTCTCCTGCGCTGTTTATGCACCAGATACGATCTAAGGAAGAGTAAGTGATAGTAACCTCCATGTACAGTAGGGTGTGGGATGCAGAAAATGAGTCACTAGTATGAAGGGACAGACAAAGCTGTTTAAGTCAGACTTATTTGAGGGGTTTTACCTGAAAACCATGCTTCCCTCTCCACCAGCCAGTGTCCTCTTTAGGAGGCATGTCAATAACTGACACAATGTCCCCTACCTAGAACAGGGACGACACAGAAAAGACAACAGAGAGTATAGTAGTTTGAGTGGGTTTAAAAACATCAACAACCACGGCAGAATGTGTACAAATATCCTAGTGAATGTATCCCCATATTTTCCCACTGTTCCCTAAACCCCTGCCCTTTCCTGTCCTATCACAAGATGCCCAGACGGGTCACCTCAAAGGTCAGCTCGTCTGTGGCCTGGGCAATGTAGCGTTTGATGACGTGGGCCGCGGCGATGGCAGGAACATTGATGGAGGACTCCTCAGCTACCAGCATGTGGTTGCCCTTGTTATCAATCTGAGAGACAAAAACACAGGCTGATGGAATACAAAATACTAAAAAAACGACATAACGGAGTTTAGCAAAGACATCAAATGGATCTATTACGATCTATGGAAAATTGAATTCTGCATGAAGTCTAATTGAATAAAGAGAAACATGAGTAGCTCACCTCCATCCATGTCAGCACTGGACCACAGTTGATCTTGTTGTCAGCGATGGCTGAGAGACGGGACAGGTAGGCCGCCAACATCTTGGTTATTTCCTGAGGAGAATAGAGCCAGCGGGAATGAGTTAGGTTGAACGCAAAGCCAGGGGAGATATCTGATGTAATGTAACTATGACTGTGGAAGTGTCCCTAATGGCACTCTATTCCCTAATTAGTCCACTAGTTTTGACCAGTTTCCTGTGCACTGTTCAAAAGTAGTACACTATTTAGGGAATGGGGTGTCATTTTGGGATACAACCGGTCTCATTCACAGCAGATAGTATAATATTGCCAGTAGTAAGATTTAGTCCTGTTGACTGACCTCTACCTCTACTGTGTCCTTCAGAGAGTCAATGCGGGGCAGCTCAGTGAGTTTAGAAAAGCGTCTGTCATAGATACAAAGGTGGAGGTGTTTGTCCAGCACACGGAAGTCTTCATAGGAGCGCTTCACCAGCCAGCTCAGACTCTGAGACACAAACAGAGACAGTGAGCCTGAAATGAGACCAGACTGATAAAAAAAGTGAAGGAATCTCGGATAAAGCTACTGTACAAAGGCACAAAATGGATTATCCCAGCCTGTCTCAAACCTCTCCTCCTGGACCTGTAGCCATTCCATGTATTTGATCTAGTCCAGAGCTAGCAAACCTTGTTCAACTAATCATCATCATCAGTTTATAATTGGCTCATTCATCCCCCTCCTCTCCCCTGTAACTATTCCCCAGGTCGTTGCTGCAAATGAGAACGTGTTCTCAGTCAACTTACCTGGTAAAATAACGGTAAAATAAAATTAAAAAAGAAATTAAAAAAATCAAGCCCTTGACTACTTGAATCAGGTGTGCTAGTTCATGGCTACAACTAAATTGTGAAACGTCTGGGGGTCCCGAGAGGGTTGAGAAACACTGGATTATCCTACCCCCTTAGATATGAGTATCATTCTTCAGATAAAATGTTCTATGGGTCAGAAACTAGGGCCTAGCCCTCAAGCTCCATTATACCTGGCAGCAGATCTGAACCACGAAGAGTGGCTCCTTGGAGTCCAGACCAGCCTTCTTCCCCTCAGTCTGCTCCTCTGCAAAGGACAGCTGCAGGGGAATGGGTACAGAGAGATTAAAATAGTGAGGGACACCACACTCTAAATAATGCAGGAGTTTAATACAGCAACCTCTTTCTGTTTCTGAACTAGTGTGAAAGTAAAACACACACCAAATTCATGTTCGGTCACTTAGCTCACTCTCCAAACTCTATCAGTGATGGACAGTAGAGCCAACTGGGTAACACTATCATGGTTAGAAATTGGTTAGTTTGTCATGACCAGAAACATCTCAAATCTAATTGTATTATCTACATAATATATCAAAAAGAAGAGGCCCCTTTAAAAAATGTGTTGAGGTCCTTTGGTCTTGAGAGCTGCTGACTTCATGTACAATAAGAAAGAACTCTTAAGAAAGTGTGAATGTGCATTTTCAACACCGTGACACTGAGCCCTTGACATATGTTTTTCAACCCAAAAAAGAATGCAGTATATGAATAATATATAAGCAATTGAGAACCCCTTCAGCGTTTGAGAGGCTATGGAAATGTACCACCCCCCCCCCCCCCCCCCCCGTCCCATATAACTTCATAAACTCCTATACCAAGAGGAGATCAAAGCCTCAGGAATAGTAAGGGGTATACAATGATATCAAATACAGGCATAACTTCAAAGGCCTGCAGGGGAGGGGAGGTTTTGGTTATTTAGAACAGTGAACGGCTAATCTAGATACACTAGAGTTGCCCAACACAATATGACCTAGTTACCCATCACTGCTCAATAACATGGTAAACCACAGCTCCTTCCTACACGTAGCTATACAGAGTAACGAATCAATGCAAAATACCTTATTACAAAGCAAACATTTGAAATAGAATAGAAAATAATCAATATTGTTTGGAGGATGTCAACTATTAAAACAGGCTGGAAGAATAATCATTAGTCAATGAGTGAATTAAACAATAACATTAACTACGGTCATGTAGATGGAAAGATGGACGGTTGGCATGATAAGACAACAAGCATGAATCAATGATGATTAACAATATGTCAAGAGGATGTCTGGACAGAGAAACAGTCACATGGAGCGGAGTCATTTAACACTGCAAACTAAACTGAGTAAATTTAGTGTCTTACTTATGTTTCGTTTACGCTCTTTCTATCCCCCAACTCTTTTTACCAACGCATTTTAGCCAAGCAACTAATACTGACAACCTCACGCGGCGCAGCACAAATCCCTAAATAGAAACATGCCTGCAGTCATTAACTATTAATACACACATCTGGACCCAGAAACAGAAATTAATACACAATCGCATACTGGTACCTGCCAGTGCAGGCTCCTAACTGGTCCTCAGCTTTTAAGTCAGGTTACAACACAGCTGGATGTCTCCCAGACAATGTTCAACTGCAGTCCTGTGTCTCCAGATAGAAGTCACTAAGCTGAACCCATAGCTTCCTACCACTGGCTGGTGGATTTAGGACAGAGGAAAAGCATGGAGTTGCCTCTGGATTGAGCAGCGTTAAACAGATGCTGGTTGCTTTCATCTGTCCCTTAGGTTAAATCAAAATGCTCCCCTTCAGTCTGCCCTTCGCCATGAGGTGGATCCACAACATGCTTTCACTGTTTAATTACACCTTAATAGCAGAGAATAGAAATAGGGGAAACATCCCGATGTTTCTCTCTCCCTTGGTCCCGCCCATTCCCTCCTCATCTCAATCTCCCTCCCACTCTCCTTCCTTCCCTCCCTCCCTCTACCTTCCCTCATCCTCTCGTGACAAATGAGCTCTACAGTATATAGGCTAAACCAAAGCAGTTAGCGCACAACCATACGTAAGCCTGGCACAGAGAGAGGTGCAGGAGGACACAGACCACCCAGGCATTTCCATTTCAAATGATGCTTCTGTTAGAGATGGAAGTAATCTCGGGCAGAATCGACCCAGTCCGCTTTATTTGTTTCAGAGGCTGCTGTCCTCATGTTGTCATTCTGCCTGAGACCTGATCTGTCATATCCCTGCTGGTCTTGTGTGTGAGTTCTAGGATGAGTCTAGTCATGAGATCCACCACAGGGACAATGTTTTGACACTCCCTCTAATCTGTCAGCCCACCCTCTTAGGGTGAAGTCAGCATGTAACTTATAACACTATAACAGCAGTTAAAGGTCCAATGCAGCTGTTTTTATCTCAATATAAAATCATTTCTGAGTAACAATTAAGCAGTGTTGTAGTACTCGAGTCCAGGACTCGAACTTGAGTCCCAATTTTCATGAATTGTGACTCGACTTCTACTCGACCATTGGTGACTTGGACTCACCTTCCTGTGACTTGTATTTGCACCATGACTGGATTGGCTACTAAGATAAGCAGAATATTTGCAGCACTGGTTGCGCAGAGCAGTGAGGGTTCTGTTCTCTAGCTAGCCATGGGAATGGCGCACCACACTGGCACACGCAGCCTACATCAGCTGGTGAGCTGCAGGGGAGCAAGCGATGAGTGTGGGCAGACAAGAAGGCAGGCTCCACTCTGGCTCCACCTCCAATCATACACATCGCGCAAGCGACTCCTGCTTCCCCGTATTCACCAGTCGCCAGCCTACTATTTAGCTTTGCATGGTTAAGAAACACAAACTGCTTTACGAAATTGAAAACAATTCTATTGAGTTTAAAAGTAAAACAACAGTATAGCTATTGTCTTCCTCTTTCCCCATGAGTATTGAAAAGTAGTTTGTATTTGAATTTGTCATCTCGCTCTACCCTCCCACTTTCACCAGTCTCCCTTTAGTTTTCACTCTGGAATAAAACAACCTACACAAATATTAGTGGGCGATGTGATAAGGTGCGTCTCGGTGAGAGGTGTAGGAGTCAGGCGCAGGAGAGCAGGGATACTGAGAAGCGTGTTTAATATAATAATTATATATTCATAGTCCACCAATACAAAATTGGCACAGATCCCTCTATATAAAGGTCCCACAGTTCACAGAGGAGATCAGTAAAACAAAACCGAAACTCGTGCCAAATACACGGAGGAACAAACTCAGTTCCGAAAATAAACTACACGTGCGTAATAACGAGAACAAGAAATATCAACCATAAACGAGCGCAACAACCCCCACAAGCTTAATCCCGCACGAAATAAGGCAGGTAACAGGTGCCCTATATACACACAGAAATAAACGCAATTGAAACCAGGTGTGAAAATGAACACAGACAAAAAAAACAGAAAAGGAAAAAGGGATCGGTGGCGGCTAGTAAACCGGCGACGCCGAGCGCCGAGCGCCGCCCGAACCTGGAGAGGGGTTATCTTCGGTAGAAGTCGTGACAGGCGATTACAAAAAAAGTAGCAAATAATAATCTGGTCAATCTGACAGGAGCAACAGCCAATTCCGTCAAGAGACCATTCATCCCTTTAAAACATTACTGATTTGACATAACTATTGAACATTATATTAAAATAAAATGTGTGTGAGACTGTATGAAGGACTATTTGTTTCATAGGCTATAGTATATTGCAGGCAATTATGACCATTGTGCAACAGAAGGAAAAGCCACCAATACAAGCGAGCAGAAAAACAACAGTAACTAAAATACCAAATATGTCTAAAGAACCCTGAATCATTAATTTGGCTTTCAAAAGTAATATTTTTTTTTTTATGTGCACATAAACCAATATTAATGTAGTATTTTTTGTTAAACTCAGACCCAGTGACTCAGACTTGATCACTTGGACCAGGATTCGAGCACTGGGACTCAGCCATAGGGACTCGTGACTAGACTCGGACTCAAGCACAGGGGACTGGTGACTCGACTTGGACTCAAGGTTTAGTGACTCAACTGCAATTAAGTACCTTAATTAAAATCGTCAAAAAGAAACAAAAATTGCTTCTTAGCAAAGAGCAAATTCTCAAGCAAGAATTTAGCTAGGACTGTCTGGAAGTGGTCTGAGTGAAGATGGGACAGCTGAGTGAAGATGGGACTCACCCTGGAAAGGCCAAAGCTCCATCCCACCAAAACAGGCTGAAATTTCAGGCAGTCTTTTCAAACAGCTCTTACACTAAAAGGGCATTATCATTATTCTTTACATTTTTACAGTATTATTCCAACCTCATAGTGTGGAAATATATATAAAACACCAGAAAACAGAGCTTTTGACTGCACTGGGCCTTTAAGAAAACAGTTAAGCGTGTGTAGTCTAAGTGTCAGAGTGAGGCATGGCTGGTCTCTCCCTAGAGTGATATTGCTCTCCTAGCTCAGCTCATCTTCTCCTGTAGGAAGATCTCAAGGTCACAGACAGACACTTCTGTTCAGTAGCTACGCCCCAGCCACACATCTAATGTATCATAATTGCCACAGCTACAGTAGGTCAGCTATTCTATAGTTACAATGCACTGTGCTTGAGCTTGCATCAGCTCACACACATACATGTAATAGGTAATGTTATACCCCCCTACGAACATTGCACTTCAGTGAGGCGCTCTCAACGGTAAAAGCAAAGATGGTTTAGTACGACGATATGCAAAAAATGCTTCTCCAAGGGAAGAATTTTTCACTTCTCTCATTGAATTCTCAAACTCCGGTCTGGTTTGTCTGCTTCGCAAGCGTTCCTGGAAGTCTCGCGATGTTAGGCCTCTGGGTTTAGAAACTGGTAAAAGCATCAGTGTGCAAAAGTGTAGATGACTACTGCTCTCTGCTGTCAAGCCCACAGAATTACACAGGAATTATCCAGGCAATGAACAGCCACTTTCACAAATGAGTGAGCAGCCGCTTCCGCCTGACTGATTCAAATTATCACCACAGGCAAAACAAATTCTCACTCTCAACCCTCTGGAATCTGTGCTGACTAATGGCAATGAATCTATAGTTAAAGTGTCAGCAATAGGCCAATAGGGCCATCCTAAATGACCACCTGACGAGGCTATGGGATGATATCACAGGTGCAAGCTAAGCAAACAAAATAACATCTTATACAGTTAAATGTTCTGTTACATTCTACAGTGTTAAACATAACTCCCTGCACATAACTGCTCTCTCCTGCCACCTCCTGGAATCTGAAAGCTGCTACAGTTCACTCTCTCAACTACAGTGGTACTGACGCCTGTGGATGCTCCTACAGTAATGCTGTGTACCCAGAAAAATCACACTATTTCTCTGGCTGATACCATCAGCTTCATCCAACAAGTGCTGAGGATTGCAGGTTTAACCTGAGCTGATCGGACAGGAATGAATGCTACTTAGTGGATCAATGCACACACTGGATTAAATATTCATGAACAACATATTAAATATACTGATATATTGGATTTCATGTTGCTTATTGCCTTATCACGTATCCAATTTTATATTCAAATTAAAGGGATACTTCTGGATTTTGGCAATGAGGCCCTTTATCTAATTTCCCAGAGATAGATGAACTAATGGATACCATTTTTATGTCGCCATGTCCATTACGTAGGAAGTTAGATTTAATTTCGTGAGCCAATGCTAACTAACGTTAACGCAATGACTGGAAGTCTATGGGTATCCCGAAATATCACTTTAAGTACATAATGAATGAGATCATTTATATTCCATCTGTATTTTTTCCAAATATGGGAAATTGGAGAGTGGAATGTGGGTCGGGCGGGGACAGGATGATCTAAAATAATTAGGACAGACTTCTCTCTTCCATTAAGGGAATGAGGTATTTTGTGGAACAATTCACCATGATGTCCACTGAGCTACACATGAACTTGAGCCAAAGACACAATTACCAAATTACCAGCAACAAATGACTTCTGTTCTCTATAGAATGTATGTGTGTTCAGTTCCGGGCTGGGCCTCACCTGCACAGTGCCAAAGTCAACGGTCTCATAGTGGAAGTGGGCACATTCAGCCAGCCTGGGAAAATGACCTCTGGGGAACGTCAGCCTGAAATACAACAGCATCACCTCATCAGTATTCTACTGGCTGTTACACTGAGGCAGAAAGAGCTAAGAGGGAGAGGAGCGACGAGAGAGTGAGCATGAGAGAGAGAGCAGAGAGAAGGAGAGCAGAGGAAGAGGGCAGAGAAAGAGAGAAGGGGGAGATGGTAGTGTGAGAGTGAGAGAGCAAGTTGACCAGTCAGTCTCTGCCAGGCCCCAGCCCATCATTTTACTGCACTTTATTTTACTGCCCTGGTTTAGAGGCCCATTTTACAGCCCATAATAGACCGTTTCCGTGGGGACGGGAGCACCTACTTCTTCACGTTTTTGACCTTCATGCTGGCTGTGCTGACGCAGGAACGCAGGGTGGGCTCAGGCTCAACAGGAAGCTCTGTGACCTCATCACTCTGTACCTGCCAATCAACAACACACAATATCTGCCAATCAACACATACAATACTCAACATTCCTGACATGTAAACCAATTACAAGACAGTCAGCACTTTACATTTGCTGGTTCAATAATACTTAAAAGAAACCCATACTAGCAGTATATATAAGACTACATAGTAGTAGAGTTCAGAGACTGCTATTCCAAGGTTACAGTGCTTGTATCAGACCTCAACTAGTGATTATAGACAGTGTACCATGTCAGTTGTGCTCTCTTTTGGAGATTTCTCTGTTGGAGTAGTGCTCTTGTGTGGATCAGGCTGGGTCTCTTCTTTATCTGGTGTGATACACATGGCCCTACACAGGGAGAGGGAGGGAAGGACAGAGATAAACAAGGAGAGAAAGATGAAGAATCTGAATCCATAAATACATTACATTTGAAATACTTGAAATAAAAAAACAATTTTCCATAGAAGCCACCAGAGGGAGCCAGTGAGAGACCAATATATTTACATCATGTTTCTGGTGCTCAAATCATGACACTGCACCAGTGGCCCAGAAAACATAATGTACCCTGTGGTATTTACATCCTTGTTACTCTGGTGATAGCACATAACTGCACACGGGCTCAAATGGCTCCTGACTGGTACAGAAAGCTCCAGAGAGGAGTATAGCCTAGCCTACATACAGTAAACACATCATTGGGAAAGAACATACTTAGCCTGACAAAAGAAGCATCTCACACTTGGTAGGACCAAAACAAAGCTATAATGGCTTTTGTGTATGTTCGGGTAAGCAAAGCCTTTCCTTTGAGTAAGTCACGAATGCAATCCGCCCACAAGGGAGCGCCTCACAAAACCTGCAGCTGAAATCTGAGTCAGTGTGCTAGGCAGAGGGAGAAAAGTCCTTTCAGACCAACTTTTCTCAGGGACAATGAAGAAGAGTGGTTGCCTTAGATTTGTCCTTCCTTCCAGGGCTCAGACACAGACTGAGTGATGCAGTGATACAGTCTCATAGACCACTGCTCCTGAGATCTGCTAAAAAGGACAAGAACACTGGCACTGATAGAATGAGCTCATCTCATCTGCTGGAGAGCTGTGATTAAATGAGAGCCATCCTATCAAGGCCTGGTTGTTTTACAGCATACTTACAGTAGATAGACAAATGATCTCTTCTCTGTCATCGAAATACTGTAGCCATCACTAATGTCTTTTAGAATTCCTCTCTTTCCATCACTCTTCCTCCCCGTCAATCTCTCACGTACACATAATATACACACATGCTCGTACAATCACTCAAGCACACACATATCCTCAACTGATCCTGTATACGTCTCCTTTACATTTCTGGGTGTGATATCTGCAGAGTCCTGGTCAGCTGACATAGCAGCAGTACGGTACAGTGCAGCGTGAGTGTGAGAGAGTAACTCACCCCTCAAGGACGTCACAACTTCCTGGTTCTCCCTGATGTCCTGAGCCAGCATTCCCGATCACCGCGGCAACCCCATAGCCAGCCTCCATCATACTGCCTTACTGAAGCAGTCGACTGACGAGATGGAGGAGAGAGAGAGATGAGGGGGAGAGGAGAGTCAACCTTAGCTGGGAAGCTGCCAGACATTAACCCACTCTTAGCTGCAGCTTGCGCTGTTTAGAATAATTTCACGCCTTTTAAAAGATGAATGGTTAATGTGTCTATGGTAAGACAGGCATTCAGTGAACAAGTAAATACACACTTCCTACACGTCAAATTGTTTAATTCAAAACAGGTAATATTGAAACATTTCTTTTTAAAACAATCTGGAATCCATCCATACTGCAGGTGAAGTATTGGGACTTGAATGTGTGGCTGGGTTTGGAATGGTCCTTAAACTAACCCTTCATGATGAGTTATCCCAGAAGGGATAACAAAAAGTACATACTGACCTCTTAAACATTACAGTTAGAGAACACCCATTTTCAAAACAATTAATACAGGTCTAGGAGGAGCACTACATGGGAGCTTTAGGACTCTCCTTCCGCCAACATGTGTCTATGACTATGTTTGGCACCATCCTGAGAGGCAGAAACCAACCCCACCAGCATGGGAGTGTTGTGACAGCCCCCATGAGGACATAGTTCTGGTGTCAAGGTCTCCGAGCCATCATCCCTAATACAGCTCTTTATAGCCTGTCAACAAATAAAAGGAATGCTCTGACAGAGCGAAACAAACACATAACACAGCCTTCTAATCTTTCCATAACTAGGCCTCATGAAAGGCAGTGCTGGGATCTGAACTCACATCTTAGATATTGGGCAAACACAGTGCAGTTGTAACCAACCAACCCTGCTCCTGGAGTGCTACAGTATGTGCATTGTGCACACAAAGTACCTCAGTTGTACACCTCAGCACTAAAACTCCCCAGCCAATCAATACTGAGGTAGTAAAACAGGAGTTTTCTCTTCTCCAATCAGAAGCTGTAATGATGACCATAGAGATGTTTGGAGTAAGGAGTAGTAGATAGATACATCAGGCCAGCCATTACAGTACAGGGTAGCAATTTCCCCAAGAGAGCAGGCAGAGGGAGGCAGCCCATTGGCCCGTAGCCACAGAGTGGTGCTCACTGCTGACAGAGTTCCACACAGCCCTCTGACTCAGCACAATGTGACCAGCCAGAGACACTGGCCAAACCAGACCCACTCCACACGCACAGATCTACTATATTCTACTGTACTCTCACCTCTCTCCAATGGCAGATGAAGCCTTTCTATAGGATATCCTATCAAACATTAATACAACAAATATTTGAGAGGATAGCATGATGACACAAAAAACAAGCAGCGATTTATCTGAAGTCCCAAATGTGTCCTGAGTCTCTCCAGGGATAGGCTACATTACTTTGAAGATGAACAAAGTAATACACTAGTTTGTATGTACAGAATGTTTTTGCCATTCAGTATAGTCTGGCAATCTGTCAACCATCAGAATGTTTGGTCCAACTTTGTTTGTCCATTAACCTTTTCAAAAGCACTATAATCTTTTCACTGCATTGCATTTATTCCATTATAAAATGTAACATGCCCGACCTTGATTGTTCAGAATGGAGAATGTTTCTTCTCAGATAAGGACATCCTGTGCAGGACATTTCTGTGTAGCAGACACTCTGCACCGCCTTATGGCAACATGACAAGGTACATCCATTCATTTAGGATATCGATAACATGGCAATGCAATTCAATTTAATGAGAACAGATTTTTTTGCCACGTTAAATTAACCCATACCAAATGTGAGGCATTGGTAATGTCCCAAATGGCACCGTATGCCCTACATAGCGCATTTCTTTTGACCAGAGCCCTATGAGTCCTGATCAAAAAGTTGTGCGCTATATGGGGAATAGTCTGTAATTTGGGACATTATCTTTCCCCTGCTTATCTGTCAGTCATACCAGACTGGTCATAGTAAAACCATCATCCTGCAATGTACAGTAGCGGTAGCTACAAGACATCTTGTTCACCACTTGAAGGAAGCTCTCCATTTCTGCTGCCTAGAGACAGAAACAGCTCTGATCTGGCTTTGACGACTCTGGCCTAAATGGTACTCCAGGAAAACTAGGGCAGCCTACGCAATTCTGCATGCCGTTTATGAAACCTGTATTGCAATTCATGGGCTGGAGTGAGGAATTGATGCCCACACATTATCTCGAAGAGAAGAATTTCATGACACGATCCTCTGAAGCTTCATATTAGGCACACTAACATGTTAACCTAATGCATTTGCTACAGTGCTGTGCTGTATGCATGTAGGCCAAAAGCTTTAAGAGATGTGGTGTAATATATCTAAGGGAGCCGCTGGGAAGAGAGAAATGACTGTTGTTTCACCTCATACTGTTATGTTGTTCAGTTTCTCTGGGGTCACTGAGCAGCCCCCACCCAGACAGCTGAGCTCACACACACACACACAGGGGTGTAGGCAGTACTGTATTCGTCAACAACATCTCCATGGGTTTTGATAGAGGCGCTCCCTAGTGTATGTTTCCATCTGGCTGTTGAGGGGAAAGTTTTGCACTCTCATTCGGAGCTCTGGAATGCGGTCATAAAGTTAGACGCAGTGGAGAAGGCCTGGGGTTGCTATGGTAACCTGCCGGTTGTGAGCTGCTCCTCTTCTCGACTGATGAGGAAGCCGGAAGAGGAAATGAAACTATGTACTATGAACACAATACTGTACTATGAACACAATACTGTACTATGAACACAATACTGTACTATGAACACAATACTGTACTATGAACACAATACTGTATACAGTACAGTGGTGATTGTGTTTATGGGCTTAAAAACCTGATTAATGCTATTCTTCTCAGGGAGGAGAATCATACGATTCTATAATCTGATTTACATCTACTACAGTGGGATTCATTATGTTTCATCTCATGATGAATTTCATAGCTGTATAAATCATTATTTGTCCCATTGCAGACACACACAATGAGGATTAGAAATATAGTATAAAGGTCATAGAATATACTGTGTCCAAAAATACAGGAAATTCATTTATTTACACACAGTTTCTTACCATTGAGAAAAGCAATTCAACAAAGGACCGACCGTAAGCCTACTTGAATGTTGTTCAAATTTAATCAGTTAGGTATGTGAGAGGAATTGTTTAAGCTTAGTTGACACAGGTTTGGTGCTGGTAGTAACGTTTAAACGCCCACACCTGTAGAAATACACTTTTTCAAGCTGAAAGACGATGGCCAGAGCTTACCCATGATGCAGCACAGCGATTTAAGTCAATAAGTCATCGTTTTAGTCAAAGTATGATATACAGTATTTGGGCTTGAAGGGACAAATCCGAACTGCCCACTTCACGCAAATCCGTGAGAATGCAGTGTCTTTTCCTATCAAGTTAAGTTTTATTAGTCATATGTACGGGATACACATGGTATACACAGTCCAATGAAATGCTTACTTGCAGGTTGCTCCTCGACAATAAGAAATGCAGTGTCTGTTCCTATGACATGACAAACTCTATTCAGCCTACGTTTCGTTTCATGGCTGGGTTTTATTTGAATTTTACCACCCACCATGTTTATTAATCAGAAACTGCTGTATACCTCTTCGTGACTGAGATGAGCCAAACAGCCTTGTGTCCACTTGGCTGCCTGAGCCATGGAGCAAATTAAAATATGGGGTGCAAACGTGTGTTTCAGCACCTCCACTTTCTTTTATCTGAAAATGATCATAATCCATTGGATGTCAATTTTCAAAACATATTTTGATAGTCTGTATTAAAAAATATGACAATTTTATCAATTCTAAAATTACGTAATATGATAGCCCCCCCATCGCCCCAAGTTTTGCTTCACTACACGCTCCACTGCTTTTGATTTGTTTGCTATTCAGATAATGAGCAAAGACATTCTAGCCTATCATTTCACTTCCCGGTGAGAACCATGAGCACGGGCTGACTTGGCTTTGCTGTACCGCAGCCGAAGGTTGCACAGTGACCATTAACATGTAGAAAATCGCATATCAGTAGTCATCATCTATTACCGGAGCTTTATCTTATTCTCTCTAACTATTTTGATGGCGGATTCGCGGCCACAATTTATGGAAGATACCAAAACTTTGGAAACAACGAAGTTAAAGATGCTGGCAGAGTTATTCCACCTCAAGAATTCCATTTGGCGAAAGGCTTGGCACACGCATACTCAGGCCGACTGGCTCTTGTTCAGGCAAGTGAGAAATAAGTGCACTCAGGCTATCCGGAAGGCTAAAGTTAGTTACTTTAAGGAGCAGTTCTCGTTCTGTGGGTCTTCTTGGGGTTACCAAGAAGTTCTGGAAGTTCTGGAAACGGTTAAAGTTCTGGAAACGGTTAAAGACCTGGAGAATAAACCCTCCTCCTCACAGCTGCCCATGTCCCTTAATGTTGATGATGTGGTTGTTACTGACAAGGAGCACATTGCTGAGCTTTTTAAATCACCACTTCATTAAGTCAAGATTCCTATTTGACCCGTGCCTCATTGCCCGTCCAACATTTCCTCATCTCCCAGCCCTTCTAATGTGACTAGCCCCGATGCTCCTCCCTCTTTTTCCCCTGCCCTGCTACAAAGTTTCTCCCTGCATGCAGTCACTGAGTCTGAGGTCCTAAAGGAGCTCCTTAAACGTGACCCCAAAAAAACATCTGGGTCAGATGGTTTAGATCCTTTAAGGTTGCAGCCCCTATCATCGCCAAGCCAGTCTCTCCTCTCTGGGGAGGTTCCCATTGCATCTTTTAATTAAAGGGGAGATCAAGCTGATCCTAACAGTTATAGGCCAATTTCTATTTTGCCCTGTTTATCAAAAGTGTTGGAAAAACTTGTCAATAATCAGCCCTTGATTCTAAGCAATGTTGTGCTGCTATTTTTATGGACTTGGCAAAAGCTGTTGATACGATAGGCCGTTCCATTCTTGTGGGCCGGTTAAGGATTATTGGTGTCTCTGAGGGGTCTTTAGCCTGGTTTGTTAACTACCTCTCTCAAAGAAGGCAGTGTATAAAGTCAGAATATCTGCTGTCTCAGTCAGTGCCTATCACCAAGGGAGTACCCCAAGACTCGATCCTAGGCCCCACTCTTCTCAATTTACATCAACATAACTCAGGCAGTAGGAAGCTCTATCATCCATTTATATGCAGATGATACAGTCTTATACTCAGCTGGTCCCTCCCCGGATTTTTTGTTAAACGCTCTACAACAAAGCTTTCTTAGTGTCCAATAAGCTTTCTCTGCCCTTAACCTTGTTCTGGACACCTCCAAAACAAAGGTCATGTGGTTTGCTAAGAAGAATGCCGTCCCCACAGGTGTGATTACTACCTCTGAGGGTTTAGAGCTTGTGGTACTCACCTCATACAAGTACTTGGGAGTATGGCTAGACAGTACACTGTCCTTCTCTCAGCACATATCAAAGCTGCAGGCTAAAGTTAAATCTAGACTTTGTTTCCTCTATCGTAATCACTCCTCTTTCACCCCAGCTGCCAAACTAACCCTGCTTCAGATGACCATCCTAAACATGCTAGATTACAGAGACGTAATTTATAGATTGGCAGGTAAGGGTTCTCTCGAGCGGCTAGATGTACTTTACCATTCGGCCATCAGATTTGCCACCAATGCTCCTTATAGGACACATCACTGCACTCTATACCCCTCCGTAAACTGGTCATCCCTGGGTTGCTCCTCTTTTCAGTTCGCTGCAGCTAGCGACTGGAACGAGCTGCAAAAAAAAAAACATTCAAACTGGACAGTTATCTCTATCTCTTCATTCAAAGAGTCAATCATGGATACTCTTACTGACAGTTGTGGCTGCTTAGCATGACATATTGTTCTCTCGACCTTCTTGCCTTTGTCTGTGCCCAATAATGTTTGAACCATGTTTTGTGTTGCCACCATGCTGTGCTGTCACATGTTGCTTCCATGCTATGTTGTTGTCTTAGGTCTCTCTTTATGTGTGTTGTCTCTATGTCGTGATGTGTGTTTTGTCCTATATTTTTTATCCCAGCCCCCGTCCCCGCAGGAGGCCTTTTGAAAGGCCGTCCTTGTACATAAGAATTTGTTCTTAACTGACTTACCTAGTTAAATAAAGGTTAAATGAAATAAATATAATAAGACAGACCAGTGGTTTCCAGCTAGCTAAGGTTAGCATGCTAGCTAGCTACACTGACAGCTGTCAGTCCCTTATTTGTTGATGTTTATCAACTCCACGTGGAGATTCCCATACCCAATTCGCGAATATGTACAAGTAGCCTTCTCCATTCTTTGGGGGTGGAACCTAAACGTGCATTTCCTCTCTAGGACAGGAAATTACATCTAAATAGCGGTGGAAACTTCCTCTGGGGGGTCCTTTAATATAACTCCCAATACCTCTACCCTTTTCGAATGAGCCTGCCTGTGGAGTCATTTTCAATATAGGCTTATCTTCAATATGGTTTTACTCATGAGAGATACAGCTGTGGCATAGTCTCCTATCCCCTACCCTGATCATTAACAAGCTTGCACACAGACTATAGTCACCTTTGACATTCCACAGTGAGTGAATATCTGATCCATTTATATGATATATATGATCATATACACTACTTTTCAAAAGTTTGGGGTCACTTAGAAATGTCCTTGTTTTTGAAAGGAAAGCACATTTTTTGTCCATTAAAATAACATAAAATTGATCCGAAATACAGTGTAGACATGGTTAATGTTGTAAATTACTTTTGTTGCTGGAAACTACTGATTTTTAATGGAATATCTACATAGGCGTACAGAGGCACATTATCAGCAACCATCACTCCTGTGTTCCAATGGCATGTGGTGGTAGCCTTTTAAAATTATAAACTTGGATGAGCTAATTGATCATTAGAAAACCCTTTTGCAATTATGATAGCACAGCTGAAAACTGTTGTGTGGATTAAAGAAGCAATAAAACTGGCTTTCATTAGACTAGTTGAGTATCTGGAGCATCAGCATTTGTAGGTTCGATTACAGGCTCAAAATGGCCAGAAACAGCAAACTTTCTTCTGAAACTCGTCAGTCTATTCTTGTTCTGAGAAATGATGGCTATTCCATGCGAGAATCTGCCAAGAAACTGAAGATCTCCTACAATGCTGTGTACTACTCCCTTCACAGAGCAGCGCAAACTGGCTCTAACCAGAATAGAAAGATGAGTGGGAGGCCCCGGTGCACAACTGAGCAAGAGGACAAGTACATTAGAGTGTCTAGTTTTGAGAAACAAACGTCTCACAAGTCCTCAACTGGCAGCTTCATTAAATAGTACCCGCAAAACACCAGTCTCAACCTCAACAGTGAAGAGGTGACTCCGGGATGCTGGCCTTCAAAGAGGCCTTGAAATACATCCACAGCTACACCTCCAATTGACTCAAATTATGTTAATTAGCCTATCAGTAGCTTCTAAAGTCATGACATCCTTTTCTGGAATTTTCCAAGCTGTTTAAAGGCACAGTCAACTTAGTGTATGTAAACTTCTGACCCACTGGAATTGTGATACAGTGAATTATAAATTAAATAATCTGTCTGTAAACAATTGTTGAAAAATTACTTGTGTAATGCACAAAGTAGATGTCCTAACCAACTTGCCAAACCTATAGTTTGTTAACAAGAAATTTGTGGAGTGGTTGAAAAACAAGTTTTAATGACTCTTGACTTTAACTTCTGACTTCAACTGTAAATACAATACCCAACATCTGATTTGGACCAAACGTTTTTCTAACAATGGGTTAAACCTGAGGAATCCAAAGGAATGGTCAAAAGCGTTATAGTATCAGTTCTCTGTGTCTGACAAGTAGTATGGAGCTGCGGCTTGAAGTATTGTTTCTTCATCCTATGTAATATATTCCCAGTGAAATTGGTGATGTTTTTTCTCCTGTTCAGAGAAATTAGTAATCGAATTTGTTAGGTTTATGTCTCATCCCACATCCTGATATTACCAGGTTCTGACAACTAGATGAAAGCTTTCACCACCCTGTGAAGTTCATAACTTATTTCATCCGTAGTCTAATTATCTGCATGGTTTCCCGAGTTGTAGAGGGAGGACCACATCAATTTCACGTGACTCCAAGTTAACTTCAATATGATGGTTATTATATCAATATCTCCGCATAAAGGCATTTCCACCGCAATTTTTCACATAATACATTTACAATCTGAGATGGTGGGTGTCATGGCTTGCTGAAATGACATGGAACGACCCTGTATTTATAATTACATGACAATATTTTAGGTTGACTATAATTACATTACACAATTGATGATACATCACATGGCTCACTTTTATTTTCCTGCATAAGTAAAAACAGAAAATGCATCACCTATGCCATTCATTCCAATTAGACTTTTGGGGGGATTTCTCCCTAACCAAGATGGCTGCCATTTTCGCTCCAATATGAAACTTTGAGGGTTTATAACCCCTCTAGCATTTTAATATGATCTCTATGTAGTTAGCATGTCATTACATACAACATACTTATCTCATAACCTTCAAAAGCCACAACATTCATTCACACCCTAACTTTCTCACTCACCTAAAACCAATACACACCACATCACAAGTAGCCTATGACGACGATAGTAACACTTTGAGATGGTCTTTTAAACATACCTGTAACCGTAGGACAAACCACCATGCGTCTCCTCTATCTTTTCCGAGTCGCAGTGTGCCGCGCAGTTCACCACTATTGAGGGTTTCGACAGCAATGACTTTGATTTTTCAGCATCGCACTACGAAGCCCAGTTCGCACTGCTTCAGTAAAAATGTGTAAAAAGTCAGGGATTCGTCGATGAACATGTCCTAAAAAAGAGACCATGGCACTGAAACCGTAGACTCCTATGCTCTGCACCCGACGCTGTGAGCGCGCAAAACCAGGCTGGGCGCGTACTCGCAGGCAAATTCAATGATTCCTTAAATTATTCTAATCCTAGTGCCCTCAACTGTCCTAGTAGGCCTACATCAGAGATCAGGTTTCAATCGCTCTTCCACTCCCAACAAAGAAACAAAAGTATGTGTACTATGTTGTGGATGATTTATTAGAAGAAAGATATTTGCTATTGGCAAACAAAAAGGAGCCTTGTCAACTATTTCATCAGTGGATTTCAGTATATAGGTTATGTTCACACATTCGCACCCATGTTGCAACCTGGACTCGGGAGTAGTCGTCACATAGTAAGGACAAATCCGGGACACTCCAATTAGTATGATATATTAAGTATGGTATGTATTAATTTGTGGATGTCTATCATCCATTTCGTATGATATGTTACAAACAACAATGTGTATGATACTGTATGTTACAAATAACAATTCGTACAATATGAGGGCAAAACTAAAAGCGTGAACCATTTAACTATGGCAAGGTCACTGGGAATATGGCCAAATACAAACAGTGTAATGCAATCGAACAGGCAAAACGTCAGTATAGAGACAAAGTGGAGTCACAATTCAAAGGCTCAGACACAAGACGTATGTGGCATGGTCTACAGACAATCACGGGCTACAAAGGGAAAACCAGCCACGTCGCGCACACCGACATCTTGCTTCCGGACAAGCTAAACACCTTCTTCGCCCGCTTTGAGGATAACACAGTGCCACCGATGCAGGTCGCTACCAAGGACTGTGGGCTCTCCTTCTCCGTGGCCAACGTGAGTAAGACATTTAACCGTGTTAACTCTCGCAAGGCTGCCGGCCCAGACGGCATCCCTGGTCGCGTCCTCAGAGCATGCGCAGACCAGCTGGCTGGTGTGTTTACGGACATATTCAATCTCTCCCTGTCCCAGTCTGCTGTCCCCACATGCTTCAAGATGTCCATCAATGTTCCTATACCCAAAAAAGCAAAGGTAACTAAACTAAATGACTATCACTTCTGTCATCATGAAGTGCTTTGAGAGACTAGTCAAGGATCATATCACCTCTACCTTACCTGACACCCGAGACCCACTTCAATTTGCTTACCGCCCCAATAGATCTGACGATGGAATCACCATCACACTGCACACTGCCCTATCCCATCTGGACAAGAGGAATACCTATGTAACAACGCTGTTCATTGACTATAGTTCAGCATTCAACACCATAGTACCCTCCAAGCTCATCATTAAGCTTGGGGCCCTGGGTCTGAACCCCGCCCTGTGCAACTGGGTCCTGGACTTCCTGACGGGCCACCCCCAGGTGGTGAAGGTAGGAAACAACACATCAACGTCGCTGATCCTCAACACAGGGGAATCACAATGGTGCGTGCTCAGCCCCCTCCTGTACTCCCTGTTCACCCATGACTACATGGCCACTCATGCCTCCAACTCAATCATCAAGTTTGCAGACAACACAACAGTAGTAGAACTGATTACCAACAATGATGAGACAGCCTACAGGGAGGAGGTGAGGGCTCTGGGAGTGTGGTGCCAGGAAAATTACCTCTCAGTCAACGTCAACAAAACAAAGGAGCTGATCATGGATTTCAGGTAACAGCAGAGGGAGCACCCCCCTATCCACATCGACGGGACCGCAGTGGAGAAGGTAGAAAGCTTCAAGTTCCTACTATTGTTGTGAAATTGTTAGATATTACTTGTTAGATGTTACTGCACTGTTGGAGCTGGAAACACAAGCGTTTCGCTACACCCACAATAACATCTGCTAAACACGTGTATGTCACCAAAACAATTTTATTTGATTTATTAAAATGTGCAAATGTATGATATGTTACGAATTCCAATTTGGCATGTCTAACGTTGGCTAGGTGGATAATGCTAACGTTAGCTAGGTGGCTAAAGTTAGCTAGGTTAGGGTTAGGAATTTGGTTAAAGGGTTAAGGTTAGGGGTTAGGGGAAGGGTTAATTAACATGTTAAGTAGCTGCAAAGTAGCTAAAAAGTAGTAAGTAGTTGCTAATTAGCAAAAAAATTCCATGATGATATTCAAACATGGAACCTTTGGGTTGCTAGACGTTCACGTTATACGCCTACCCATCCACCCCATTCACCCTACTTTTGTTTTTGCCTTACAATTAAGTAACCATCTGTCTCATGTAACCATACCAAACGCACCTAATAATGCTAATTTGGATTCGCTGATTTACATTTAGTATATTACGTCTACTCTGAGACCAGGCTGCATAAACACAACCCCATATCTATTCTACTACATGCCACTACCCACTTCATATTTGTAGATACAGTCCATTATTACTATGCATTCTAGCTTTTTTATTTATTCTATTCTTGCTATTTTTGACTTGACTCCTTTATTGTTGTTATTGAAATTGATGAATGTACTGCGTTGTTGAGGGAGCTAGCACATAAGCATTTCATTGCACCTTTTATACCTGCTGTAAAGTGTGTATGTGACTAATAACATTTGATTTGAATTGTATTTGTTTTATGACACTGATCATTTGACAGGACAAATAACCTATCAATGTGCTGATTTCAGTATGAATAAACTACATGTATATGAACTTGTCAGTGATCAGTGATGTCTATAAGCTCAGTATATAATTCATTTAAAAACATAAATTCTCAATTTACCTGGTAAAATAAAGATAAACAACACACTCAACACAGATGATATACTAATGACATCATCTGTGTGTACCTACTATCAACAATAAGGCCTAAGAGACCAAACGTCTTTTGCCTAAGGCAAAACACTTGACTTGTATGTTTACGCTACACTAAGTAGACAAAACATTAAAAAGACCTGCTCTTTCCATCACATAGACTGACCAGGTGAATCCAGGTGAAAGCTATGATCCATTATTGATGTAACCTTTTAAATCCACTTCAATCAGTGTAGATGAAGGAGGAGGAGACAGGTCAAAGGATTTTAAAGCCTTAAGACTATTGAGACATGGATTGTGTATGTGTGCCATTCAGAGGGTGAATGGGCAACAAGAAAAACATGTAAGTGCCTTTGAACAGGGTATGGTAGTAGGTGCCAGATGCTGCTGGGTTTTTAATGCTCAACAGTTTCCCGTGTGCAGCAAGAATGGTCCACCACCCAAAGGACATCCAGCCAACTTGATTTTAACATGGGCCAGCATCCCTGTGGAACGCTTTCGACACTTTGTAGAGTCCATGCAGATGAATTAAGGCAAAAGTGTGTGTGGGGGGGGGGGGGGTACAACTCAATATAAGGAAGGTGTTTCTAATGTTTGGTATACTCAGTGTATATGCAGACAGAAAGTGATTTGTTTTTGCCAAGCCAGAGAGGAATTTGAACATGAGTGCAAAGGCCAATGTGTTGTGATGACATACCTCATTCACTGTCAGTATCTCTCCAGTTTAGTCATTGGGTGGTGGAGTTCTCAACACTAGACTCATGACTGATGTGCCAGGTTTCACATTGTAGTTGAACAAGACTTTATTGTTACATACTGTAAGTGGAAAGAATCCCTCTTAGCAATTTGTGGAAGTGATTTCAACTTAACATCATCTTCATTTCATATAGGCCTACAGTACTTTGTATGGTCAGACTTTTCTATAACCCACTATATACCAATTGTATGAACTGTATGCATCTGACTAGATAGCTTTACAATAATATATATAAATACTCTAAATAAATACTTATTATCTAGCCCCCAACCATGGTGTCTGGCTCTCTATCCAACACTCACACCTTGTGTCAAGTAGTTGAAACTACACCTCTACAGTTCAGACAGAAGTTCCATTTTAGTTTGTTGATACAAAAATAACGCAAGCACATACATAAGCACGTTTTAGATTTTTATTATATCAAAATACAAAAATTTAAGAGGAAAATATTACATTGGACTAAGCGTTGGAAATTGACACATGATGGAGATGAACGCAACGCTGCTTTCCACTTATTATTGGCATGCCATGGATCATCATAGAACATGCTGTATGTCTATGTCACAAACCGCTCATCAGCCAATGATACAACAAATTTGCCAATGCCTTTTTTAATAAACGTATGCCACTTTGTCTTGAGCCTATGCCACAGGTCATAAGCCTTTGTCACCTATTCTCTAGAAGCCACTGGTGGTATTAGGCCAGTGCGTTTATGCTTTTTCTTCAGGGTTTATTTTGAAGAAGAAATTCCATGGCAGTTGAACATGAAGTGAGCAACACGTGATCCCAGACAATATTGAATTCCCTGGACAACAGTGGCAAAAGAGAAAATCAACACAGACTAGTATTTTACATAAGGCTTTGGTACAGCACCATACAGTAGATGAGTTAATTGCTCAAACATAAAAGTCTGTAAGTGTAAATAATTCCTGATGTCAACAAACATAACTAATGATGAAGCTCCAAATGCATCCGCAGGTTATCATTGTAAAATAGACAAAAGTAAAAATATGTTTATGTTTTTGCTTTGGAATATTTACATCTATGAAACAGTCTTGATATAGATCAATTGTTTCAGTTGAAAAAGGCATATTTGAAACAGATTATGCACAGAAGAAGTCACATATAAAATATAGAATGTAAACGTGATGGTACAGCACACGCACATGCCTCAATGGATGAAAATATGCTTATACAGACTACATATTCTTCCTTTAAGCACTACTGGCTTGAGGATGAGGAGCATTAGTTAAACAGTCAAAGATGTAGCACTTATTGTTACAGTTAATAATACATTCTTTTCCTCAGTGCTGGACACATGGAAAAAAACAGAGAACATAGAAAAACTACATTATTTCATTTTCTGTCTGATCACAAACAGGTTGAAAGTTATGACTGAGTAGCTGAAAGGTCTTTTGTATTGTTCTCTACATGCAGATAAATATAGTTAAATCAAATTTGCTCTAAGTATAATCATACCAGCTCCTACTTATGCACTAAAAGCCTTAAGCAGAAAAACACAAAATAAAAGTCGACCTAAGAGTACAGGATCTTAATTTGATCGCCCTGTTGCAGGAGAACTTTCCTGCAATGCATGATATTTCATACTTGTAGTGTATTTGAGGTTTAAAAAGGCTTCTGAAGTTTGTTAATTTCCACTTTGACATTTCAGACTTGAGTTTCCCTTAAGAAAAAATATATCAGCCCCTACAAAAAATGTCCATTAACTTTAAATCACTATAATAATTCACATTTCTCTTGCTGCAGGATTTATTTCCTTGCTGTAGCAAATTGGCTCAAATTAAGATCCTACATCTGTACCTCCAAAGCAGCCCTCTACCATACGGTATGTATTTTTGTTGTTGAAAAAAGCAAGAGAGCCCGGAAGACTACATACATTAGTAAAAGTCTATATGAAGAATTGTGTCAGCAATACATTTACCAAAACATACGAGAAGAATCAGCTTTAAATACAAATGCGCTGTTTGATGAATTACTCATATTGGCTATTACTGTTACAATACTGTCATCCCCAATAGGAGATCTTTGTGACAACAGTGGGAGAGAAATCACATAAGAAGGTTATGCCCCTGCAGTAGTGTTGCTTTGGAAAAACAGTGTTGTCCATCAAAAATAGTTTTGACCTGTAGGAAGTGATGGAGTGTAGAATGACCTCTCATGCCCTGATCATGGGCTCAGATTCCCTCCCCTGTCTGCATGTTACATATTTAATACGGGAGCAAAAGTACTGATAAATAACTTCACACCACGTTAGGGTTTCCCCATCTAATCTGGATATTATATCTCCCCTTCAACACAAGTAAAACCACTTTTGGATAGAGGGAACCCTGGAAGCACAGACAGAGGCTGGAACAGAGACGGAAACTAACTATCTGTTCCATTGCTACCATTATTCTAAGTCTCTTTGATGTTATTTTTTTGAATTGTCACCACACTATCTATTGCCACTATCTGATTCACATCAACACCAATTTGCTCATTGCCAATCACGCTAAGTTTATAATAGGGACTTACAACGATGGAACTAGTTGAGTTGGTAAAACACAGAGGACTTCAAGAGAGTATGGGCTCTGATCTACAGCACCACAGAGTTAAACATAGCACCAAGTCATAATGTTTTGAAAGCAACTACGTCCTAGTAGCACGTACGTCATCTCTAGCTAATGTAAACACGACTTCGGTTGCAGCACATTTACAGTACCCCATAACTATTAGATTGTTTGTGTGGCTCTCTTTTGTTTCTCTCATACTTTGGACATCTGGAGGCAAGTGATCATGAGTGAATCTACTGTGTGCTGTTAAAAAAAAAAAGTTGTTCTTGTTTCAGATAAGGTTTAGATCAGCAACGACACGTTGATGATTTCAAATTGGTATTCATTCACATACTATACAAAATGAAGGAAATAACTACTACTTGTGCAG
>NC_036862.1:26093341-26096841 GCF_002910315.2 Salvelinus sp. IW2-2015
GGCGCAGTGGTCTAGAGCACTGCATCGCAGTCTATGCTGCGCCACCAGGAGTCTGTCACAGCCGGCCCGCGACCGGGAGGTCCGTGGGGCGACGCACCAATTGGCTTAGCTCGTCCGGGTAGGGAGGTTTTGAGGCCAACGGGTAGGGATATCCTTGTCTCATCGCCGCTCCAGCGACTCCATAGTGCGGCGCGGGCGCAGTGCGCGCTAACCGAGGGGGGCGGTGCACAGTGTTTCCCTCCGACACCATTTGTGCGGCTTGGCTTCCTGGTTGGAGGGCGCATGTGTTAAGAAGCAGTGCGGCTTGGATTGGGTTGCTCGCTTTCGGAGGACGCATGACTTTCGAAACCTTTCGTTTCTCCCGAGGCCCGTACGGGAGTTGTAGCGATGAGACAAGATAGTAAATTACTAGCGATTGGATACACGAAAATGGGAGAAAAATGGGAATAAAAAAACAAATAAAATAAAAAGTCAATTCAATACTTTGTGATGGTTCTCAATGGAGACCTTTTAGATGAAGATCACCACCATGTTCATTGTATTTTTATGAAAACTACACCCATACAGTGTACAGTACCATTGCTACCTACTGGCCTTTCTTGAATATTGCTAGTTTGTAAGTACGAATACCTGCATACATACTGGACGGTAAGGAGCCACGTGCTATAACTTTTATTAGTAGTAGTATTTATAAATGATTTAAACATTTGAACAAGTGGTTAAACCTTCAGTTAACTACTGTACCTATCAATTATTCAGTTTGTAGGAATTCATGGTCCTCAATTATACATTAACATATTACAACGTAGGCTATGTTTTCTACAGCACTACTTTTTGGTGTCCCCCTCAGGAATTGCTCTTAGAAAATGTACATGTAATTGTCCCTCCAGGTTTGATATCAGATTTTCGCCCCTGGGTTGGAGTTTATGGATAGGGTTTATGGATAGGTTATGGATAGGGTTCTTAGTAACGGTCTCAATAGGTGTACATAAAACTTGAACAATGTATAACTCTGTTACCTGGGTTAGGGTTGTGGGTTAGGTTGTGGGTTAGGGTTGTGGTTAGGGTTAAGGTCTAGGCGTTATGATAGGTTATGGATAGCGGTTCGTGGTTACGGGTTGCCTGGTTAGGGTTGTGGTTTAGGGTTGTTGGTGTAGGTTATTGGATAGGGTTAATGGATTAGGTAGAATAACTAGTGGTTAGGGTTGTGCGTTTAGGGTTATGGTTAGGGTTATTGGTTAAGGGTTATGGTTAGGGGTTGTGGTTAGGGTTATGGTTAGGGTTGTGGTTAGGGTCTGTGGTTAGGTTGTGGTAGGGTTATGGTTAGGGTTTGGTTAGGGTTTGTGGTTAGGATGAGTTTAGGGTTGTGGTTTTAGGGTTGTGGTTAGTTGTGCTCTAGGGTTATGGTTAGGGTTATGGTTAGGTTCAGGGTTGATGGATAGCGGGGTTTTTTTCTATGGGGATTAGGTACTGTGTGGTTTTAGGGTTTGTGGGTGTTAGAGTTGTGGTCTAGTTAGTGGTTAGGGGTTATGGTTAGAACTGAGTGTCCTAGGCGATACCCAACCGAACCCAGCGAAACGTCTATGCGACCACCCAACCCCCGATCCTCCCACACACCAAAACAACCCACAACCAAACAACAAAACACCACTGCAAGGGTGATTATATGGATTAGGTGTTTCGTGTTAGGTGTTGTGGGTAGGTCAGTGTGGTTAGCGCGCAGTTATACCGTTCAAAAAAAGTTAAATTCCACATGCATTCTACATGCCGATATGCGCGATAGCATCTCTCTTGACTCATCTTGTGGCCTAAAGGCGACAGAAAAGGGACCATCTAAGAGAGCATTCTAATAAAATAGGCGTATTAGGCTCACATCAGAATAAAAATTAGATTTCACTATATTAACAGGGCTATTCCCCTGACAGAATGGTCCGAACATTGACTGTTGACTGGACTTCTGAGACGTAGCCCATGTATGGATGATTTACGGTGATTGAGTATTGGATTATTAAACAAAAATACATTAACACTGAATGCTTAAATTTAATTTTTTAAATCATTGTTGTTGTTGTTATTCCTTAAAGATTCCAGCAGGTGTCAGTATCGTTCCTATTAAGAGACATTCAGGAGACAAGGCAAAAAGAGGATTAACTTTTTAATCGTATTTTACATTAATTTCTGATATAATACATACATGAGTCTTATTGGCCCTTAATGGGGTCACAACAACACTTTTTAAAGGTCATATATATCGTGGAAAAAATAACCAACTGGCTTGGAATTGATTAAAAAAAAGAATGGTTACAGAAATCAACTGCACAACATGGAATTCAGTCACAAATGGCAGTTTCAAGTCTCTTTACGTGGCGTCTTGGTTTCCTTTAATCTCATCCCCACTTATAAACTCTTGCCATGCACAAAGGATTGACATGACAAAATAAAGCCTACAGGACATAATTAAATACACAACAAATAGGTTTGGTTTCMGTGCCTGTGGTTTATTTAATGTATGGTAGGGTTCTGACGAGGACTCAAACCCTTTATTAAGTACAACAGAAGCTGGGTGTYTCTTGWAACCGAATGCTCAAARCATACGGAAGAAATATACCTTTTATAATGAATATACTGTACATGGTATCTATGTATGATTAAAAACAATCATAGTTGAGACTGAATGAACATTCTATTCACTGTAAAAGACTTGTGTTCTGTTGTGTGACATTTTAGGCAAATGGAACCTTTTTAATTAGCTCAAGGTTGAAAGGTCATTGGTTACTTCGAAAATAAGTGCTAGAATAAATGTTGGCGCCATTAGAACAGTGTTTCCCTTTCCTGGTCCTGGGGACCCAAAGCGGTGCACATTTTAGTTTTTCTAACAACACTAACACACTTGAGTCAACTAATCAACAATTCATCATCAAGCCTTTGATTTGAATCAGGTGTGTTAGGGCTAGGACAAACTAAAAGGGTGCACCACCTTTGGACCCCCCTGGTCAAGCCTTTGATTTGAATCAGGTGTGTTAGGGCTAGGACAAACTAAAAGGGTGCACCACCTTTAGATCCCCCTGGTCAAGCCTTTGATTTGAATCAGGTGTGTTAGGGCTAGGACAAACTAAAAGGGTGCACCGCCTTTGGATCCCCCTGGTCAAGCCTTTGGATCCCCCTGGTCAAGCATTTGGATCCCCCTGGTCAAGCATTTGGGAAACGCTGCATTAGAAGGAAGTGCATTCTATACATTAGATGCCTAACAGAGTTTACTTTATCCAGATCAGTAGTAATGTTGCCAATTTTTAAAGTGCTTTACATCAATAATATACATTGTTAAATGTTTCAGATGGACAGAACAGATTAACGACTAACTTAAACACAAATAAATATATGTAAAAACACATACATGTGGTAAAACAACCCAAGAATGCTAGGATTCGTGTTACTTATGAAATATCACATTATACAACTCATTGCACATCTCCACATATATATATATATATATATATATA
>NC_036862.1:26099937-26108709 GCF_002910315.2 Salvelinus sp. IW2-2015
AAAATTATACTCTTTAATCATGCTAATTCTGATTTTTTTTATTCCACAGAGACCGACAATTAAGCCTATTATGTTTCAGTGATTTCCACCTTGCCTTTGCTCAGTTTAGGATGAGATTCTAATGACTTGAAACCGAGGCTAGGCCTACTTGTTGGTCGTTGGCCTAATCACTATAAACAAATGTCCAATGATCATTGATACCTTTAAGCCCATGTTCGATATCCTTTTTTCGCTGGATCCTACTGACGCTCATGCTGGACCGTAATGCCCATCGCCTGCAAGAGAATATTAAAGATGGCATAGCTCACTTAATTAATCTATTTAATAAATCTTCTGTTATAAATTATCAATATTACATAAGCAACATAAAAAGTGAAACCACCCTTTGGCTAACAAATTCGTACATAAAATGATAATACAGTAGTCTATATTACATGGTAGGTCCTACTAAACTTTTACACAACTACACACGCGCGCGCGCGCACACACACGAGCGCACAATGCTTTGGGCTTCCTCTGCTTATGGTCCTGATAGGCTCTCTGTTGAACGTCCTCTCTGTCAAGAATGGAACGTTGTTTTATGTGGGTCGGAAAATGGAGGACCACTGACTAAAGGACCAGACAGTAATACGCGACGTGCTACTTTGCATTACAGAAACTTATATCCATGAATATGTACTATGCAAGATAATAGGCCTACCGTTCGATTTCAATGGGCTGCTATGTTTGATCTCAAACGTAGTATGGACCGTTCAAAGGCATTTGCCATCCTTTTCATGTGTGTACACTGCAAATTAACCATGCGCATTATAGTCAATACAACTGCAATTATCTATAATTCCTCTTAATTGTCACAAGCAATGTTTTGAGCGGGATATACCCACTGGACACGGTTTCCCATTTATAATTCTGAGGTTAGTAATCAATTGTGCTGTTCCACCTATCTAAACTTGCGGTTTTGGACCTGACATTAGAGGTCCGGCGCAGGCTAACCTTTTCCCAACACACTTACAACGGCTCGCAGTAACTACTCCAAAACAAGAACCCTTCAATTATTCTTAGAACAAAAGACAAGACACGGGCCTGCTCCACTCAGCGACCTTTTAAACAGGCTACTCATTCTTCAAGGTCTCTTTAATATGGGACGATGTCTTTTTTGTAAATGTCATTGTCCAAATGATGTTTAACAAAAGATAATTTCCATATTTGGGTTTCCAACCTGCCATGTATGTCTAAACAGGCTCAGCTTCTGTAATGTCAGGGTTTCAAAGCACAATAAAACTCATGCGGAGAAGCCTGGTATAGTTAATAGTAAGTGGCTTTTTTTCTTCATTGGACCAATAATATAAATTCCCTTGCCAAAACGCTTGAATACACAATTAGCCACTGTTATGGCTTTCACACTGTATAAAAGCTGCCAGCATAAGTCAAATCCTATTATAGCATAGGCCTTGACAATTGGAACATTAAACATAGCATGATTGACATGCTTTATGCCCCATGGCATTGTACAAGACCCAAACATTCACTCATTTTCATATGAGTCAAACAAGTCTCCGTGATTGATGCATAAGCATAGATTGAACATCAAAGCACTCATATGGACATTGGCACACTTACTTCGTACACCGGTGTATCATGGCGCTCTGACACCTGTCCACCCTGCCTCTCGTCATCAGAGGACCCGGAGTGGGGATCTTCCGGGTGTGGTCCTGGACTTGTCCGCAGCTCTTGACTATCTTCCGGCCCGGAATGGGCTGAGTTGAGGGGCGGGGGACTCTGACGGTCCTCCACTGACAGTTGGACTGACTCTTCATCCTCTTGTGCCCTGTTTGACTCCACGTCAACGTCTGGGTCGTCCACGCTATCCACATCCGGGGACATAGACCTATAGCTAGAACTTTCACTCACGAAATCTGGCGATAGGTAACCAGAGCGCACRCCGCTGTACGTGTCCCTGTTGCCGTATAGCTTTGCAATGCTTTCGGCGTCTTTCACCACAGGTCTGAACGCAGAGATGTAATTTATCTTCCKTGGAGTTGTGGGGAGTCCTTCYGTCGACCGGGCCTCATCCCCGGATTTATCCTCGTCGTTCCGGGTGGATTGTGAGCTGGAGCACCGTTCGCTGTCGTGAAAGCTATCCTTAGGTGTGTTTGCGCACCGGTCACTTTGATCCGATAACTCGAGATCACTCTGTCGGACACTTAAGAGCTCTGTGGGTGGTTTGGGTGGTGACTGTTGATACGGTGGCATCGGTAGGCCACCTGCWGTAGGCCAAAACATCGGGAAAGAGGGATAGATACTGTCCTTTGCTCCTGGCCAAAAGACACCCGAAACGTTGGTTTTATTTGTCTCTCCCACTCCGTCGTCCTTCTTTTGACACAGTCCAAACGCAGGGAATCCATACGGGTGGGGGAAGAGAGGTGGCTGGATCTTTTGAAGCATCCCAAAGCTCTTGCTGGGCACAGGGATAACCGGGTAGTTCCGGACGCCATTTGACAGACTGATGTTAGGCCTACCTCGGTCTTCGTCACAGCGCAACGTTTTATGGGGTACCTCGGGGGAACTTCTTTGGGTTGGGTTACTGGTGGAATGTGACTTCAAAGGAGAGGACATGGATGACCCACTCATAGGTAGCGTCCTCTTACGACTTCCCCCGTTGAACATCGCTTTAACATCCTCCCACGCGTGGGCAACATCATCCGACGAGCTTTTGTCTGTTAGTTTGAGATGGCGCCTCCACGAATTGAAGTTTGCTGCGTCTGGCTGWGTATACTTGGACTCGGGAGTGCGATGGGAGTGGAATATGAATTTATTCGGGGAAAAATACATGTTACAATATGTGCATTTAATGCACTTGGCCCTCGAGCTGTTATACCTTGCAGGTATGAAGCTACCTCTGCTTCCCCAAGCGCATTCATGAGAGACATCAAAAGCGAAATTTTCCGGTAGCTTCGGTGGGTTGTGAGCACCGAGGAATGATTTACATAGCCTCTCCGCCTCCCGCTTGGTGATCATACCGCAGCGCCGCGAGGAGATTGGCATGGCGCCAGCGCGCCTCAGTATCTCGAGCTGGACGGGCGTGCACTGGACGCAGGTGATTCCAAGAGCAACGCGTCGGTTATGGATTTCGTTGTAACTGTAGTTCTTTARCAATGTGTTGGATATCTGCGCCAAGCAAAGTCTTTCCTGGCCATCTATGACCAAAGACACGATGTGCACTCCATACAACGCGGTCTCGCTGACTTGGTTAGGCTTCAGGGAGATGGGGCTGGAGAAGGGCTGAACGTCCTGCTTGGAGCTGGGGGAAGAGCTGGAGTCTCGTCCCGCTGGTTGTTGRTTGGGTATCGACTCCATTCCTGGAAGTCTGTAAATAAATACAATCATTTTAGGGTAGCCTATTGCATAAAATAATTTGGTAGCCTATTGCACTACCAAATAGGCCTACAGTTGGCATAACTCCTGTCAAAAAAATGCACTAGCTCTAAATTGTTTGCAATTCATTCCAAAMAAATAAATAAAGTCCATGAAATTATAGCTTTGTAATTCATCTTACCAATAGGCCTACGCACGCACATTTCGTGCAATAATAATATGGTCAAGGTCTTAAAAGTAACGCAGAAGATCAGTGTTATTATATACTAATAACTATGCATTATTATTATTTATTACACACTTAGTGTTATTATAGAACAATCAAAAACAATTTCAACCGAGCATTATTCACAAAAGACAAGGATTAGTTAGCTATTCGTTTTTGGTGACACAGTTCTAAATAAATACATAAATAATAGCCTAATAAATAAAATAGGTCTACATAATTTAATATAAACGTTCAATTTTATACGAGCATGTTTAGTATAGGCATATTAATATTAAGTGTCTACATTTTTTTTAAATTGTATTGTATTTTTTTGTAGGARTATGCCAACTAAGGCTATCCATGATCAGTTAGTTGTTTATTGACGGGACCTTTTCCTGTCTTCTTTAAATCGGCTCAGAGGCGAGGGTGATTACTTAAGAACTACATAAGATCCTTACACGCAAAAGAGCAGAAGGAAAATACACTCTGAGCTGCGCCAATGCGCTTACCAGAGAGGAAAAGAACAMCTAAGCTGCTTTCTTGGTAATTACACGGGTTCAATTGTACGTATTTGATCTGTTAATAAAAGACTAGCCATATATATAATTAAAACATCGCATGCGTGTCTCCCTAGATTAACGTAGGTACAACGGCTTATAGGCCTACAATAAAATAAAAWAAATCGACTTTTACAAAAGGCAAATATTTCCCTCACATCCGTCACATCTTTTTTGTTTTGCGCAACGGTTGTAAATATATGTTCTATAAGTCTTCCGAAAATAATCTATTAATTGGAAAATAAATTAAAGGTAACACTTACGAAAAACATGTCAAATATGAAGCTGTTGTGACTGGTGATGAGACATTAAAATMTCAATAGAAAATACACAAGACAACGAATTGAAAAGAGTAAGATCCTTACCTTTCTTTCTGGAAAAGAACACAGTACTCCTAGGCTTAGGAAACAACTTTTCATCAAAAAGTTGAACAAAAATCACCGACACAAGCAGAGGTCTAGTCCGAGATAAAAAATATACTGTTGCTGGATGGACCAAGCGTTCAGACTAGCCTAATATCTCTCTGTCTCTGTCTCAGTACAGTGAACGGACTTCCATCCTCTTCGACTCTCACGGGCTGAGTGGCGCACGAGAGAGTGACCGCATGGCAGTCCTCGAGCCTTCGCCACTCGCCACTTCCTCAAGACAGCAGTCGACGCTCCTCACTGAAGAAGTGACCGCTAAACTAATGGATGGCAAGGCACACCCACTTAGCGTTCCTTCTCTTTAACTATATTATCTCCTGGACAATGAAGGAACAACAGCCACTAGGCTATCACTTGATCCATTTAAACTTTACTCAGTGGATCTTTCATAGAAGTGGGAAAAAAAACATTAAGAGAAGATAGATGGATATATATATATATTGCATTAACATGGTGTGCTAAGTAGTAAGGTGCATTTGATAGATTTCTATATTGACACAATTAATGGCCAAAGATATTTTAATAATAGACAAATAATTATAATTTGATGCGTGCTTTTATTTGTCCTATTTCACACATGTAGGTACAAGTGTGATTATACCCATGTGCTAATTGGAAATGTTTTTATGATTTATTTATTTTGCATATCCCAACTCTTCATGTAACTGTCCCTACCAAATGCCAATGAAGGCCTATAGACTATTTCCAGTATTAACAAACGACAAATTTAGACAAAACTGAATATGAAATCGAAGGCAACAAAATGGCTGAATGTATCATTTATCAAGTTACATGACCATCTGTTTTGCTTCTCGTGGACACGCAAATCAATTCCAGCCCTTCTGGTAAGACGCCATGAATTTTAAGGCTCGCGTGCTTTTGTTCGAATGTCAAACAATTGGACACGTTTTAAATCACATACTGTGCATTCTTAGATTCTGCATTGAAAATGGACCGAATCCTAGATGAGCGGATAACTTGCCTCGGGCGGGACTGTCATATGCTGCTGCACACCCTCCCCCTCTCTCAATACCCACCACCCACGAACCAAACTGTCAGTAAATGAAGCAAATTTGTTGAGCACACAGGACACGTGCGAGCAGATTGCGTCTACAAAAGAGTGATATATAGAGCAATAGGCTGAGGTTAGTGATGAAACCCAATACTGTAAGACCAATATAACTATCATAACCTGATCAATGCCCCTCGGTTAACCCCAGAAGCCTTGTGCTGATATACAATACCTTGCCGGGGCATAAAGTTCAAGGAAAGGCATGCAAACTTTTCTTTTTAGTTTAAAATAACATTTAAACTATTTGCACAAGTAGGCCTAAATACAGGAGTTGAACAACATTTGGGTAAGTCTGAATGACAGAAGTTTACGTTTTGTTTGAATTGTTGTATTTTAAAAAAGTAGTTTTTCCAATTTGGTTTTTATTTTTTAAGGACTTACTAAAATTACCATTTGTGTGTTATTTTAAAATGCACATGTAGCCTGGATGCCTATAGCTATATTCCTAACATTGTCTGTCCTAAATGGACACTGATTAAAATGTAATTAATCAAACTGTCCGGGCAAAATGTGAACAATTACCACAATCAAATAGGAGTTAATAACGTCCACAAACGCCCCCAGCCAACTATTGCTAAGCAGACACCATTAAAGTAGAACATCTATGCCCTTTAAACCTAGCATAAATTAGCCTATACATAATATGTTGCCATTGACAACTAGAATTTACATTATGGATAAGCTAGCTACATATATAGTTACCTAGGTCTAGATGAACTGCAGTTATGCGCCAGATGTTTTGGGATTGACACCCTCGTCCGTAAAATAGATATCACGACCTTAAACATCTATGTTATTAAAAAACAATGTCAAAAGAAATTCTATCTATGTAGGCCTATTAAATAGCCATGCAAAACATTAGCCTATACTGAGCATGTGGACAATAATTCGTCTCTTCATAAATTTGGCCTATTCAAATGTTATCAATCATTATTATGCTGATGAATATGAGAATTATTTCMAAAGTTGGACTTCGTTTTCCATGCAATGCACACGCACCATAGTCAGACAGCGAGAAAGACCGTCAGTTTGGCTCCCTGCAATATTGATAGAAAAGGAAACCTAAACCCGAACCGGTCCCGTCGTGTCGTCTTTCACAATCAAAAGGCTTTCCTGCAGCCCAACAATAATTACAATTTTATACTGTAATTATTCCTGTGTTTTTAATTATTTAGACCACCGACTGAATACGCCATTGTGACCGCTTATTCCGGAGAAACGTGAGCTCACGTGGCTCACAACGCTCTCATTAAAGGCGGGAGTTCAGCGCAGGTATACAGCACGAGAGCAGCGCTTTTAATTAGCGGATTCAGCGGTAATTTTAGGCGAGCCCTTTATTACCGTTGGATACACATCAATGAGATCTTTTTTCGAAGAGTAAATTACCTTGAGACTCATTTATATGCATTCAATTGTTTAAACAAACCTGCGCTACAATATTAATGCGTTCCGTGTTTAAGTCAGTAGAATTCCAAACTCTGTAGAAGGTGAACGTAATGTAATATTTAATACATGGGTAGATTGGATATTGACAGGTGACATTCTTTATTCTATCACTTCAATAARATGAACTTTGGKTACAACATAAGAGCAGGCTACACCAAGTAGCCTGTATTCCAGTTTAGATGCATTATTGGAAKGTTWTTTTRCTTCATAAACCAATGTAACCAAAATAAACTTAAATCCCACATTTTGTCACAGCAAATGGCAGACATGGTAACAACCTACACTAAAATGACAGTAAATAATGAATTAGGATGTGAGTGACATACATATATAGACCAGAGTAGGAGGCTAGGCTACTATTTGTACTCTATCATTTATTGAAGTAGCCAACAACAGATCATAAACAGAGAGGAGTTGGGTAAAAGGGGCTTCGCCTAACCGGTATATGAATTAAGGCATTAATAACAAGTAGCATCTCTCCTCGCGCTCTACGGTGGTTCGGAGAGTGCCATAGCCAAATTGAAGGTGAGATATCTTCAGTGGCTGATGCGGCTCCATCTATGTTCTTGGTGCTACCCGAAAAGGGACCACACACGTATATTTGACAACTTGATTAAATGTAATATGAATTAATCTGAATAAACTATAATTCCATTAAAGTGATCAATATATATATATATATGCCGATGAATTAGAAGTCGCTGCTAAACCATGACCACAATGTAGCCTACGAAATAGGTATAGGTCTACACTTCGTAAAATTGAGAAATTACTCTAGGCAACATATGGCAATCTAAGCGTTGATCTATGTTATATTTTGACTACAATAGGCTGGTCCAGTGTACACTCTGCTAAGCTTGGAGTGAATCAGAATAACAACACATATAGGCTCATAGTCTATTAACGCAAACGAGACATAGGTTCCAGTTTACTTACTGTACTAGTTACATGTTTTCTGATTGTCTAGTAACATACACTGAACTAACTCTTATTTCAATCAAATCTACTTCTAGAGGCATTTCAAAAGAATAAATAAAAGTAGGCTATATTAAACATTTCATTCAAGGTAAATCAGTCCTTTAGGTAAAAAGCCTTCATGCCTTAAAGCAAGTTCCAAGTGGAAAGATTGTCACATAAATCAAATGTGCCTAATTCAGGAGAAGTTTAATAACAGAACCGATCGAGAGCGAATGTTCTATAATTAACAGTAGTATCAGCACCCTATAAAACCGTGACCCCTATACATTCCATTTTAGAAGCCAATCAATCGCTTCTTACATATTGATCTCCCTGTGCTGATAGGCTACACTTAAATGGGCTCCCCGAGTCCTTTTGGTTTCAAGTGAAAAGAGCATTTCGATTACACTTTTTATTGGGAAAAGATTGCTCCAAGAGGAACGCGTTGACTCGAAAATTAAACGGTGACATTTTAATTACTGGACATTGATAAAGGGATCCGGGTAATGGCGGAGCACAGCGCCGACGCCTATTGTCTGACCTGATGTGCTAATCAACTTGGACTGCTCTGTAAAAAGGTCACCAGGCGATACAATAAGGGCGCGTGCCTCGGTGGCAAATGGGAATATTAAGGCCCGGGATTGAGTAAAATGGAGACGCATCTCCAAACAAAACCCGGTCAATATCCCAACGGGGATGTTGATGGTAAAACGAGATTGAGCATCCACGTTT
>NC_036862.1:26112745-26139077 GCF_002910315.2 Salvelinus sp. IW2-2015
AAGCCTAGTTGGAAGTCATCTGTGTTTCTTATGCCACAAAAGCATTTGTCCCCCAACAACGACAAAATGGCCTTTCAAGTTTTTTGCCCAAGAGCGAACGTTTAAGAAATTATCTGCTGAGACGGTTGTCATGGCTGCTTGGTAATGGTTCCTCTCTCATACTGTCGCCTGTGGCTACAGTCATTAGCTCAATTCTAGCCCAGATATTTGCACTGGCTACTTCATAATGCAGGGGTGGAACACAAATAAAAACAGGTGTATTTGCTGTTGACATGGTGCTATGGCTTTGATTTTTCTCATCTGTCTCAGCATGTAGTGCATCACTAGCAGGAAATGTGGATTAAATGCTATTTTACTGGGCCACAATATGGAGGGCTGTTTACTTGCATTAATAACTGTACTGGTTTGGAATGGGTTTTCATTATTTTGGTAATAGCCATCAGATCTTTTGGGTTGTCTCGTTGTCTCATGTGAATTGGTTGTCATACTGACAGGCTGGTATCCTCTGGAGAGCATCAGTCCGAGGGATGCCTCCAACTCCTCGACCTCGTCCATCGGGCCCGATTCACCTGTCCTTATCAGTAGTTGGGCTCTCGGCCCGGGCCTGTATGTTCAGGAGACTGCCCAGCCCTCAGAGAGCAAAGGGACAAGAGCTCTCCTTCTACAATGAAAACCAAGCGATGTCCCTTTTTTTCTATTTGCCACACACCAGGAGCAGCATTTCACTGTAAGGTCTACACCTGTTGTATTCGGCGCATGTGACAAATAAACTTTGATTTGATTTGATTTGTAAACTACACAGTCAACTATAGTGCATATACACGGTACTGTACATGCAGCTGAGCCAACGCAAACACAAATCCCTATATGGTGCATATACAGTATACTGTGCATGCAGTTAGGCCAGCAGAGCACTAAGTAAATCAAATCTATAAATACATATATTATCCATGCAGCCAAGCCAGCATAGCGTAGTGCAGCACAACACACACTGTGGCATGGTGCAAGCAGCTAAGCACTCACAGGGAGCTGGCTGGTGGGGGCATGTAGCTGCTCCTGGCTGGTGCGTCCCAGCAGGGCTCTACCCCTGGCAAGGGGGTAAGAGGAGGCCTGCGGTGGGAGACACACAAACGGCATGGGCCACGGTCATCTGTCAACTAAGCCAAACCTCCACACAACACAGGAGGGACCATCATGGCGTCACAAGAGGACCATACTTCACTAGTCTGATATAAAAGTCCCTGCCAAGTCCCCTATAATGCCATTTCATTCACTTGACCATCTAGATATTCCAAGAAGTTAAAACATCCAATTCCTTTTAACATAGACCTCTCTCCAAACCCTTTACATACACACAATATACACTACACGACCAAAAGTATGTGGACACCTGCTTGTCGAACATCTCATTTCAATATCATGGGCATTAATATAACAGCCTCCACTCTTCTGGGAAGGCTTTCCACTAGATGTTGGAACATTGCTGCAGGAACTTACTTCCATTCAGCCACAAGAGCATTAGGTCGGGCACTAATGTGGGCGATTAGGCCTGGCTCGCAGTCGGCGTTCTAATTCATCCCAAAGGTGTTCGATGGAGTTGAGGTCAGGACTCTGTGCAGGCCAGTCAAGTTCTTCCACACCGATCTTGACAAACCATTTCTGTATGGACCTCGCATTGTGCACGGGGGCATTGTCGTGCTGAAACAGGAAAGGGCCTTCCCCAAACTGTTGCCACTAAGTTGGAAGTACAGAATCGTCTAAAATGACATTGTATACTGTAGCGTTAAGATTTCCCTTCACTGGAACTAAGGGGCCTAGCCCAAACCATGAAAAACAGCCCCATATTATGAATTGTCAAACTTTACAGTTGGCCCTATGCATTCAGGCAGGTAGTGTTCTCCTGGCAAGCGCCAAACCCAGATTCTTCCCAGATTCGGCCAGATGGTGAAACGTGATTCAACACTCCAGAGAACGCATTTCAACTGCTCCAGTATCCAATGGCGGCAAGCTTTACAACACTCCAGCAGACGCTTGGCATTGCCCATAGTGATCTTAGGCTTGTGTGCGGCTGCTCGGCCATGGAAACCCATTTCATGAAGCTCCTGACAAACAATTATTTTGCTGACGTTGCTTTCAGAGGCAGTTTGGAACTCGGTAGTGAGTGTTGCAACAGCAGACAGACGATTTGTACGTGCTACTCGCTTCAGCACTCGACGGTCCCGTTCTGTGAGCTTGTGTGGCCTACCAATTTGCGGCTGAGCCGTTGCTGCTCCTAGACGTTTCCACTTACAGTTGACCGGGGTAGCTCTAGCAGGACAGACATTTTATAAACTGACTTGTTGGAAAGTTGGCATCCTATGACGGTGCCACGTTGAATGTCACTGAGCTCTTCAGTAAAGCCATTCTACTGGAAATGTTTGTCTATGGAGATTGCATGGCTGTGTGGTCTATTTTATACACCTGTCAGCAACGGGTGTGGCTGAAATAGCCTAATACACTAATTTGAAGGGATGTTCACATACATTGTATATATCGTGTACATTCAAACTATACTCATGTCCTAGCAAAGCTACCCTGCCCTGACAGATGGTTCTCAACGGGAGTGAAACGAACAGAGACCATAACAATAACCCTTATAACAGGTAAAGACGAGTTGATGTTGCATCTAAATTTAATCCAGTGACACTGCATTGTGAATTGGCATATGAGCTCAAAAGATTGGCTCCTATTTTTTAAACTCTCTGGTTTTGTTTTTAGTACTTACGATGAGTCAATGCTTTTCCTGAAGTGTGTTACAGACAGGGGAGGGTCTTAGAAGAGACAAAACAGAGATTTAGAGATTACAACCAAGACCAGAGAAAGGACAGTAGAAATTAAACAGAAGTTAGAAGAAGTGCAAGCATACCTGGTTTGCGTTTGAGTTTGCGTTGGTGCTGTTTGTTGACGAAGCAGGCTGCTAGAGTACTGAAGAGCACCGCAGCCGCCAGAAAGCAGATGGTTGCCACAACGCCCGCAACCACGGGCAGCGCCAACCCCTCTTCAGTCACCTCCGTAGGGGGGAAGGGATCTGAGGCCGAAGAGGTACCCAGGGGTTCAGAAATGGGGCGGTGGAAATGGACTTCACCTTCAAATCATGAACTTCACCAATCTCATGGAAGTAATGGATTTAATGGAGTGACATATTAGCAGAATATGAAATATTCTATTTCATTGTAGCTATCTGGGAATATTTATAGAATATTCTCTTAATCTAATTCTGAATTGAGGTGTGTAATATATTAGGTGTAACACTTACCTGTGCTGGACACTCCCACCACATTACTGCTCTCACTGATGAGGTCGTCCATGACGGCCATGACTCTGAACTCATACCAGGACTCCTGTCAGGGACACAAGACAACACACTCCTCCACTGTCCATTCCACACACATAACACAACCACAGTCCAATTCACCTCAGCATAACCACTGTCTCAAAATAAAGGTGTCATTACCCCAAAACAACTGCCATCTGCAAAATAATAGAGGTAACACTTTACATATACTTAAAAGGATTTAGTAATTCATAAAGTGTTCATTATTATCTTATCGACAGTTTATGACACTGTAATGAACAGTCATTACACATCGGCAGTTGTCACTATAAACAGACAGCATTGTTTATACATTGAGGTATGTATGGCCCTTTACCTGGACTAGGTCCCTGGCCATCAGCTCAGTCTCAGCGGCAGAGATCAGATCATCGAGGACCTCCCACCTCTCCCCGAGACGGAACTCCATGATGTAGCGGTCGACAGGCGAGGAGTGATTGGCTGGCGGGAGCCATGTTAGCAGGACGCCGTGCTGTGTGCGATTGGCTGTGAGGCACCGTGGTGGAGTAAGAAGCACCTGTGGTTCAGGGGTACTCAGGGGAGACACTAAGGGGTCAAGAGAACAGACCCGTTAAAGAAGGAAGTTAACCAATTCATACTATTCAAACAGTCATAACAAACCCATACTGTACATTCACATGTGATCAATCAGAGAAAAATGGAAGATGGTAAGAGCAATTACAAACTGCATTCTACAAGATGGCACTAGAGAGCAGTAGTGTCAATGATATTGTGAGCTTACAGAATCAACATGACACACTGATGTGCAAACATCTCAATACAAATCAGTTGTGCTTCAAGTTAAGGCGTAACATAAGCTATAGAGTTATCTAAAAAGAAACATGCATTACAAAGAGTCTATTCTATGTACAGTGCCTTCGGAAAGTATTCAGACCCAATGGCTTTTCCCACATTTTGTTACGTTACAGCCTTATTCTAAAATGTATTAAATAATTTCCCCCCTCATCAATCTCCACACAATACCCCATAGTGAAAAAGCAAAAATAGGTTTTTAGAAATGTTTGCTAATTCATTCAAAATAAAAACTGAAATAACACATTTACATAAGTATTCAGATCCTTGACTCAGTACTTTGTTGAAACACCTTTGGCAGCGATTACAGCATCGAGTCGTCTTGGGTATGACGCTACAAGCCTGGCATACCTGTATTTGGGGAGTTTCTCCCATTCTTCTCTGCAGATACTCTCAAGCTCTGTCAGGTTAGATAGGGAGCGTTGCTGCACAGCTATTTTCAGTTCTCTACAGAGATGTTCGATCGGGTTCAAGTCCGGGCTCTGGCTGAGCCACACAAGAACATTCAGAGACTTGTCCCGAAGCCACTCCTGTGTTGTCTTGGCTGTGTGCTTAGGGTCATTGTCCTGTTGGAAGGTGAACCTTCACCCCTGTCTGAGGTTCTGAGCGCTCTAGAGCAGGTTTTCATCAAGGATCTCTCTGTACTTTGCTCCGTTCATCTTTGCCTCGATCCCTTACTAGTCTCCTAGTCCCTGCCTCTGAAAAACATCCCCACAGCATGCTGCCACCGCCATGCTTCACTGAAAGGATGGTGCCAGGTTTCCTCCAGACATGACGCTTGGGATTCAGGCCAAAGAGTTCAGTCTTGGTTTCATCAGACCAGAGAATCTTGTTTCTCATGGTCTGAGAGTCCTTTAGGTGCCTTTTAGCAAACTCCAAGTGGGCTGTCATGTGCCTTTTACTGAGGAGTGGCTTCCATCTGGCCACTCCACCATAATGGCCTGATTGGTGGAGTGCTGCAGAGATGGTTGTCCTTCTGAAAGGTTCTCCCATCTCCACAGAGGAACTCTAGAGCGCTGTCAGAGTGACCATCGGGCTCTTGGTCACCTTCCTGACCAAGGCCCTTCTCCCCCGATTGCTCAGTTTGGCCGGGCGTACAGCTCTTGGAAGAGTCTTGGTGGTTCCAAACTTCTTCCATTTAAGAATGATGGAGGCCACTGTGTTCTTGGGGATTTTCAATGCAGCAGAAATCTTTACGTACCCTTCCCTAAATCTGTGCCTCGACACAATCCTGTCTCAGAGCTCTACAGACAATTCCTTCGACCTCATGGCTTGGTTAAGAGAATCGTTCACATACATTGGCACATTCTAAGGTCCGATGATAGTATCGGTAATGTGTTTTCGGACCTTCCCTTGGTCGTATTCTCGCAGGGCAGAAATCTCAGAGATCAATTGGTAAACTTACTGATTTACCACCCCAAGATATCCCTCCTGCACAATGTCTATTTGCGCCCCTACTGGATGGAAACTACAAGTGTAATGGATGTGCTTAATGCAATGGCACTTACAAATGTAGATCCTTCAAACACCCCCAAACAGGGAAACAGATACCAATCAAAGGTGTTATCATGTGCTCCACTAAGGCAGTTATTTATCTCATAACTTGTCCTTGTGGTAAGAATGATGTGGGTAAAACAAAGCGCGAATTAAAAGTACGAACCTCGGAGCATCGTAGCACCATTGGGTGCAAAAACTCGACTTACCCAGTTGCGGCCCACTTTTTGGAAACAAACCACTCGATTTTGTCTCTACGTTATATTAGCATCGAACATGGATTTCTAATTTAAAGAGCCTTGCTCCCTTCGGTCTCACCGTAGACTTTGATCTGAAGCCATTCTTGTGATTATTGTGATTTTGCTTTTGTAAATGTTTGTAGGCTTATGTAGACAAATTGTATCTATGATCGTACGTTATCCATTTATGTTTTTTGTATGCTATTTTAATATATGAGAATTAACCAATGATATCAGGCCACACCCGGCCATGATTACAGACACGTGTCTTTTAACACTATATAAATGAGTCACCCCGCAGTGTTTGTCATTATACCCTGATGAAGACAGCTTGTCTGTCGAAATGTTGGACATTACATTTTTGCATCTGAGCTCCTAGAGTGTGCGGCTCTCCTGTATTGTTTTAATAGTTTTTTGCTCTGACATGCACTGTCAACTGTCAGACCTTATATAGACAGGTGTGCCTTTCCAAATCATGTCCAATCAATTGAATTTACCATAGGTGGACTCCAATCAAGTTTATAAATTTGCAAACATTTATTAAAACCTGTTTTCACTTTGTCATTATGGGGTATTGTGTGTAGATTGCTGAGGAAAAAAAAATATTAATCAATTTTAGAATAAGGCTGTAACGTAGCAAAATGTGGAAAAAGTCAAGGGGTCTGAATACGGCACTGTATCTATAGGATAGGCATACAGTATCAGTCTAGTGTAGGCAGCTGTTCTGGTGCTGTTGCCACTTACCTACTGTGTTAACAGTCACGACCTCGCTGAAAGGGCCTGTGCCCAGCTTGTTCTGTGCCAGGACGCTGAACTGGTATTCTGTCCTGGGCTCCAGCCCCGGCACCACCAACCACGTCTGAGACCCCGACACCGGCATGGAGTGCCAGTCATGGGGGCCAAAATTCTCCTTTTTCAACCTTGGGGGACAGAAACACAGAGAGAGCTATCAATACTAACTAACCTGCACCCGACTATAAGGTCAATGGGCCATTCTGGTAACACTCAGATAGCAAGTCTTAGGTAGTGTGCCTCTGTCAAACTACACAGGCAATGGGTCACAGTGTTACTAGGCTATGTTTTACTCTATTTAATGTCCTCCTCACAGTCATCATATCTGTAATCTTAACTAATGGTAATTAGATCCCTTTGACTCATACATTTATGAGTAACAGCTCTCTGTACAAAGTAATTCATTATTTTAGTACACAAGAGATGCGTCCACTCATATGCAATGTTCCTCAAAGCACATGGTTTAATATTACAGTCAACACATTTCCATTAAGTGCCATCGGGCCATGACAGAGAGATGGATGAGACTGGCTGTTAATATTAAACTGCCAAAAGCACCACTTCTATCAGATGATTAATTCACACACAGCCCCCATTCAACACAGAATGGCTTTATGACTGCAGACATGTACATAAAATGATAATGGTGATTTTATGGCACCTCGTGGATGTTGCCTAATAGAATGTTTCTGCAATGTCTTTCCATTACATCCCATGACACCTTTAATAAACAAACACATGAATTATGCATCTTCGGTGATTTATTGTATGCCCTACTCTTCAACAATGCAAATATTGTAAATACATATATTGAATAACTGAGAGTAACATTACTGGAGTACTGAGTAATAAACCATTAGCATTATGCATTGTAAAACTTGCCTGTTGAAGATAATATGTTTCCCCCTGGATACTGTTGCAGTATTTCATGTAATTCAATTATCAATAGGTTTTCTTCTTGACAACAAATCAGATCCCTACTAGGGCGGTCATGAAATTTTGGCAGCCGGTGATTGTCAAGCAAATAACTGGCGGTCTCATGTTAATTAACATAAACCTATTCAGCATCTCCTGGCTTTCACACATAGGCTACAAGCCACTGATGCAGACATCTACATTTTAAAAAGCCTAATAAATGCATTTATTATAGCCTACACCATCACATTAATCCATTATCTATTTTAGACAGGTCTAAAGAAACATGATATGAAGAAACATGATATGAAGAAACAGAATAGCATACTCTGAGTTGTCCTTATGTTAGGTGCTGATCTGGCTATGCCATTTGGCTGTGGGCTTCACTAGTTCATTTAGCAGACAAGATTTGCTTAGAATTCCATGGCATTATTTTATATAATTTTATAGTATGAAGAACACAATTGAACATAGCTGAATAAAATAGAAAGGATATTTTCTGTAAATTATTTGAGGGAGTGCGCACATGCGGCTATTCTGTGTTGGGCGGTTAACAAAGAAACAGGTTCTCCTATATGCTTAATTTAGAGTTATTTATGGAACTTTAGTTGTAATACAAAGGTTGGCCTATATGTTTAGATTTTTAATACATTCTAAGGCTGCATGATGCGTCTCTAATGATGATGTGAAAAAAATCGCATGAAAGACATGATCTCTGCTTTGTTTTTTGCGCAGGCTGCACACACTTCATCAGTATCTCATTCACAATTTGACAAGCACCTGGTAATGCCTCGAATTTCCCGGGGGCATCCCCTTTGTGTGGCCGTAATGCCCCCTAAAAATATCCATGCCTATTGCGGCCAGTGGCTGTTGTGCCCTTGGGCTGAATATAATCATTCTAATTCCCTTCTCCTGGCTGCGTGCTCCGAAGCACCTCTCACTCACATGGCTCACTCAGATATCTAAATTCTTATTAGCCAATGCCCGTCACGTGATCGGGTCCCTCACAGCATCTCGGGTTCTTCTCACAGGCTATAAGTGAAGACAGATACAGTACATTGGGGACACAACTGCGCGCGTCCTTATCAAATCCCGAGGTGCATACTGAAGATGTTGGAAGAACTGTCCACATTTACTTTCTGTCAGCCAACAAGATGAGTAGGCCTAACAAACAGCAAAAGCACTAGCTTATGTCAATCTACTATCCCCCATAGTACAAAAATGTACCTATTCTGTTGGTCAACTTGTCCTTCTGTGCAATAAATCATTCCAAACATACTCTGAGACAGTTGTGGGATGCGATAGATCCCAAATTAATACAACCACTAGCATCAAAAACACTTTTACAAGCATATTCAACAGATCAGAACGTTTAGCTTAAAATGTTGATAAACTATTAGGCTATTTCTTCACATTATAAGTGCAGCAATGCGCACATGGGCAGTATAAGTGTGAAAACACCATTTTCAAAAGTGACCACAAAAGCGATTATGCATGTAATGCTTTATTATAAAGGTCAATATTTATGGTGAAAATTATCTTCCCAAACTTGACACTCACGCGCCGCCTATGTATGCCAGTTAGATTGTAAAGAGGATTAATGTTCTTCATTTTAAGAAGTTATTTGGCTACTTTAGTTGTGATACAAACCTAGGCTACATGAGGTGTGTGACTATGATTTGAAAAAGTCACACAAAAAAAGGCATGTGCTGTTTCTTACCTTAGACTAGCTGAGCATCATTCACAAGTGATCATATATAATTCAAAAGTGATTGTGTATTAGTGGCTAATATTGTCACCCATCAGACTATTCTTGATTTAATCTTGTCTTTACATATACTAAATAATATATATGTGAAATTTATTTTGATTTAGAATGGACCATTGTCATGTACCTGTCTTGAAACAGGGGCAGGGGGAGAAAATACATGTCATCTATGCACTTAAATAGCGAATGGAGGATGCTTTTCCCATGGTTCATTTTCATGCCAGCCAGGTAGACTGTACTCCTGTTGTAAAGGTAAGCAATGTGCTTAATATTAGGAAAGGTGAGAAATAAATATAGTAGGCTTAGCCTATAGAAAGCTGATGGGATCCTATTTTTAATAGAGGCCATCAAAAATCTGTTGTCTCACGCAATTGCATATGCTATAGAAATGTTGCGCAACACGAGTTCATGTTCTTTCATGAAGTGTTTGATTAGAATTTTGAATACATTTGCATTGATGTCAGAGTGATTAGAGGGACAATAGAGTGCTGAGTACCAGGCAGTTAGCAAGTTTGGTATGTTTCTAAGGACCATCAGCAGCATCAGAGCTTGGAGAAGCCTAGTTACCGTGACTAAACGGTCCCGTGGAATTATCATTATTATTTCTTTATTTATTTTACCCCATTTTCTCCCATATTTCGTGACAACCAATTGGCAGTTACAGTCTTGTCCCATCGCTGCAACTCCCATATGTGTAACGCTCGTCGTGGGTGGAAGAAGAGGAGGACCAATGCGCAGTGTGGTAAGTGTCCATATTGTTTTAATAAGAATACTGATCACTGAACAAAAACAATAAAACGACAAACGAACAGTCCTGTACGGTGAAGCAAAACACAGAACAGAAAATAATCACCCACAAAACACAATGAAAAACAGGTTACCTAAATATGGCTCCCAATCAGAGACAACGACTGACACCTGCCTCTGATTGAGAACCATACTAGACCAAACACATAGAAAATTACCTACAGAACAAAACATAGACAAACAACATAGAATGCCCACCCCAACTCACGCCCTGACCAAACTAAAATAAAGACATAAAAAAGGAACTAAGGTCAGAACGTGACAATATGGACTCGGGAGAGGCAAAGGTCGAAAGCCGTGCGTCCTCCGAAACACAACCCTGCCAAGCCGCACTGCTTCTTGACACACTGCTCACTTAACCCGAAAGCCAGCCGCACCAATGTGTCGGAGGAAACACCGTACACCTGGCGACCGAAGTCAGCGTGCATGCGCCAGGCCTGCTACAAGGAGTCACTAGTGCGCGATGGGACAAGGACATTCCGGCCGGCCAAACCCTCCCCTAACCCGGACGACGCTGGGCCAATTGTGCGCCGCCTCATGGGTCTCCTGGTCGCGGCTGGTCGCGGCTTGGGATCAAACCCGGGTCTGTAGTGACGCCTATAGCACTGCAATGCAGTGCTTTATACCGTTGCGCTTCGTGGAATTTGAATGCGGTCATGACTAGTGATTTTCGGGGGGGCAGTAATACGGTCACATTAAGAGCCCTAAACCCTACATATCTATTGCTGATCAATCCCGAAAGTCTCTGTCCCCCCACCTCTATTAGGGGAATCAGCTGTAATCTGAGTATAAGATGTGATAGTAGACTAGAGCATGCTGGGAGTACTCACACTGGGCCATACCACACTGAGAATGTCTGCTCAAAGCCTCCGTCGTAACCCGGCTCCCAGGACACATTGGCCGAGGTCACCGAGGGCAACACACGAATGTTGCCTGGAGCATGTGGGCTGGTGCCTGAAGGTCAGAGAAAAGAGATCGTCATATTTAATACCAGAGCCATCTACAGTATACCTCTCTATATCTCTCTACTATATATTGCTCTGGCCCACACTAAAGAGTGATAGAGCAATCTGTTAGGTCTATGTGTACAGTATGGTGAAGGTTAGGATCACCATTCTACAATCCTTCAATAACCACAGTTTGTGTCAGGTGTGTTATTCCCATAACAGCTGTTTTCTCAATGTATAAAAAGCCATCTCACTCAGAATCACTATCATTGTCCAAAAATGTGTCCTATTAAGTCAAATAATGTACATTGTGCTGTCATTACCATTCACAGTCCTCTACAGTATACAACTGCCTACAATGGCTGTGAATGGCCTATTTGATTGGCTAATTAATGTGATGTCAGGTGCTGTAATGTCAGGTGTTGTTGACCAATGGTGAAGTGAAGGGGAGTGAAGGTCTATGGCTTGGCCAGACCATCACCATCCCAGCCCCCAGCTGTGTGGCTAAGACCCAGCACCTTTCACTGGTATTAAAAGGAGACCTGCTGTCCTAACCACTATGGTCAGAAACGTCAAATCTGTCCACTCCATACTCAGCACCTCTGACATGTCACCTGTCACTCCAGTGAGGGGACACTTGGGCAGGTGCCAGCTAGGGTGTATGACTGTGAGAGTCCTGAGAAATGCTTGTTACTCATATTTACTGTAAACACGCACAAGCAAGTCCCTTGTCTAAGCAGTACTTCAGTATACATACAGTACAGCTGGGACTAGGGTCATCATGAATGCCTAAGCAGTACTTCAGTATACATACAGTACAGCTGGGACTAGGGTCATCATGAAATGTCTAAGCAGTACTTCAGTATACATACAGTAGCAGCTGGGACTAGGGTCATCATGAATGCCTAAGCAGTACTTCAGTATACATACAGTACAGCTGGGACTAGGGTCATCATGAATGTCTAAGCAGTACTTCAGTAATACATACAGTACAGCTGGGACTAGGGTCATCATGAATGTCTAAGCAGTACTTCAGTATACATACACGTAGTGGGACTAGGGTCATCATGAATGTCTAAGCAGTACTTCAGTATACATACAGTACAGTTGGGACTAGGTCATCATGAATGTCTAAGCAGTACTTCAGTATACATACAGTACAGTTGGGACTAGGGTCATCATGAATGTCTAAGCAGTACTTCAGTATACATACAGTACAGTTGGGACTAGGGTCATCATGAATGTCTAAGCAGTACTTCAGTAAACATACAGTACAGTGGGACTAGGGTCATCATGAATGTCTAAGCAGTACTTCAGTATACATACAGTACAGCTGGGACTATCATGAATGGAAACAGAGAGCTGCAGGGTTGCTGTCAAATCCACTTCAATTCAGATTACCTGAAATTCTGAACCCTGAAGAGCTGAGAAAACACAGGAGGACGGTATCCTATGACGTACCTATAGGATCATCAGACACGCATGGGGACAGAGGGTTATGAGGTCACAGAGGACAGTACCGGGATGAACGAGGAGGCGCGTGCTGGCAGTGATGCTGGTGACCACATTGGTGGCCACACACTCCCATTCCCCATGATCCTCCTTGCTGAGGGACAGGAACTGTAAGCTGCCGCTGGAAAGGATGTTGTGCTTACTCTTGCTGGGCTTCCCCACCTTGAACACACACACACACAAGCACACACACAGTTCCCTGGTTGTTATATCAAAAAAGCAGTTTGAGTTTTCCATGTTTCTCTTCCCAGACTAGTCCCAGTTGTAGCGTGGTTTCATACCTTCCTCCAGGTGATGGTTGGTATCTCAGGGTCTCCCGAGGCAGCACAGGGGATGACCAGCTCTCTACCAGCTTCTTGGCGGTACTCCCCACCAGGCCTCACGTTAAAGTAGGGGGGATCCTGTGGGCCGGGCCAACACACACACAATGTCACAGACCAAGTCTCACAACAAGTCTCACCAAAAGGGGGGAGAGAAGACTACACATATCACATTTGGTCAGAGGTTTCTTCCAGTACCAGTACCTTTAGCACCAGAGTGGCCGGGTCAGACTGGCCCATTGTACCCAGGGTGTTGTAAGGCATACAAGTGTAGGTGCCAAGGGAGTCTTCTGTGGCCTCCGCCACCCGRATACTCCCATCCGGTGCCTGGCTCCATCCGGGGTACTGGGACAGAAGAGAGGAGCTACACTCAACATCACATGGATGCAATATTCTCTACAACATGTCAAGGCCTGTATTCAAAACGTGTTAAAGAAGGAGTGCTGATCTAGGATCAGGTCCTCCGTGTCCATATAATCGTATTCAGTAGGGTGGAAAACCTAAAAGGGATCCTAGATCAGCAATCGTAATCTGGTATGCTTTTTGAACAGCTGTTATGGTGAATGAGGTGTAATCAGCATCAGTCCAGACAGACAGAGGCCCCCACGGATGGCAGACTGAGACTGACCTTCTCCACTCTGAGAGGGTAGCCATCTTTCTCCCACTTCACTGATATCACCGGCGGGTTGGCGTCCGCCGGGCAGCGGATGACCCCTGGAAGTTTCCGTGGAACGTATATGATGGAGGGCATGTTGAGCACACGGGCAGGGTCTGAGGGTCAGAGACTAGAGGTCAGAGACGACAGAGCACAAGGTTTTGTGCATATGGACAGGAGATGGTTTCAGTGAAAATAGACTGGAGCATAAGTCTGAAACTGTTAAATCACAATTTCACTTCTCCTATAATAAGTATTGAAACCATTGATTTTTTAAAATTTTATAATCAAATCAAACTTTATTTGTCACATGAGCAGAATAAAACAAGTGTAGACCTTACCGTGAAATGCTTACTTCCAAGCCTTTAACCAACAGTGCAGTTCAAGAAGAGTTAAGAACATTTTTACCAAATAAACTAAAGTAAAAAATAATAAAAAGTAACAAAAATAAAATAACGAGGCTATATACAGGGGGTACCGGTACCGAGTCAATGTGCAGGGGTACAGGTTAGTCGAGATAATTTGTACATGTAGGTAAGGGTGAAGTGACTATGCATAGATAATAAACAACGAGTAGCAGCAGTGTACAAAACAAATGGAGGGGGTGTCAATGTAAACAGTCTGGTGGCTATTTGATTAATTGTTCAGCAGTCTTATGGCTTGGGGGTAGAAGCTGTTAAGGAGCCTTTTGGTCCTAGACTGGGCACTCCGGTACCGCTTGCCGTGCAGTGTAGCAGAGAAAGCAGTCATAGTCGGCTGTCTCTGTCTCTGTCTCTGTCTCGTCTCTGTCTCTGTCGTCTCTCTCTGTCTCTCTCTCTTCTCTCTTCTCTCTCTCTCTTCTTCTCTCTCTCTCTCTCTCTCTCTCTCTCTCTCTCTCTCTCTCTTCTCTCTCTCTCTCTCTCTCTCTCTCTCTCCTCTCTCTCTCTCTCTCTCTCTCTCTCTCTCTCTTTCTCTCCTCTCTCTCTCTTCTCAACACAGAATCAATGACCAGGACCTTTCAGAGGGAATTAGCATAGTAACAAACATGCTTAGACTGATGATTAAAAAAAACGTCTGGCCTTGTGGCATTTTCCTTCCACATATAGTAGCAGATGAACTAAAAGGTCACCGTTTCAATTCAGTCCGGCACTCTGAGAAGACCAGGACTTTTTCTCTAAGGGGAGAACGACAGACTGAGCAGCATGCTATGGGGTGAGACTAGCAGACAGTCTCTGTCACTGTCTAGCAATGAAAGATAATCAACACTTCAGAGACTGGAATCATAGATGGGAAAAAATGCTAAGAATATGGTGATGAGAGAGGCCCTGCCAAGATGATGAGCAGTAGGACTATCTGAAATTCAGCCATGGGTGGAAAAGTTTCAGCAGGGTGATATATATGGTATTGCATCACCAATGACAATACTGTACAGCAGCAGTGTTCTGGCTGCCACTATGCAGGCTGTGATACTGTTGTTTCTCCTCCTGTTCCAATACAGCCAGCCTCGTCTGCCCCTCCCCCTATCCCTCCCTCCATCGCCATGGTAACACTCACACTGAACAGAGAGGTGTGCTGATGCTGACGGTGGAGTTCCAAGGCTATTGCTTGGGCTGCAGGTGTATTTCCCAGCATCCTCTGGTTTCACCCGGAAGATGTGGAGGGTTCCGTCAATGAGGATGCGGACTCGGTTTTTCAGGTCACTGCCGAGAGGAAGCAGACAGTTATCGAACATGCCATAGCATAGACACACTCACACACTGGGGGCTGCATTAATGCAATTACACAAGTCTGCCATGAGAGAGCAGCATTTGGTCAAATGCTGAAAAGGTTCCAAAAGATGGAGGAGTTGTATGTCAAATAAATCCCCTAATTTTCACAATCACCTGATGTTGCAGCCCTCGTGTTTTCTCTCTCACTACCACTTTAAATGAATTACCCTCATGAAGAGTACACTGGCAGATATTCTATTCCCGCTGTGTTCAAACAAAGAACAAACCCACTGCACACCATGTTCATTCAATAAATATTTGAGAGGACATTATGCAAAAGAAATAGCAGAGGGAATATTCTCATCTAAACTATGAATTAATCTAAACTATTCATTGTATATATTTGAGTAAATAAATCTTATGACTAGACCAAAGATACCCTCTTGTGATAGACTGTTGGCTCCCAGGATAGACCAAACATTGTAAGCAGCCCAACTAGGATAGTAGTGTCTCATCATTGGGTTGATTATGCACAGTCTTTTTCCAGGCCTTCAGAAAACAATTTTAGATGGGCCTCTTTCTAAGGGACTCTCTGATAGGTTGATTCACCCAGACAGACACTTGGTCTCCCAGTCACTTGTTTTTTCTAAAACGTCTCCATCACTGAACTAAAGAGGCGAGTCTGACAGAGCTCCTGCTTCAGATCATTACTAAAGAATAAGAGGCATGTGGTATTGTCATCAGAGTGTGCTAACCCGGCTGGTGTGGTCCAGACAGCCCCTGCTAGGTCCTCTCTTACTGCTGCCGGACCACAGCATGACAGGGCACCAGCACACACACAGTCCCACACACACACAGTCCCACAGGCACGCAGACATGTAGGCACGCACACACATACACACACAGAAACAAACACACATTCAAATTCACAACACCAGGACAGGGTCTGGAATCCGTAAATACAACAAGACACTATACAAAATACTTTAAGATCACAGGGTGGAAAAGACTCAAAGACCAAAGGGAAGGTACACAGACAAACAGAAACACGATCTCGATTATAACTTTACTTCTTAGTGAAGTAGACGTTATCTTCCTCCCAAAACCAGGTGTAGGTCAGGTTTCCAGGATACGCCTCTGCTTGACAGGTGAAGCGTGCATTCTGGGATATGTTGACAGTGATGTTCTCTGGTGGTGACTTAATATACGGTGGCCCTACAGGAAACAAACAAGGCTTTTAGTGTACAACAAAACATAGACTGAACAAAAATATGAACACAACATCCAACAATTTAATAGATTTTACTGAGTTACAATTCATATAAGGAAATCAGTCAATCGGTACAATTGAAACCGAGACTCATCTGTGAAGAGCACACTTCTCCAGCGTGCCAGTAGCCATCGAAGGTGAGCATTTGCCCACTGAAGTCGGTTACGATGCCGAACTGCAGTTAGGTCAAGACCCTGGTGAGGATGAGGAGAACGTAGATGAGCTTCCCTTAGATAGTTTCTGACAGTTTGTGTAGAAATTCTTCGGTTGTGCAAACCCAGAGTTTCATCAGCTATCCGGGTGGCTGGTCTCAGACAATCCCGCAGGTGGTCCTGGGCTGGCGTGGTTACACGTGGTCTGTGGTTGTGAGGCCGGTTGGACGTACAGTACTGACAAATTCTCTAAAACGACGTTGGAAGGGGCTTATGGTAGAGAAATTAACATTAAATTCTCTGGCAACAGCTCTGTTGGACATTCTTGCAGTCAGCACAGCAATTGTACGCTCCCTCAAAACTTGAGACATCGGTGGCATTGTGTTGTGTGACAAAACTGCACATTTTATAGTGGCCTTTTATTGTCCCCAGCACAAGGTGCACCTGTGTAATGATCATGCTGTTTAATCAACTTCTTGATATGCCACACCTGTCAGGTGGATGGATTATCTTGGCAAAGGACACATTCTCACTAACAGGGATGTAAACAAATTTGTGCACAACATTTTTGAGAAATACGTTTTTTGTTCGATGGAAAATTTCTGGGATCTTTTATTTCAGTTCATGAAACATGGGACCAACACTTTACATGTTGCATTCATATTTTTGTTCAGCGTAGATATGGATACTCAAATTATTATCTTATGACCCATTCACACAGCGTCTGTTTATTGTTACGTAGGTACAGTAGACCCCTGGCACAGGCTTCTCTCTAGTAGTCTATGAGATACAGTAAGCAGGCATATTGTAACTTGAGCCACATACTTGGTTGCCAGACTTGCAGATGCCTCCACAGCATGAACACTCAGTGCCCTGAGGTTGCTGCTCTGCTCTCTATCTCTCTGTACTATATTACAGACAGTGAAACGTAAGCTGCCTTTTATAAGTGGGCCCAGCTACAAGCCTCCTGGTTATTTCCTAAATACACACTGAATGGCTTTATACACCAGGAGGGACTACTGAAAGAGTGGTTAAGTCACAGAACAAATAAAAACAGATATTTGAGTGAGAATCACGACTCCTCCGATAGCTGCTTGTAATTGCTCAGAGAGCTTTAGACAACTTCACTGGCACATTTCCACAGAGCCTGCTTATGGATAGATACTCCTTAGTGAAAAACAAAAACAGGCTGCAATATTGCTGGTGTACAAAACTGATATGTATCATGATATCTCAGATTTATTCCAATTCACTCTGGATTTGTATTTATTGAAACCATCTAAGACATGTATGAGTTTTTTGAGGATGTTTCAGTCAGACCCATTCATTCAAAACTTTCCCCTCACCTTCATGTATTATCAGGCATGTGCATGCAGTGTGTGCGTGTATTTAGAGGGGTCAGTAGCGTAAATCCAAGATGTAACCAAGCACTTCTTGCCCATATTCCTTTTAGACACTTGCACATTGACTGAAATTGACACATCTTTATCCCACTATCATACGTAACAAGCCTACCATAAAACCAACCTGCTCCATCGGCTGTAATATACATCCTGTTAACTCATCCAGTGCTTGTTTTGATAGAGAGAGAGAGAGAGCGAGAGAGAGCGAGAGCGCGAGAGAGCGAGAGAGAGAGAGCGAGAGAACGAGAGAGAGAGAGAGAGCGAGAGAGAGAGAGAAAGAGTGTGTGTGTGTTTGATGTAGACTGAGTGAGGCAGAGGCAGGAAGTGGAGGAAGCCTGTATCAGATCCATTTATCTGAGCAGAGCAGACCCCAGATCTGTGTCTGTGTCTGTCTAGCCGAGAGAGAGCCTGGTTAATGGACCGGAGACAGGCAGTGACGAATGCCTCAGACAGACAGTGATACACACACACACACACCACCACCAGCAGCAGCAGCCACAGACTAGGTCACCAGAGGACTTTAGAGTACTGACTGATACAGACTAAAGCATACTACCACACTGATAAAACCAAACACTATCCCTGCATACTGTGACAAAGGCAGGAAACAGATACTTATTAAGTAGATAGCGGCAGGACTTAATTTCTCTATCTTAAACACAATCTAGACACTGTACTGTATAGCTGTAGGCGTGTAATAGATGTTTAATAGCATGTGTAAGGCAAAAATAGCATAAAGATTCTCAGATAAGGGATTATTCAGACAGTCAGGACAAACTGTTCTTTCAGTATTCAGACAGCAATTGTCCTAGGAACCTTCTCCTCAAAACTCATCCTCAGTAATCAATGTGCATCGCAGTAGAGAAAAGTCATGATTTCTCCCTCACTCCACCATAACAACCTCTGAGGTTACACCCATCTGTGACRTTACAATGTGACCSTTGCACTGTTACCTTGGACCAGCAGACGGGTGGTGTGGAGTACCTCTCCCTGGTCGCTGAAGGCTCGACACGTATACGCCCCTCTGTCGTCCCGAGTGATCCCCAGCACCGTCAGACTCCCATCATGCACCTAGTGTGGACAAATGTGTGAGAGACAGAGCAAACATACAGAGATGGTATTTATAAGCATAACCTAGAGAAATTGCACACCAAAATCAAGGCAGGATTGAGGTTCTCTGTCTTTGGTAGGAATGTATGTTTCGCTCTGTGAGTCGGTGGGTAGGTCTGTGAGTCGGTGGGTAGGTCTGTGAGTCAGTGGGTAGGTCTGTGAGTCGGTGGGTAGGTCTGTGAGTCAGTGGGGTTAGGTCTGTGAGTTTGGTGGGTAGGTCTGTGAGTCGGTGGGTAGGTCTGTGAGTCGGTGGGTAGGTCTGTGAGTCGGTGGGTAGGTCTGTGAGTCGGTGGGTAGGTCTGTGCACAGAGGTATTAATATAGAGAGCATACAACCAATACTGTAAAGTCTAAACTCATCATCATGTAATTCTCTAATTCATCTCATTCCCAGATACTTCCGTCCAAATGCGCGAAGAGTCTGGTGGACCAATGCATCAAACTTGGTCTTCGTGAGCCAATACAGAGAGCCGGGAGAAACTCCCGGCACATAGGAATTGGCTTAATTGGCTTAATCTACCAAACAATCATCTCACACAACACCTTCTCCCAAACTCTCCCCCATACGCTAGTAAACCAGAAGCACAGAGCCACGCCTCACAACCCTGTGATTTGCTCAAATTAAATGACAAATAAATKACAATACTGAAATACTCAGGAGGTCACACCCATAGAATTCTATAGTCACTGCCACTAAGGAAAACTTTGACTGGTTGATATCCCAGGCTTATATGCACTGTGCGTAATAGTCTGGGGATGAGGTTATTCTCTAATTAACTTTGGTTGTGATGTGAGGCTAATCTCTCCAAGCGGTAACCTGGGAAACGTCTCACTGTGCTCCTGTATTTCCTCTCCCCTCTGCCGAGGAGGACGCTGACAGGAACCAATAAGCAGGGAGGGAACACAATAACCCAACCTAATAAAAATACCCTCGTAAATGATGCAGTAGGGTTGCTGGGTTCTGTCCATTCAGGATACACACAGCTGTAGCCCTGTCCATTCAAGCCAATGGTAGGGAATCTGTTAAACCTCTGGTATTATACCTATTCATCTGTCTCTCAAACCTTTCAGTCAAGAGAGTTTAGCAGCAACTAGACACACTCACACAGTGGTCCATCCTGCCTTGGGTCCGCCCAGCTGAGGTAGAACTCCCTTTTAATCCCACTCCATGGCAGGACAAACACACATAGCTGGGCCACAGTTATGACACAGTAACCTACACTACACTTGCAGCAGTGTAATAGTCAGCAGGCCATTTCTATAGCTATATGGAAGGCGGATGGGGAGGGGAGGATGAGGAGACGAAGGTGGAGGAGGTGGACACATTGATTCATGTGTGGGACCTCAAACAGCAGGGTGTGCTGAGATGATGACCATGATTYCTCCTCTTCTCTCCACTGTCACATTCCTGCCATTCTCTACCAAGTCCTCAAGGACACCATCCATGGAGCGCAAACATTACCACCATCTTTTTACTACAATGGGAGTCCTCAAATGTATAGACTATTGCTTGGTCGGGAATATAAAAGTTTTTCCAGTTTCCTCTCACAGCAAACCAACCACATGGAAATCAAAAACAATTTGAGCGTTCAAACAAATCATAAACATATTCCACCCTCACTACCAATGCGCCTAAATGCTGTCTGCATTAAAGCATGGTTTAGATGTGAGGCTCTTGGCTCACTGTTGATATTCATGTTTAGTATAACATTCATATTAAGAGTAATGTAATATTGATGCATTAAGAGGGGATTAATAATGCATGAGGAAGTCTTCCAATCGTTTACTATTGCAAACATGTTAAAGCCCTGGGCTCCTCCACTCTGACCTTTGATGAGGCTGTGATGTGGGAGCCTGAGAGGGGTGAGAGAGAGGGATGAGAGGAGTGAGAGAGGAGTGAGAGAGGGGTGAGAGAGGAGTGAGTGAGGGATGAGAGAGAGGTGAGAGAGGAGTGAGTGAGGGATGAGAGAGGGATGAGAGAGGAGTGAGAGAGAGGGATGAGAGAGGGGTGAGAGAGTGATGAGAGAGGGGTTAGAGAGGAGTGAGAGAGAGGGGGATGAGAGAGGGGTGAGTGAGAGGGATGAGAGAGGGGTGAGAGGGATGAGAGAGAGGTGAGAGAGGGATGAGAGAGGGGTGAGAGAGAGAGAGGTGAGAGAGAGGGATGAGAGATGGGTGAGCGAGAGAGGGGTGAGAGAGGGATAAGACAGARGGCCAGCTGAGTGACAGACACAATGACATAGGAATGAGGTGAGCTGTCACTTCCTGTACATCACATATCAAGTCCAAATGTTAGGTGCAGCCTTCAGCAAGCCTTCAGCTAGCTCAGGGATTTACTCCATTTGAAACATCTGAGTGTAGGGAGGGGTGAGCGAAGGGTAAGAGAGGGGGTTGTCTATGGTTCACAGGGTTCCTTAAAGAGAACTGGAACACTAACGCAAAACATGACAAATGAGAGAGRKGGTGCAGCCGTGGCTTGACACGCCTAGACTGTTCTTCCTCCCCTCAGGGACCTGCCCTCTGCAGGCCTTCTGCAGCCTGAATGACAGAGACTCCTGGCCAATCACAGACATGCCAGACAGTCCAATTAAGGGCTTCTCGATCTGCAATCTGGGTGCCGATCTGCAATCTGGGTGCAGTCTTACGTATACTCAGAGAGATGGTGGTGTGTGCAGAAAATTTCACCAGCACACACAACCACACCTATAGACTGGCTTCTTACTTGAACATGAGTWATGAAACAGACTGTATAGGCTTATCTACAGCCAGTGTGAGTACCCAGATAGATGAAAATGCACGTTTTAAGACAATAACCTACTGTATTGCCACCAAAATAGTGTAGAGAATGTTTTGGCGTCTGTGAAAGMTTTTACGGTATATCTACAGCTTAGTCTGAGTACCCAGATAGAGGAACATGCATGTTTTTAATCAAAACAAATCGTACATTTTCACAAAAAGAGTGTAGCATTTATGACTGTAAATTGTCATCATCAGGCTTCCCTAAACTGATAACATTGTGTACACATTGTTTTGGAGTCTGTGAAAGCTTGTATAGTATATCTACAGCCCAAGTACCCAGATTGAGGAAAAGGCATGTTTTTAGACTAATAATCTATCGCCACAAAATGATCATGCATTCACAACTCAAATTGTCTATCAGGCATAAGAACATTGTGTAGAGAATGTTTTGGAGTCTGTGAAATCTTGTATTGTATAAACTAGCCATACTGTTCAGTTGTTCTGAATATTTCCATACTGTTCAGTTGTTCTGAATATTTCCATTCTGTTCAGTTGTTCTGATAATTTCCATATCTGTTTCAGTTGTTTTGAATATTTCCATTCTGTTCAGTTTGTTCTGAATATTTCCATTCTGTTCAGTTTTCTGAATATTTAATTCTGTTCAGTTGTTTCTGAATATTTCCATTCTGTTCAGTTGTTCTGAATATTTCCATACTGTTCAGTTCTTCTGAATATTTCATACTGTTCAGTTTTTCTGAATATTTCCACATACTGTTCAGTTTGTTCTGAATATTTCCATTCTGTTCAGTTGTTCTGAATATTTCCATCTGTTCAGTTGTTCTGCATATTTCCATTCTGTTCAGTTGTTCTGAATATTTCCATATCTGTTCAGTGTTCTGAATATTTCCATTCTGTTCAGTGTTCTGAATATTTCCATTCTGTTCAGTTGTTCTGAATATTTCCTTTCTGTTCAGTTGTTCTGAATATTCCATACTGTTCAGTTGTTCTGAATATTTCCATTCTGTTCAGTTTTCTGAATATTTTCCATACTGTTCAGTTGTTCTGAATATTTCCATCTGTTCAGTTGTTCTGAATATTTCCATTCTGTTCAGTTTGTTCTGAATATTTCCCATTATGTTCAGTTTTCTGAATATTTCCATACTGTTCAGTTGTTCTGAATATTTCCATTCTGTTAGAGTGTTCTGAATATTTCCATTCTGTTCAGTTGTTCTGAATATTTCCATTCTGTTCAGTTGTTCTGAATATTTCCATTCTGTTCAGTTGTTTCTGAATATTTCCATCTGTTCAGTTCTTCTGAATATTTCCATACTGTTCAGTTCTTCTGATATTTCCATTACTGTTCAGTTGTTCTGAATATTTCCATTTCTGTTCAGTTGTTCTGAATATTTCCATACTGTTCAGTTGTTCTGAATATTTCCATTCTGTTAGTTGTTCTGAATATTTCCATTCTGTTCAGATGTTCTGAATATTTCCATTCTGTTCAGTTGTTTCTGAATATTTCCATTCTGTTCAGTTGTTCTGAATATTTCCATTCTGTTTCAGTTGTTTCTGAATATTTCCATTCTGTTCAGTTGTTCTGAATATTTCCATTCTGTTCAGTTGTTCTGAATATTTCCATATCTGTCAGTTGTTCTGAATATTTCCATATGTTCAGTTGTTTGAATATTTCCATTCTGTTCAGTTGTTCTGAATATTTCCATACTGTTCAGTTGTTCTAATATTTCCATTCTGTTCAGTTGTTCTGAATATTTCCATTCTGTTCAGTTGTTCTGAATATTTCCATTCTGTTCAGTTGTTCGTAATATTTCCATTCTGTGTTCAGTTGTTCTGAATATTTTCATACTGTTCAGTTGTTCTGAATATTTCCATTCTGTTCAGTTGTTCTGAATATTCCATTCTGTTCAGTTGTTCTGAATATTTCCATTCTGTTCAGTTGTTCTGAATATGTCCATACTGTTCGTTGTTTCTGAATATTTCCATTCTGTTCAGTTGTTCTGAATATTTCCATTCTGTTCAGTTGTTCTGAATATGTCCATACTGTTCAGTTGTTCTTAATATTTCCATTCTGTTCAGTTGTTCTGAATATTTCCATTACTGTTCAGTTGTTCTGAATATTTCCATTCTGTTCTGTTGTTCTGAATATTTCCATTCTGTTCAGTTGTTCTGAATATTTCCATTCTGTTCTGTTGTTCTGAATATTTCCATAAATGTTCAGTTGTTCTGAATATGTCCATAGCTGTTCAGTGCTTACTGTACTTTTGTTCCATAGCAACAAAAAAAAAAACATCAGGAGCAGTGACATCCTCAGAAGCGGTGGGGTGTGGCTGGTCTTAAGCATGCAAGACAGGTATCATATCTAAGATTTCAATGTCACATCTGAATGTCTCCAAGACCTTAAAGGGCTTAATTATCTGGAATCCACATACCTTCAAGGATCATTTCCCTAAATATCAAAGAACGTCATGGCAGCCCTAGAAAATTGACAAATCCAATATTAACCTGGAGGAAATGCTAGCATGTTTTATTTCCACTGACCTAAAGAGTCACTTTCACAGACCATTTCACTGCTGATTCAAGGTTTAAAGGGCTTGTATTTCTAGCCCGAGGGTACAGTACATTTGTTGTCCATTTTGGCTTACCGTGTATTTTCCACTGGTTGCAAGCTCCTCCCCCTCCCTCAGCCAGCTGATCATTGGTTTGGGGTTTCCCTGGGCGGAGCAAGTCAGCAGTGTGCTGCCCCCCTCCTTGGCCTCCACATACTGTGGGGGCGTGGTCGTAAAAGTGGGAGGGGCTTTGGGAAAAGAAAAAACACTATTAGCATATTTTCGATCCGCTGAGAATATCTTAATTTCTTGAAGGTATTAAAAAGTTGGGAATTTCCAAGATGTGGCATAGTCTTTAAATAAACAGCCTATCACAAGTTTTTATGTACATTCATCTCTAACCAGCATTATACAAGGATGAGGGATGACTGTTATAAATCAAATACACATTGATAAATCTCTCAAATTTACTCAAATTTAAGAAATGTGTTCCCTCTTCAATATAGGCAATGATAACCTAATCTGCTCTCTATAAACCCAGTGAACAGCATCACATCACAACCATCTAACAGAATACAGCCACTAATAAAACCAATCATTACAGCATACTGCACAGCTGTTCCTGGGCATCACTAATATCCTTATGGGTTTATCATCTATTTCAAGCTAACTAGCTGCTACGCTACATCTCATGAGTCAACTGCACTTGATATCTCAATGTAACTCTGGTTCTAAACAGCAGCAGCATTGTTCTATTCAGGACGTACATGCCAGGCGGTGTCTGAGAAAGGCCCCAACATTTGCCAAAGACTCCAGCCACCCGAGACATGGACTGTTCTCCTTGCTCCCGTCCGGCAGACAGTACAGGTGCATCAAGCCTCAGACCAACAGACTCCTATACAGCTTCTATCCCCTGGCCATAAGACTGTTAAATGGTTAACAAATACTACTATCCCTCACACCTACGCTGCTGCTAAAATGATTATTTATTCGATTTATTCCTACCACTATGTTGCCGCTCATTGACTATTGATTCCTATTACCTATCTATTTTATTAGTATCTATCTATTTTATCCTGCTACTTGTCACTATTACACGATTACAGTGCCTTTAGAAAGTATTCATTTCCTTAGATTTGTTCAAAATGTTGTTGTGTTACAGGCTGAATTACATTTCGATTTTTTTTTGTCACTGGTCTACACACAATATCACATAATATCAAAGTGGAATTATGTTTTTTTATTTTTTTGCCAATTAATAAAAAAGGACAAACTGAAATGTCTTGAGTCAATAACTATTCAACCCCATTGATATGGAAAGCTTAAATACATTCAGGAGTAGAAATGTGCTTAACAAGTCACATAATGTTGCATGGACTCACTCTGTGTGCAATGATAGTGTTAAACATCATTGCTGAATGACTACCTCATCTCTGTGCCTCACACATAAACTCAGCAAAAAAAGAAACGTCCTCTCACTGTCAACTGCGTTTATTTTCMGCAAACTTAACATGTATAAATATTTGTAAGAACATACGATTCAGTTCCACAGTCATGTGACTAACAGAAATGGAATAATGTGTCCCTGAACAAAGGGGGGGTCAAAATCAAAAGTAACAGTCAGTATCTGGTGTGGCCACCAGCTGCATTAAGTACCTCAGTGCATCTCCTCCTCATGGACTACACCAGCTTTGCCAGTTCTTGCTGTGAGATGTTACCCCACTCTTCCACCAAGGCACCTGCAAGTTCCCGGACATTTCTGGGGGGAATGGCCCTAG
>NC_036862.1:26143875-26149357 GCF_002910315.2 Salvelinus sp. IW2-2015
CCCTCCCTCGATCCAACATGTCCCAGACGTGCTCAATGGGATTTGAGATCCGGGCTCTTCACTGGCCATGGCAGAACACTGCCATTCTGTCTTGCAGGAAATTACGCAGAAGAACGAGCAGTATGGCTGGTGGTATTGTCTTGCTGGAGGGTCATGAGGGAGGGAGGAGGGAGGTGTCACGTTCTGACCATAGTTCTTGTGTGTTTACTTGTTTTTAGTGTTGGTCGAAAGGTGGGCTGGGTGGGCATTCTATGTTGTGTGTCTAGTTTTGTCTGTTTCTATGTTTGGCCTAATATGGTTCTCAATCAGAGGCATGTGTTTTGTGTTGTTCTTGATTGGGAATCTATTTAGGTGGCTTGTTTTGTGTTGGGGTTTTGTGGGTGGTTGTTTCCTGTCTTTGTTTCGTTTCACCAGAGAGGACTGTTTCGGTTTGCCACGTTTGTTATTTTTGTATTGTTGTAAGTGTTCACAGTTTCGTTTATAAACATGTTGAGCACTGGCTACGCTGCGTGTTGGTCCGATCCCTGCCTGCTACACCTTCTCTTCTCGTGAAGAGGAGGAAGGCTGCCGCTACAGAACCAACCCACCAAACTCGGACCAAGCAGCTAGTAAACGGGCAGCAGCGATTCCCCTCTGCCCAGGGGAATATCGCCGCCCCAAGCTGAGCTGGAGCAGCGAAAGTGGAGAGGTGGGTTTTTGAGGAGCTAGGCTCGGCAGCGTGAGCAAGATCTGGGGTATACCACTTGGGAGGAATAGACAGGTGGTCGGTCGACCCAGGGAGAGTGCCGGAGCCCGCCTGGGATTCTATGGAGCAATGTGCGGGAGGATACACGGCGAATGAGGTTAGCAATATTCTCTGTGTTCGTTTCACCAGAGAGGACTGTTTCGGTTTGCCACGTTTGTTATTTTTGTATTGTTGTAAGTGTTCACAGTTTCGTTTATTAAACATGTTGAGCACTGGCTACGCTGCGTGTTGGTCCGATCCCTGCTACACCTTCTCTTCTCGTGAAGAGGAGGAAGGCTGCCGCTACAGAACCACCCACCAAACTCGGACCAAGCAGCGTAGTAACGGGCAGCAGCGACAGCAGCAGCAGCGGCCCATTACACAGGATTCTTGGAATTGGGAGGACGAGTTGGATGGAAAAGGACCCTGGGCAGAGCCAGGGGAATATCGCCGCCCCAAAGCTGAGCTGGAGGCAAGCGAAAGTGGAGAGGTGGCGTTTTGAGGAGCTAGCTCGGCAGTGTGAGCAAGATCTGGGTTATACCACTTGGGAGGAAATAGACAGGTGGTCGGTCGACCCAGGGAGAGTGCCGGAGCCCGCCTGGGATTCTATGGAGCAATGTGCGGAGGGATACCGGCGAATGAGGTTAGCACGACGGCGCGGTAGGATGCCCGAGAAGAAACCCCAAAAATGTCTTGGGGGGACTAAAGGGGAGTGTGGCGAAGTCAGGTAGGAGACCTGCGCCAACTTCCYGGGCTTACCGTGGAGAGCTAGAGTACGGGCAGACACCGTGTTATGCGGAAGAGCGCACGGTGTCTCCTGTACGTGTGCATAGCCCGGTGCGGTACATCCCTGCTCCACGTATCGGCCGGGCTAGAGTGGGCATCGAGCCAGGTGCCATGAAGCCGGCTCAACGCATCTGGACTCCAGTGCGTCTCCTCGGGCCGGTGTACATGGCATCAGCCTTACGCATGGTGTCCCCGGTTCGCCAGCACAGCCGAGTGCGGGTTATTCCACCTCCCCGCATTGGCCTGGCTACGGGGAGCATTCAACCAGGTAAGGTTGGGCAGGCTCGGTGCTTAAGAGAGCCAGTACGCCTTCATGGTCCGGTATATCCGGTGCCACCTCCTCGCCCCAGCCCAGTACCACCAGTGCCAACACCACGCACCAGGCTTCCTGTGCGTCTCCAGAACCCTGTTCCTCCTCCACGCACTCTCCCTGTGGTGCGTGTCTCCAGCCCGGTACCACCAGCTCCGGCACCACGCACCAAGCCTACTGTGCGTATCCAGAGCCCTGTACGCACTGTTCCTTCTCCCCGCACTCGCCCTGAGGTGCGTGCCCTCAGCCCGGTACCACCAGTGCCGGTACCACGCACCAGGCTTATAGTGCGCCTCGAGAGTCCAGTGTGCCCTGTTCCTGCTCCCCGCACTAGCCTTGAGGTGCGTGTCTACAAACCGGTACCACCAGTTCCGGCACCACGCACCAGGCCTAATGTGCGGCTCAGCAGGTCAGAGTCTGCCGTCTGCCCAGCGCCGCCTGCGCTGCCCGTCTGCCCAGCGCCGTCTGAGCTGCCCGTCTGCCCAGCGCCGTCTGCGCTGCCCGTCTGCCCAGCGCCGTCTGAGCCTCGTGTCTGAGCCGTAGAAGCGTGTCGTCAGGAGCAGAGGCCGTCGCAGTCAGAGCGCCAGAGCGTCGCCAGTCGGAGTCCAGAGCGTCGCCGTCAGGCGCTCAGAGCGCCGCTCGCGTCAGGAGCTGCCAGAGTCCGCCCGCCCAGTCAGGAGCTGCCAGAGCCACCCGCCAGTCAGGAGCCAGAGCTGTCCTCCAGTGCGTGTCTCCAGCCCGGTACCACCAGCTCCGGCACCACGCATCATGACATGAGCTGCCCTCCAGTCATGAGCTGCCCTCCAGTCATGAGCTGCCTTCCAGTCATGAGCTGCCCTCCAGTCATAAGCTGCCATTCAGTCCGGAGCTGCCATTCAGTCCGGAGCTGCCATTCAGTCCGGAGCTGCCATTCAGTCCGGAGCTGCCATTAGTCCGGAGCTGCCTTTCAGTCCGGAGCTACTTCTCAGTCATGAGTTACCTCTCAGTCCTGAGCTACCTCCCAGTTATAAGCTACCTCTCAGTCATGAGCTACCCCTCTGTCATGAGCTGTCCCTTAGTCCGGAGCTGTCCCTCAGTCCGGAGGAGTTCCCTCAGTCCAGAGGCGCTCCTCAGTCCAGTGGGGCCCTTTGTGAGGGTTCCTAGGCTAAGGTCGGCGGCGAGGGTCGCCACTCAAAGGACGCTAAGGAGGGGGACAAAAACAATGGTGGAGTGGGATCCTCGTCSAGCGCCAGAGCCGCCACCGCGGACAGATGCCCACCCAGACCCTCCCCTAGAGTTTTAGGTGGTGCGTTCGGAGTCCGCACCTCAGGAGGGGGGTACTGTCACGTTCTGACCATAGTTCTTGTGTGTTTTACTTGTTTTAGTGTTGGTCAGGACGTGAGCTGGGTGGGCATTCTATGTTGTGTGTCTAGTTTGTCTGTTTCTATGTTTGGCCTAATATGGTTCTCAATCAGAGGCAGGTGTTTTGTGTTGTCTCTGATTGGGAATCATATTTAGGTGGCTTGTTTTGTGTTGGGGTTTGTGGGTGGTTGTTTCCTGTCTTTGTTTTCGTTTCACCAGAGAGGACTGTTTCGGTTTGCCACGTTTGTTATTTTTGTATTGTTGTAAGTGTTCACAGTTTCGTTTATTTAACATGTTGAGCACTGGCTACGCTGCGTGTTGGTCCGATCCCTGCTACACCTTCTCTTCTCGTGAAGAGGAGGAAGGCTGCCGCTACAGGAGGAGGATGTCTTCCCTGTAACGCACAGCGTTGAGATTGCCTGCAATGACAACAAGCTCAGTCCCAATGATGCTGTGACACACCGCCCCAGACCATGACATACCCTACACCTCAAAATTGATCTCGCTCCAGAGTACAGGCCTCGGTGTAACGCTCATTCCTTCGACGATAAACGTGAATCCGACCATCACCCCTGGTAAGACAAAACCGTGACTCGTCAGTGAAGAGCACTTTTTGCCAGTCCTGTCTGGTCCAGCGACGGTGGGTTTGTGCCCATAGGCAACATTGTTGCCGGTGATGTCTGGTGAGGACCTGCCATACAACAGGCCTACAAGCCCTCAGTCCAGCCTCTCTCAGCCTATTGCGGACAGTCTGAGCACTGATGGAAGGATTGTGCGTTCCTGGTGTAACTCGGGCAGTTGTTGTTGCCATCCTGTAMCTGTCCCACAGGTGTGATGTTCGGATGTAACGATCTTGTGCAGGTGTTGTTACACGTGGTCTGCCACTGCGAGGACGATCAGCTGTCCGTTCTGTCTCCCTGTAGCGCTGTCTTAGGCGTCTAATTATTTTTGAAAGACAGGGTCCTGAAAAATKGACGTTTCTTTTTTTGCTGAGTTTACAATTATCTGTAAGGTCCCTCAGTCGAGCAGTGAATTTCAAACACAGATTCAACCACAAAGACCAGGGAGGTTTTCCAATGCCTCACAGAGAAGGGCACCTATTTGTAGATGGGTACAAGTGTAAAAAGCAGACATTGAATATCCCTGTGAGCATGGTGAAGTTATTAATTACTTTGGACRGTGTAACAATACACAGCTGTAATTATTAATTACTTTGGACGGTGTAACAACTCACAGCTGTAATTKCTGCCAAAGGTGAATCTACAAAGTATTGACTCAATATTTCTGTCTATCATTTTTAATACATTTGCTAAAATGTCTAAAAACATGTTTTCATTTAGTCTTTAATGGGGTATTGTGTGTAGATTGGTGAGAAAGAAACTCTATGTAATMCATTTTGAATTCAGGCTGTAACACAACAAAATGTGGAATAAGTCAAGGGGTATGAATACTTTCTGAAGGCACTGTATATATTACCACTAGTTATTACCATAAGTATTTATACAGTACCAGTCAAAAATTTGGACACACCTACTCATTCAAGAGGTTTCCTTTATCTTTACTATTTTCTACATTATAGAATAATAGTGAAGACATCAAAACTATGAAATAACACATATGGAATCATGTAGTAACCAAAAAAGTGTTAAACAAATCAAAATACATTTTATATTTCAGATTCTTCAAAGTAGCCACCCTTTGCCTTGATGACAGCTTTGCACACTCTTGGCATTCTGTCAACCAGCTTCACCTGGAATGCTATTCCAACTGTCTTGAAGGAGTTCCAAATATGCTGAGAACTTGTTGGCTGCTTTTCCTTCTCTGTGGTCCAACTCATCCCAAACAATCTCAATTGGGTTGCGGTTGGGTGATTGTGGAGGGAATATATTCCTGCTAACAGTCACTTTTCAGCCTTGTTTACATGTACATCCGCCTATCACGCCTACAATGACACTCACAAACACACACACTCACATTAACACCCAAACACTTACACACAGACACTCAACACCACGCACACACACACCGACCAATTATGCTGCTGCCATACTGTTTACTATTAGTATTATTATTTAACCTGGTACCAGTCACTTTCTCCTAATCCCCCGCCTACATGTACATATCTACCTCAAAATATTCCAGTACACCTGCACATTGTACATGTGTTATTGGCAGTGACCCTGTATATACAGTTGAAGTCGGAAGTTTACAAACACTTAGGTTGGAGTCATTAAAACTCCTTTTTCAACCACTCCACAAATTTCTTGTTAACAAACTATAGTTTTGGCAAGTCGGTTAGGACATCTACTTTATGCATGACA
>NC_036862.1:26151552-26153801 GCF_002910315.2 Salvelinus sp. IW2-2015
CAGATGACAGTCTTATAACATCATGTTATACAATACAATTATGTTTTGTTCGAAAATGTGCATATTTAGAGCTACAAATCCTGATTATACATTGTGAATACGTAGCATCGATTCACCAGAATCTCCAGAGATATTTTGGACACTCAGCTAATCTGACCAAAGAACTCATCATAAACTTTACATAAAAATACTTGTTGTATGGCAAATGAAAGATACACTGGTTCTTAATGCAACCGCTGTTAGATTTAAAAAAATAACTTTACCATAACATACAGCTTGCGTTATTGCGAGACAGCGCTCACCAAAACGGCGGAGAATAGGACTCAACATTTTACAGAAATACGAAATAACATCATAAATGTTTTCTTACTTTTGTTGAGCTTCCATCAGAATGTTGTACAAGGAGTCCTTGGTCCAGAATAAATCGTTGTTTGATTTTAGAATGTCCATTTCTTCTGTCGAATTAGCAACCTTAGCTAGCCATGTGGCGCGAACATGCCCATCAACTCTTGGCGCAAAGAACGGAAAATTCCAAAAGTCCCAATAAACATTGAATAAACTGATAAAACTCGGTTGAAAAAACCTACTTTATGATGTTATTATCACATGTATCAAATAAAATCAGAGCCGGAGATATTCGCCGTGTATACCGAACGCTTATCAGAAGACAATGTCGAGGTACTTCGCGCGCGTTGGTAGACAAAGAAAATTCCTGACCTGCCACTCCAAAAGCTCTTGTTCGGCCTCAGATCAAGCTAGACACCCCATTCCACCTTCCACTGCCTGTTGACATCTAGTGGAAGGCGTATGAAGTGCATGCATATCGATAAATATAAGGCAATTGAATAGGCAGGCCCTGAAACAGAGCCTCGTTTTCAGATTTTTCACTTCCTGCATGGAAGTTTGCTGCAAAATGAGTTCTGTTTTACTCACAGACATAATTCAAACAGTTTTAGAAACTTCTGAGTGTTTTCTATCCAATAGGAATAATAATATACATATTGTATGATCTAGAAAAGAGTACGAGGCCGTTTCATTTGGGCACGATTTTTTCCAAAGTGAAAACAGCGTCCCCCTATTGACAAGATTAAGGACAACAAAGTCAAGGTATTGGAGTGGCCATCACAAAGCCCTGACCTCAATCCCATAGAAAATGTGTGGKGAGAACTGAAAAAGCGTGTGCGAGCAAGGAGGCCTACAAACCTGACTCAGTTACACCAGCTCTGTCAGGAGGAATGGGCCAAAAGTCACCCAACTTATTGTGGGAAGCTTGTGGAAGGCTACCCGAAACATTTGACGAGTTTCAGAAGAAAGGTCTTTGTTTCTGGCCATTTTGAGCCTGTAATCGAACCCACAAATGCTGATGCTTCAGATACTCAACTAGTCTAAAAAAGGCAAGTTTTATTGCTTCTTTAAATCGGCACAACAGTTTTCAGCTGAGCTAACATAATTGCAAAAGGGTTTTCTAATGATCAATTAGCCTTTTAAAATGATACATTTGGATTAGCTAACACAACGTGCCATTGGAACACATGAGTGATGGTTGCTGATAATGGGCCTCTGTACGCCTATGTAGATATTCCATTTAAAAAATCGGCCATTTCCAGCTACAATAGTCATTTACAACATTGTCAATGTCTTCACTGTATTTCTGATCAATTTTATGTTATTTTAATGGACAATTTCTTTTGCTTTTCTTTCAAAAACAAGGACATTTCTAAGTGACCCCAAACTTTTGAACGATAGTGTATATTCTATTTTTATTTTTTTATTTAGTTATATTATTTTAGACATTGATTACTGCACTGTTGGGTAGGGCTCTTAAGTTAAGCATTTCACTGTACTTCTGCATGTGACAATAAAACTGAACTGAATTTAGCTGAAGAGATGATCACACTCTCTCTACCAAAGTGGGTCATGGCTAGCCGATGGGAGTCTTGTCTTCACTTCTAATTGAACACACACCTGGTGTGGAGTAAACAAACACACAAATTAGCAGCTCTAGAGATCTGCCTCTCCATCTTGGCCCCTCACTGCACAGTACTCCTGTATAGAGGCTACCAGAGACTACCATTAAGGAACTTTTCAGTAATTTTGAAAGTCGCGCTCACGTGCCAAAACGGGTCCCCTAAAATTGTGAACAATTGGGCACAACATCATCCATTTCCATTTTCAATTTCGTATGATATGTTACGTCCTGCTGGATCGTATGATATGTTACGTCCTGCTGGATCGTATGATATGTTACG
>NC_036862.1:26153826-26156509 GCF_002910315.2 Salvelinus sp. IW2-2015
ACGAATTGCTTAAAGATCCCGTTCGATCTCTTTAACAGCTGTTCTAGGCAATTTCTCAATGACTTATTTGGGTATTGTCGTTCTGTTAATGTTACTACAGTGTATTAATTTCAGCACATTAAGCAACCAGCTCTGGTTTTTTGTCGTGATTTACAATGCAAGTGTGCTTTATGGTAACCATTATGTGAATGTGGTGTAGATTATTTTCTATGAACAAATCTACATCTTTGATTCACATCTATAATGGGTTTAGATGACCTAACATTAATTTTACACTAAGTAGGTGAAAACAGAGGGCATTTACTGTGAGCGGATTGGGACAGGGGAATTCTTTCCGCCCATTATCACGTACAACACATCAGTACGTGTCTACCAAGTGGGGAGGAATTTAGGAGATGTTCTAACAAAAAGCCAAGTCGAGCATCAATTCTCGCCCTACTTTCATAATTTCACGTCTTCTTTATTCCTGGATTCAGTTGCTTCTGTATTCACACCACTCCCCTCTCTAGACCTTCTACACGAGGCAGATGCCTCCTTAGAGCTTCCATACCTGCTTCCACGAATCTCTCCTTCTCTCTCCCCCACTCTCATCTCTGCCTTCCTCTATATTCTCCCTCATCTCACCATCTCTCTTCTCCCGCTCCCTGGAAGACTGCATAGTTTGTACACAGTTTTTCGTTTGATTCCCCTTTATGAGCAGATTTCAGACAAAATTAACATTTACAGTACAGAGCCAGCCAGAGTGGCGAGAGAGAGCATCTTTTCCCTGGGATACTACTTACAGCACGAAAGGATCATCATGCATTTTTATCAAATTGCAGCATATATTTAGCTCTTTACTGTTTACTTTAGTCTACTTTCATCCGCAACCCAACAACCAATTTCCCTCAAGGCACCCAAGAGATCCCCTTTAAGACTATTGTCTCTGAAGTTACTTGCAGCTGTGTGAGCTTGACACGCACAATCTCTCACTCAACTGTTTCTCTCACTTATGTATTTCTCACACATCCAAAAGCTGCTGATTTATTAGCATTACTGCTAACTGATACTAAATTAAGAAGAGAAGAGGAGAGGGCAGGAGAGGGAGAGGAGAGGAGAGGAGAGGAGAGAGAGAGAGGAGAGGAGAGAAGGAGAGGAAGCAGGAGAGGATGAGGAGAGGAGAGGAGGCACACAGTGAACTCTCTTGTTCTTTCGCGCACAAGGTCTTGCCATTCTGACACCTTGCCACTTGAGTGGGCATGAATCCTCTTCTGTTGGCAGGAAGTAGAGGGCAGCAAACAGAACTCAAAGCAGGTCGTATGATATGTTACGTCCTGCTGGATCGTATGATATGTTACGTCCTGCTGGATCGTATGATATGTTACGAATGTGCTTAAGATCCCGTTCGATCTCTTTAACAGCTGTTCTAGGCATTCTCTCAATGACTTATTTGGGTATTGTCGTTCTGTAATGTTACTACAGTGTATTAATTTCAGCACATTAAGCAACCAGCTCTGGTTTTTGTGGTGATTTACAATGCAAGTGTGCTTTATGGGTAACCATTATGTGGAATGTGGTGTAGATTATTTTCTATGAACAAGTCTACATCTTTGATTCACATCTATAATGTGGTTTAGATGACCTAACATTAATTTACACTAAGTAGGTGGAAAACAGGAGGTGGCATTTACTGTGAGCGGATTGGGTGACAGGGGAATTCTTTCCGCCCATTATCAGGTACAACACATCAGTACGTGTCACCAAGTGGGGAATTTAGGAGATGTTCTACAAAAAGCCAAGTCGAGCATCACATTCTCGCCCTACTTTCATAATTTTCACGTCTTCTTTATTCCTGGATTCAGTTGCTTCTGTATTCACACCACTCCCCTCTGTAGACCTTTCTACACGAGCAGATGGCCTCCTTAGAGCTCCATACCTGCTCCCCGACATCTCTCCTTCTCTCTCCTCCTCACTCTGATTCTCTGCCTTCCTCTATTTCTCCCTCATTCTCACCATCTCTCTTTCTCCCGCTCCCTGGAAGACTGCATAGTTTTTACACAGTTTTTCTTTGATTCCCCTTTATGAGCAGATTTCAGACAAAATTAACATTTACAGTACAGAGCCAGCCAGAGTGGGAGAGAGAGCATCTTTTCCCTGAGGACTACTACTTACAGCACGAAAGGATCATCATGCATTTTTATCAAATTGCAGCATATATTTAGCTCTTTACTGTTTACTGTAGTCTACTTTCCATCCGCAACCCAACAACAATTTTCCCTCAAGGCACCAAGAGATCCCCTTAAGACTATTTGTCTCTGAAGTTACTGCAGCTGTGTGAGTTGACATGCACAATCTCTCACTCACTGTTTCTCTAACTGACGTATTCTCTCACTCTATCCAAAAGCTGCTGATTTATTAGCATACTGTTAACTGATACTAAACTAAGAAGAGAGGAGAGGGTGAGAAGAGGAGAGGAGAGGCACCACAGTGGCCTCTCTGTCTTTCGGGCACAAGTTCTTGCCATCTGACACCTGCCACTGAGTGGGCATGAATCCTCTTTCTGTTTGGCAGGAAGTAGAGGGCAGCAAACAGGAAGTCAAAGCAGGGAGTGTATCATATGTAGATTCCACTGGCCCCAGGAAATGGCTGCCTTTAGTATCTGTGATGAAGCCTGGCCAGGAGAGCACCTGCCTTCCCAACAGAG
>NC_036862.1:26157424-26376112 GCF_002910315.2 Salvelinus sp. IW2-2015
CACACACACACATGCATAAGCGCACGCACACTGAACCGTTGAAATACTGAGACATGTACCCTTACATGCTGACCACATCGCTCACGTCGCGTACGCGAGAGTTGCAAAATGAATTTCAAACATACATGTTATTCAATTATTGCACCCACACCGCTCGCGCTCGCCAACGAGCTTCTGCGTTGCCAAGCACTAAAATAGAAGTCAGTTCTATTTGTGACGCTGAACGCGGTGCAAGTCCTGCCTCTCCCATCTCCTCATTGGTTTATAGAAGCAGATATCCACGTGCCATCTCCTCATTGGTTATACCCACGTGGGTGATTGATCTAACTTTCATAGTTACCACGACGACCGCCCGAACTCAGTTCAATATAAAGTCCAAAGAAGAAAAACCCTGGAAGGAGGAGAGATGACTAGAAACGATTCGGTTGACCGTATTATGTGTGGATTAATTGTCGGAGTAGAGGACCTTGTGCATTTCAGGTAAAATAACAACTCAATGTTTATATCCCAGGACAAATTAGCTAGCAACAGCAAGCTAGCTAAACAGGACAAATTAGTTAGCAACAGCAAGCTAGCTAAACAGGACAAATTAGTTAGCAACAGCAAGCTAGCTAAACAGGACAAATTAGTTAGCAACTGCAAGCTAGCTAGCTAAATTGCCATAACATGTTTAATGCTTTTCGACCTGTCCCCAAATTACTAAAATTTGTTCCGAGTTTGTTTTGATATTTCAACCGGCGTGTCGTGATCGCGTTTGGTGTGGGGGGACAAAATCTATTTGCGCATGATGGCGCACGCACGCGGCCGGTTTGGGTATGGTGTAACACACATGCAAATGTTCTCACACACAAATACACAGTGTGTAGATGCATGCTTGCACACACAGACACATTGGTAGTCTCCCTGTTCTTAATCTACCTTTTCAGTTTCGTGGTGACCATCAGGTTTACAGTGAACCTCATCCAATGTCAAGTAAACTGTATATGCATTTAAAATCAGTTACAGATTAGAAMGTTCTTGATGAGAATATGCATGAGCCTCACACAGACAGTGAGCATAAGTTCAAACCAAAAATACCTTTTGAGTGTGAATCTGACGGTATAAACTGCAAACTATCACACTAATAATATCTTCAGTCCTTRTGAGGTGTCATCTGGAGGGAAAAAACACTGTTTAATGTTAAAACATGACTAACGAGACGACTGCATTTAGTCCAACCCATTATTTTCAAATGCCTGCATCGTATGGAGAAATAACTACCCATCCAGCCGGAGGACGGCCAAATAAGAGATGTATTGTATCTGAATAACACCAGCAGAGACCAAAATAATTGTAATGAACAGATATGCTGCAGCTACACTTTGGCATCTGCGGCCCTGCAAACCAAATTGAATACGGCAACGTGCAATTAAATGATATTACATTTCTCCAAGACAAGTATTTTTTATTGTCTATTATAACATCTGACAAAATGAATAAAATCAGAACCCATCAGAAAATAGGAATATAAAACCGATTTGGTTTTCAGAAGATAAAATAGTAAAGATCATGGGTATCATTGTAAGTTGACTCTAGGTCTTGAACAGAACCATACATGGAGGGTTCATGATACTTCAACATTATATGACAGCCATGTAAGTGCCCCATTAACAAGACATAGATAATATCTAAATAATGCTATGTAACTGAATGTCTAGAATTAAAACCATTTTCAACCTTCTAACAGTTAGCCCAGCTCTGTAAATACATGGTTCTGGTCTTGAACAATGTACTGGACACATTGCATAGCTAGAAGCAGCTAGCCGCTAACCCGCTGGGACCTTCCTGGGAAGTGCAAACGTGCAGATTTTTTTCCCCGCCTGGTCATCAGTTTGATTGCTCCCAGACTATTCCAGACATTCCCTGCCGGAACTGTGTTAAGCAGGCCACAATCAATTCCCCTTCTTACTAGTCTCATCCCTTTATCCCCAAGGCAATCTGAAATGTGTCTGTCTGTGCGATGTTCCTGCAAACAGCTGTTCTAATTGCCACATGGGTTGGGTAGGTTACATTCTAAATGTAATCCATTACAGTTACTAGTTACCTGTCCAAAATGTCTTGCACTTCTTGAATTCAACCATTATTGGGTTCAAATACACATTTAGATTTGCGAACAGCCATCCACAACAACCACAATCTGTAAGCCGCAAATAGCTAAATGAGAGAGCAGAAGTGTGATTCACATCAATACGCTATGTAGATATCAATAATAAGTGATATCCGTATTGCCGTGGACTACACCACTGCTGCCATCCTTACCTCCAAGCGTTTATTCAAGTTGAATAATCTTTGGATGCCGACAGCAGTCGCACCATTGGAAGACATAGCTTGGACTGTAGCCAACAAAAGCCTATTCCTGCTCTTTTCCAGCAATCCAACATATTTGGTGTGTCATCATAGTGGTCTCTGACTTGTGGTCAKACTCGCTCAGGTGAACAAACTTAAACTTGCGTATTTTTTCAATGCTGATTTGAATGTCATTGAGAAAACAGAGAAGTGTAAACGTTTTTTTCCGCAAACATTCTTTCTGATTAAAAAGTAATCCTCAACGTAATCATGTAGTTCTTCAAAAGTATCTGTAATTTGATTACAATATTTTTGCAGGTAACGTAACTAATTACAGTTGCTGTAATCCCTTACTGCTTTAGCATCTCAGAATAAACATAGCCAAAGTGACTACAAGGAAAAGGCCATAAATCATGAAAACAATTATTTTGGGGGACAAATTATTTTACAGTACCACATAGAATCACTAAAAAGCCAAACATCGCCCAAGTGATAAAACAAATCAGCACGCACACAGTAAATCTGAAATCTCAGACAGACAAGTCATTGAATGGCGAATCAGAGAGAAGGAATGTTCTGACAAAATATTCAGAATGTAGTTAGCTACAGTATAGCTATCTGAGGCAGACCAATGAAAACTGTTGAGGCATGGAATGTAAAGCAACCTATGAGATGAACATTGTCATGAATCACTCGAGCACACACATCTGACGAGATTACACTGTAGAAACACATTCCCCATATTGGGTCCCAATTCCAAACCACACCTACCACACTCTAATCTGTTGGTGCTGACAGTAAAGTGACAGTGAAGTGAAACAAAAGGCACCCTATTCCCTATATAGTGCACTGCTTTTGACCAGAGCCATATGAGCCCTGGTCAAAAGTTGTAYACTACATAGGGAATAGGCTGCCATTTGGGACGCAATGACTCACCATTGACTGTGAGCTGCACCCAGCTGCCATTGTGGAAGGTGTTGTATTGCTGCTCCAGCATCAGAACCCTACACTCGTACCAGCCCTGGTCCTCTGAGCGCACTGGGTCAATCTGAAGAGACGCCTTCCCATGCAGGCTGGCTCTACCTGGGGTGGGAGAGAAGAACACAGGGAGAGTCAGGAGTCAGGACCATAGAATTTGAGTAGGTCCAAACGGTACACCCAATATGGCCAGCAGTGTACCCAAAGAGCACCATGAACATGGACACCAATCAGTGTGATGCGCATATCTAAACATGGATGGAGCTCTTTCATTATTCCACTGACCGTTCAATTCATTAATGACACTACAGTATCACACGCAGAACCCACACCAACATACTGACATACCGCTGACAAAGATATCACACAGCAGACGCAGACGTAGCTAATCTGCCAATAGCATCTTCTCTGGGTCTCTGTGGCCTGAGATGGTGCTGTTAGATAACCCCTAACCTATCCAGTTTAATTACAGATGGCTTCAATAGAAAGAATGCTAATGCAAATGATCAAGGTCAGGGGCATTTGGTTTGAACCAAAATGAAAATGATTGGATTTGAACTGTTCCCAACGCATACTACTTCGCAAACGCTCACAATAAACAAATGATCAACAGACCCTGGCCAGAGGAGAGTTGCTTGCCAGTATTAGGATTAAGGATAATATTACCTGACGTCTCTCCTTCTCTCTATCTTCTCTCTGCTCGTCTCTCTCCTCTCTCTCTCTCTCTCTCTCTCTCTGCTCATCCTCTCTTTCTTCTCTCTTCTCTCTCCTCTTCTCTCTCTCTCTTCCTCTCTCCTTCTCTCTCTCTCTCTCTCTCTCTCTCTCTCTCTCTCTGCTCTCCTCTCCCTCTCCCCTTCTCTCTCTCTCCCTCTCCCTCTCCCTCTCCCTCCCCACAGCTACCTGATGAAGCACAGGGCTTGGAATAGGAAAGCACTCGATGTCAATAGTGAAAAAGACTGTCTTTTCTTTGAAAGCTCAGGAGATAAAGAGGAAATCTAAAAGTAGGAAGTCATGTCACAGAGAATGAGCGAAGTTGAGGAAACCAGGCATGTTGAAATCTGTCGCACAGCTTCCAACCCACTGCACCAACACGGCTTCTGCTACAGCCCTGACAGTCGAGCCGGATGAACAGACTGAAACACTCTCTCCTCTGTTAGAGCCGTGCCCTTTTTCACTCATCAATCTGCCACAATACCCCATAACGACAAAACAAAAAACAGTTTTTTTTGAAAAATTTGCATATTTATAAAAAAACAAAATAATAATAATATCAAATTTACATAAGTATTCAGACCCTTTAGTCAGTACTTTGTTGAAACACTTTTGGCAATGATTACAGCCTCGAGTTTTCATGGGGTGACGCTAAAAGATTGGCACACCTGTATTTGGAGAGTTTCTCTCATTCTTCTCTGCAGATCCTCTTAAGCTCTGTCAGGTTGGATGGGGCGTGTTGCTGCACAGCTATTTTCAGGTCTCTCCAGAGATGTTTGATCGGGTTTAAGTCCGGGCTCTGGCTGGGCCACTCAAGGACATTCAGAGACTTGTCCCAAAGACACGCCTGATTTGTCTTGGCTGTGCTTAGGGACATTGTCCTGTTGGAAGGTGAACCTTCGCCCCAGTCTGAGGTCCTGAGCGCTCTGGAGCAGGTTTTCATCAAGGATATCTCTGTACTGCTCTGTTCATATTTCCCTCGATCCTGACTAGTCTCCCAGTCCCTGCCGCTGAAAAACATCCCCACAGCAGGATGCTGCCATTACCATGCTTCACTGTAGGGATGGTGCCAGTTTTCCTCCAGACGTGACGCTTGGTATTCAGGCCAAAGAGTTCAATCTTGGTTTCATCAGACCAGAGAATCTTGTTTCTCATAGTCTGCAAGTCTTTAAGTGACTTTTACCTAACTCCAAGCGGGCTGTCATGTGCTTTTTACTGAGGAGTGGCTTCCATCTGGCCACTCTACCATAAAAGCCTGATTGGTGGAGTGCTGCAGAGATGGTTGTCCTTCTGGAAGGTTCTCCTATCTCCACAGAGGAACTGTGGCGCTCTGTCAGAGTGACCATCGGGTTCTTGGTCACCTCCCTGACTGAGGCCCTTCTCCTCTGATTGCGCAGTTTGGCCGGGCGTACAGCTCTAGGAWGAGTCTTAGGTGGTTCCAAACTTCTTCCATTTAAGAATGACGGATGCCACTGTGTTCTTGGGGACCTTCAATGCTGCAGAAATGTTTTGGTACCCTTCCCCARATCTGTTCCTCGATACAATCCTGTCTCAGAGCTCTACGGACAATTCTTTCGACCCCATGGCTTGATTTTTGCTCTGACATGCACTGTCAACTGTGGGACCTTATATAGACAGGTGTGTGCCTTACCAAATCATGTCCAATCAATTGAATTTACYACAGGTGKACTCCAATCAAGTTGTAGAAACATCTCAAGGTTGATCAATGGAAACAGGATGCACCTGAGCTCAATTTTGAGTCTCATAGCAAAGGGTCTGAATACTTATGTAAATAAGGTMYYTCTGTTTTTAAGTTTTTATAAATTTGCAAACATTTTCACTTTGCCGTTATGGGTTATTGTGTGTAGATTGCTGATATTCTTTTTTTTTTTAATCCATTTTAGAATGAGGCTGTAACGTAACAAAATGTGGAAAAAGTCAAGAGGTCTGAATACTTTCCGAATGCAATGTATGTCCTGTAAGTACTGTTGCTTGTTTGTTCATTTTGAATGTCAGGTAAACATATTGGTGTCGAGGGCGGGCTGGATTGGTCTTCCAGCAGAGCTGCATATAGATGCAATAGATAGCCTCTCCCCGGGATGGCTGCCATACCTGGGGAAGAAAATGGCGGGTTTTTGTTGAGCAGGAAATCGATAAGGCAAAGGGAAGAAGGTAGAGGGAAGAGGTAGACTGCAGTCTTGCAGTAATAAGGCAAGACTTTAAAAGTCAGGTCTATTTTTGCCTGGGTGATGAAGTGCTGAGTGGTGTGAGTAGTGGCGTGAAGGGTAGGGATCGACCTCAGGTTCAATCGGTCACCGAGTGAGAGTTGTGCTGTAAACAGAGTTAACAATACTGTATCCACATCAAGACCAGCCCTTCCAGGGCATTCACACATACTGTAATCTAACACTACTGCTGCCTACAGTGAATATGGTCCTCTGGGTTTGTTCATATCACACATGGGCTTCGATCCATTGCACTGCTGCAATAGCTATAGAGAGAGCAGAGGAGAGTAGAGCTAAAGAGAGCCATGCAGCTAAACTTTCAGTTCTTTAAAGACCATAATCCCTCTGCAGGCTTTTCCCTGGCTCTGATTGGAGGAGAGACTGTGAATTGGGAGATGTAAGACCAGCCTAGCCCCAAAAAACTAAATATCATACAGTATCTGAATTATTGATTGTTACTTTGCTTGAGTTGGTGCAAAAATAGCTGATTTTAAATGTTAGATTTGCATATCACCTTGGGCAACTGGCTAACACACTAGAGGAGGAGCACTCCATTTCTTTCTTGCATTGAATAAGACACTTGCCGAAGCGTAATACTCAGTCGAAAGTAAAAGTCTGTATTTTCCCTACAAGAGAGAGATTTGCCACCCCCAATCCACTTTAACATAAATACAACCTACTGTATATACAATGTGAACCATAACATCATTATTTAACAGCATCTAAGATAGAATCCCTTGTAAAAGATAAGGTCATAGTGGAATTAGAAAATAGAAAATAGACTGCAGTCTTCAGCTATGCCGATGTAAAGCTCACAGACACAGAGAGTCATGAGAAGCTAGCTTACCCCCACATACGAGCTCTGCTACTGTAAAAGGCAATYCGAAACCTCTCATCTCCATCATGAATGTACTTAGACCCAGAAATATAGGCTAAATACAGCACATCAAGACCCAGAAATTTAGGCTGAACACAGTACATTGACTGCCTTGCAGGACTAGCCAGTCTAGCCGGGCAATGACAATACATTTAGTCTCTGTTCCAGATGAATTATTTATTTGGTGAGAAATGGGAAATGGGGATTCATGGAAATAGCTAGCCAGGCAGATCTTAAAAGGTATGTGTGTGTGTTTGGGTGTGTGCGTGTGTTAGGCAGCAGGCTACTCTGGCATGAGGAGTTTGGAAGGCTTGGCTCTTACCGGTGTACTATGGGTCAACATGAGGAGAGTGGAAGGCTCTTACCGGTGTACTATGGGTCAACATGAGGAGAGTGGAAGGCTCTTACCGGTGTACTCTGGGTCAACATCAGGAGAGTGGAAGGCTTGGTTCTTACCGGTGTACTCTGGGTCGACATGAGGAGGGTGGAAGCGGAAGCTGATGAAGAAGGGAATGGGCACTCCGAACTTGAACCACTCCACCACGTAGGGGGGCTGCTGGCCGTCCAGTGGAGGGGACACGTCACATCCCAGGATCACGCTCTCTCCAGCGCGCGCTGTCAAAAACCGGGGCTCCTCTCTCACTCCGTGGGCACCTGGGTGGAATAACGGGAGAAGGTCTTTTAACCAAAGAGCAGATCGTCTCTTAGAGAAGGTGGGAGGTAACAGTACAGTACATGTGCTGTACTGTTCTGTTCTCTACCACTACAGCTGTGCTGTGCTGACCAAGCAGAGAAGACATTGTTGCTTAGTTGCCCAATTCCTATAAAACAGGCCACGTAGCTCGTCAAAAGTAAGATTGAGCAGCCCTGCCTACAGTGTTGGTGGCCCTTGTAGGTACTTCCATGGTTCTAGTACAGGACAGTCTGACTCTGTACAGTTCCTGTGTCGTCATCTCTCCTGGTGAGAGCGAGTTCTGTCTGAGGTGTAGGTCACCTACAGTACTATAACTTGCCAGGCCCAGGCAGTTCCATTGATCAGAGCTGGCTGCTGCTCATATGGGCTTTACTGTGAGCACTACCAGGGCTGGGCTGGCGTTTAGCCATGGATGTCCAGGCACACTGCCGAGGGTTGACCTATCAGACAGCTGAAAGGTCGGCCTACCTGCCTCAGCAGAACACTCACTCTGGGAATGAATTTTGTCCAGCTGCCTCCCCACCTCTGCTCTCATTGAGCCAGCTTGATCAAATCATTGTCAGTGTTGTGTAAAATAGGAAATGCTACGGTTGCCATTGTTCCTTTACAATTAAACACCCTCAACTTAAAACCCCAAATATTTTCTCCCATTCCTTTTCTTTCAGTGATAATGCCTCTTTACCTCTATTACAGGCTCCACCCCTGAAGGTCCTATGCATCAGTCAGTGATTGTGTTTACCAGTTTAATCTGCTTTATCCGGTGGAAGAGTTAATCTACTTTATTTGATTTAGCCAGCACAGCTTTTGGATTGAAACAGAGCAGAATTAATCAAATTACACTTTTTGTTAAAGTGGAGCCGTGGTCTACCAGTCACGGGCCTTACCCCCGGAATCTGCCATTGTGTCTCTCTGGTAAGCGATGCAAAAAACAGCAGTGTAAAAATCCATGGCTTAGTGTTAATGACTGACTCACTGGAACACGTGCCATACGCCGAGTAACTGGACCTTGCACATGACCACAATACAGCCTGTAGCTAAGACCTAAAGCCAAAACTAAACAAACCAGCAACACAGCCTACACAAGCATTAGAAAATATACGGAGGCTAAGTAGCCTACAAGCTAGACTCAAAGAGACCACTTACAGGGAAGGGAATGAGTAAAGAGCACCTAGAAATAGAAGGAGAAAATCAGTAGCATCAGTTGCATCTGATGCATCTGATGCATCAGTGACAGAAAGGACTGAGTGAGAGGAGACGGAGTGGTGATGGCTGGAGGGAGGTAGACATGGTAGAGGGTACTGAGTGGTGATGGCTGGAGGGAGGTAGACATGGTAGAGGGTACTGAGTGGTGATGGCTGGAGGGAGGTAGACATGGTAGAGGGGACTGAGTGGTGATGGCTGGAGGGAGGTAGACATGGTAGAGGGGACTGAGTGGTGATGATGGAGGGCAGTAGACTATGGTAGAGGAGCTGAGTGGTGATGGTGGAGGGGTAGACATGGTAGAGGGGACTGAGTGGTGATGGCTGGATGGCAGTATACATGGTGAGGGAACTGAATGGCGATGGCTGGAGGTAGATATGGTAGAGGACCTGAGTGGTGATGGCTGAGAGGAGGTAGATATGTAGAGGAGACTGAGTGGTGAGGCTGGAGACTAAGTGAGAGGAGACTGAGTGGTGATGGCTGAAGGGTGGTAGACATGGTAGAAAGACTGAGTGGTGATGATGGAGGGTGGTAGATATGGTAGAGAGACTGAGTGGTGATGGCTGGAGGGTGGTAGATATGGTAGAGGAGATGAGTGGTGAGGTGAAGGTAGATATGGTAGAGGAGACTGAGTGGTGATGGCTGGAGGGTGGTAGCCATGGTAGAGGAGACTGAGTGGTGATGCGTGGAGGGAGGTAGACATGGTAGAGGACATGAGTGGGTGATGGCTGGAGGGAGGTAGACATGGTAGAGGGACTGAAGTGGTGATGGCTGGAGGGAGGTAGACATGGTAGAGGGGACTGAGTGTGTGATGGCTGGAGGGAGGTAGACATGGTAGAGGGGACTGAGTGGTGATGGTAGGAGGGAGGTAGACATGGTAGAGGGACTGATGTGGTGATGACTGGAGGCAGTAGTACATGGTAGGGAGACTGAGTGGTGATGGCTGGAGGGAGGTAGACATGGTAGAGGAGACTGAGTGGTGATGGCTGGAGGGAGTAGACTGGTAAGAGGAACTGAGTGGTGATGGCTGAGGAGGTAGACATGTAGAGGGGACTGAGTGGTGATGGCTGAGGAGGTAGAATGGTAGAGGGACTGTGGGGATGGTGAGGCATAGACATGTAGGATGGGACTGAGTGCGATGGTGGAGGGAGGTAGATAATGGTAGAGGAGACTGAGTGGTGATGGCTGGAGGAGGTAGATATGGTAGAGGAGACTGAGTGGTGATGGCTGGAGGAATGAGTGAGAGGAGACTGAGTGGTGATGGCTGGAGGGAGGTAGATAAGGTAGAGGAGACTGAGTGGTGATGGCTGGAGGAGGTAGATATGGTAGAGGAGACTGAGTGTGGATGGCTGGAGGACTGAGTGAGAGAGACTGAGTGGTGATGGCTGGAGGGAGGTAGATATGGTAGAGAGACTGAGTGGTGATGGCTGGAGGACTGAGTGAGACGGAGACTGAGTGGTGGATGGTGAGGGAGGTTAGAATGGTAGAGGAGAACTGAGTGGTGATGGCTGGAGGACTGAGTGAAGAGGAGACTGAGTGGTGATGGCTGGAGGGCTGTAGTCATGGTAGAGGAGACTGAGTGGTGATGGCTGGAGGACTGAGTGAGAGGAGACTGAGTGGTGATGGCTGGAGGGCTGTAGTCATGATAGAGGAGACTGAGTGGTGATGGCTGGAGGGCTGTAGTCATGGTAGAGGAGACTGAGTGGTGATGGCTCCACAGACCGTAAACACCATGACCTAATGCGCTTGTGTGGAAAGCTGTTCCCCCCACTCTGCTTCTGTTGCACAACAAAATCACATGAGCTCTGCAGGACCCGACCCGGACTCATTAAGTCTCCTTCACTCTGTCAGTTCACACCACACCCACTTAAGATCTTACTTTGAACTGACTTTGAAGAGCTATACATGCATTTACTAATTCAGTCTCTATTGAAATTGTTGCTAACTTGTTGAGGCGATTACATTTAGCCTTCACCTTTACACACGCCTTAACACCCCTATTTATAACACCTTCATAACATATTAGTTGTGCAACATACATTACACATCCCATATTTCGATCATAGACTACTCCTATCTCCTCTCAGTTTTCACAGCACCCTTTTACTGTGTGTTGTAGCTGCCTAATGACTGGATCTATTTTCAGAAAACGAATCTATTCAGTTGGAGTCAGTCTGTGATGGACAACACTGTATTTTTCTGTAGAAGACTTATCAGAGAATTCAATACTCAGTTACCTGAAATCGTGCCCTCTTCTATCAATTAAAAATATTTTTATTGACTCAACGTGTCTTCCACGCTAATAGATTATAAGGCATCTAGATAGTTTGGATTACTTATAAGGTGATCATCAACTGTAACCCATGAGCAAGAGAAAAGCAATACATTACATGGGCTACTTTACAAACACTGGTTAAGCTAAATGAGCCTCCCCTTGCTGGAAAACCACATGATTTCACATGAAACCACATGATTCTTTTTTTTCAATCGTTGTCAGTGATCAGGCCTACCACTGTTGTGTCGTCGGCAAACTTAAAACCTGTCTCACTCCCCCGTTCCGCTAGCGGAACTCCTCCCACATTCCACTGAAAAGGCAGAGCGCGAAATTCAAAAAAATGTTTTTTAGAAATATTTAACTTTCACACATTAACAAGTCCAATACAGCATATGAAAGGTACACATCTTGTGAATCAAGCCAACATGTCCGATTTTTAAAATGTTTTACAGGGAAGACAAAATATGTAAATCTATTAGCTAACCACGTCAGCAAAAGAGAGCACTTTTCTAACTCCATCAGTTTTTTACTCCGTCACTAGCTATCACTAATTCGACCAAATAAAGATATATATAGCCACTAACTAAGAAACAACTTCATAAGATGACAGTCTGATAACATATTTATTGTATAGCATATGTTTTTTTTGAAAAATGTGCATATTTATGGTATAAATCATAAATTACATTTCAGCTACAATCAGAAATTGCACCGAAAGCAGCCATAACATTTACAGACACCAACGTCAAATAACTAATTACTCCTCATAAATACATACTGTGCAGCAATTGAAAGACAGGATTCTTGTGATTCCAGACAATATTTCAGATTTATTAAATGTTTTATAGCGAAAACAAAATGTAGCGCTAAATTAGCATAGCCACGCCAGCCAGAACCAGCTGGGCGCCCACGACCAGTTCACATGCACGACCGATATATGAAATAACATTATAAATTGGGTCTTACTTTTGCTGATCTTTCATCAGAATGTTGATCAAGATGTCCTTAGTCCAGATGAGTCGGTCATTCCATTCAGAATGGTACCTTTCCCACTTCATTTAGCATGGGTACTAGTCGAGTGGCACGGATCTCTCCAAGTAAACAAAGTCACACAACGGAACACGGCAAAACTCCCGAAAAAATTCAAATAATCTGATTAAACTAAATTGAAAAAACATACATTACGATGATATGGTCTCATTTATCAAATCAAATCCGAGCCGGAGATAGTTGACATCCGAAACGGCAGCAAAACAAAACACAATCTCTCTTCTAAGTCGCGCGCTTCAGACTTCCGGAAATGGACGGTCACGTCAAAGAAATAGGTCTTATTTCACGTCAGAACAAGATAAACACAAAATTTCTCCTCTGACGTCCTCTTGACACCCAGAGGAAGGCGTATGAGGTGTGTTTCGGGTCATAGGTGGCATGACCATGTATAGGCAGAGCGTTGAAGCGAGCATAGACATCTTGCATTCTACTTCCTGTTCAGGGAAAGTGCTGCCAAATGACTTCTGTTCCACTCAGAGAAAAAATTCAAACGTTTTTAGAAACTAGAGGTTGTTTTCTATCCAMTAGTAATAAAMATATGCATATTGTACTAGCAAGAATTGAGTACGAGGCCGTTTAAAAATCATACGATTTTCACCAAAAGTGAAAATAGCACCCCTGGTCCCCAACAGGTTTTAATGATGGTGTTGGAATCGTGCTTGGCCATGCAGTCACGGGTGAACAGGGAGTATAGCAGGAGACTGAGCACGCACCCCTGAGGGGACCCTGGCAGATGTGTTGTTACCTACCCTTACCACCTGGGGGTGGCCTGTTAGGAAGTTGCAGAGGGAGGTGTTAAGTCCCAGGGTCCTTAGCTTAGTGATGAGCTTTGAGGGCACTATGGTGTTGAACGCTGAGCTGTAGTCAATGAATAACATTCTCATGTAGGTGTTCCTTTTGTCCAGGTGGGAAAGGGCAGTGTGGAGTGCAATAGAGATTGCATCATCTGTGGGTCTGTTGGGGCGGTATGCAAATTGGAGTGGGTCTAGGTTTTCTGGGATAATGGTGTTGATGTGAGCCATAACCAGCCTTTCAAAGTACTTCATGGCTACAGACGTGAGTGCTACGGGTCGGTCATTTAGGCAGGTTACATTGGTGTTCTTGGGCACAGGGACTATGGTGGTCTGCTTGAAACATGTTGGTATTGCAAACTCGGTCAGGGACAGGTTGAAAATGTCCGTGAAGACACTTGCCAGTTGGTCAGCGCATGCTCGGAGTACACTTCCTGGTAATCCGTCTGGCCATGCGGCTTTGTGAATGTTSACCTGTTTAAAGGTCATACTCACATCGGTTACGGAGAGAGTGATCACGCAGCATAGAAGTTATTTAGCTCGTCTTTAGGCTCATGTCACTGCAAGCACAGCTCGCGGCTGTTTGATGGTTTGATGGTTCATCAGAGGGCATAGCGGGATTTATTATAAGCGTTTGGGTTAAAGTCCCGCTCCTTGAAAGCAGCTGCTCTACCCTTTAGCTCAGTGCTAATGTTGCCTGTAATCCATGGCTTGTGGTTGGGGTATGTACGTATGTTCACTGTGGGGACGACATCATTGATGCGCTTATTGATGAAGCCAGTGACTGATGTGGTGTACTCCTCAATGCCATCGGAAGAATCCCGGAACATATTCCAGTCAGTGCTAGAAAAACAGTCCTGTAGCTTAGCATCTGCGTCCTCTGACCACTTCCTTATCGAGCAAGTCACTCGTACTTCTTGCTTTAGTTTTTGCTTGTAAGCAGGAATCAGGAGGATAGAGTTAAGGTCAAATTTGCCAAATGGAGGTTAAGGGAGAGCTTTGTACGCGTCTCTGTGTGTGGAGGAAAGGTGATCTAGAGTTGTTTTTCCTCTGGATGCACATTTAACATGCTGGTAGAAATGAGGTAAAACGGATTTAAGTTTCCCTGCATTAAAGTCCCTGGCCATTAGGAGCGCCACCTCTGGATGAGCATTTTCCTGTTTGCATATGGCCCGATACAGCTCGTTGAGTGCCGTCTTAGTGCCAGCATCGGTTTGTGGTGGTAAATTGACAGCTACAAAAAATATAGAAGAATCTACAGCTTATCATGAGATTATCAGGCGAGCAAAACCTTGAGACTTCCTTAATATTACATTTTGTGAACCAGCTGTTATTTACAAATAGACACAGACCGCCACCCCTTGTCTTACCGGAGGCAGCTGTTCTATCTTGCCGATGGACCGAAGACCCAGCCAGCTGTATGTTATTCATGTTGTCGTTCAGCCACGACTCGGTGAAACATAAGATATTACAGTATTTAATGTCCCGTTGGTAGGATATCCTTGATCGGAGCTCATCCATTTTGTTATCCAATGATTGCACGTTGGCTAATAGGACTGATGGTAGAGGGGGTTTACTCATTCGCCTACGAATTCTCAGAAGGCAGTCCAACCTCCGCCCCCTTTTTCTCTGTCTTTTCTTCATGCAAATGATGGGGATTTGGGCCCGTTCCCGAGAAAGCAGTATATCCTTCACGTCGGACTCATTAAATATGTTTTTTTTGTCAAGTTCGAGGTGAGTAATCTCTGTTCTGATGTCCATAAGGGATGGTAGCAGCAACATTATGTACAAAATACGTTTAAAAAATAAGTTACACGCGAAAAAACGCGTGTAAAACGGCAGCCATCCCCTCCGCCACCATTCTCTATTCATGCGTTCACATGTTTTTTACGTAAGGGACCAAGCAGGCCAAGTACTATCCACACAAGTTGAGGAGGATCAAATATTATCCACATTATTTGGCTTGAGAACTAAGTGCTGTCACATTATAAAGCCTATACTCTGTGCTTGGGGCACAGAGCCTATTCTCTGTGCTTGGTTCTCTGCAGACAGTTCAGGTTTCAGGAGCTCTTTTTGGATCCTTGTCGGCCCTGAGAGCAGTAAGTTCTGGGCAGAGGAATAGAGCAATGTAGGAATTACTATAAAGACCCAGGATAATATACTGCCTGGCTAATAACTCCCCAATCCCTTCATGAGATCATCACAAGGGGACAAGGTTCACTGATATCGCCGTTTTCATTTCCTTAATGGAGACACAGTGACCCGGCAGGGTTTATGGGAGCTTTTTCAAGGGAACATATTTACGCTCTCAACAAGACATAAATGCCAGCGGTGCAAATCATGATATAGGCCCTCCCTGTTCTAACCTCCACTACCTCTTCACAGGTTGAGCTCATCTCAAAGACCAGGTGTCATCACTGAGGCACCAATACATCAAACAGAAAGACCACAAGTCAATATATTATAGCCTGCCCTATATTAGTTTAGTATTGTAACTAAGACAACAACCTTAGACATCTATTTCAGAACTACTGTATGTTTTAATGTATCCTAACTAGGGCTGTGGCGGTCACGAAATTCCGTCAGCCAAGGCAATTGACCGTTTATTAACATAAACACATTTAGCATATCCTGGCTTTCACACATAGCCTACAAGCCACTGATGCAGACCTTTGGAACATCTACATTTTAAAAAGTCTAATAAGTCTATGTAATATAGCCTACACCTTCACAATAAATCAATTATTTATTTTAGACAGGTCTAAAGAAGCATGATATGAAGAAAATGTAGTCTATTTCAGAAGAACAGAATAGCATACTCTGAGTTGTCCTTATGTTAGGTCCTGATCTGGCTATGACAAATGGCTTTGGGATACACTAGTTAATTTAGCTGACAAGATTCGCTTAGAACTCCGTGGCATTATTTTTATAGTATTTTATAGTATGAAGAATACAGTTGAACAAAGCTGAATAAAATAGGAAGGATATTTTCTCCAAATGATTTGAGGGAGTGCGCACGTGGTTATTCTGTGTTGAGCAGATGTTCTACAAATGTTGGGCTATTTGTTTTGAATTTTAATACATTGTAAGGCTGTATGATGCGACTCTAATGATGATTTGAAAAAAGACACTTGAAAGGCATGAGCTCTGCTTTATTKTTTTGTACAGGCTGTACACACTACATCAGTCACTCATTCACAATTTGACAAGCACTTGATAATGCCTAGAATTTCATGGTGGCATCCCCTTTGTGTGGCTGTAATGCAGTCTACAAAAATCCATGCCTTTTGCAGTGTAGGGGCCTTTGTGCCATTCTCCCTGCGTGCTGCGCGCACTCCATCACGTGATCGGGTCTTTCTCACAGGCTACAAGTGAAGACAGACACATCGGGGACGCAACTGCGCATGTCCTTATCCAATTCCGAGGTGATTATTGTCCACATTTACTTTTCGTTAGCCAACAAGATGAGTAGGCCTCATGAACAGCAAAAGCACTAGCCTATGTCAATCTACTATCCCTCATAGTACAAAAGTCGACATATTCTATTCTATGCGAGAAATAAATATTCCAAACATAGTCTGGGACAGTTGTGCCAAATTAATACAACAACTAGCATCCCCMAAAAAATTACGCAATGTGGCTGACGCAACAGATCAGAACGCTTAGCTTAAAATATTGATAAACTATTAGGCTACTTCTTCACATTAGAAGTGCAGCAATGCGCACATGGTAGTAGGCTATAAGCGAGAATGTTCCATTAGCGGAAAACACCATTATCAAAAGTGTGCAAATGCAATTCTGAATGTAATGCTTTTATTATAAAGGTGCCTTWWTATGGTGAAAATTATCTTCCCCAAACTTGAAACTCATGTGCTGCTTATGTATGCCAGTTAGTGTCACGGATCCCTCCGGAACTGTCATTACGCACACCTGGTCCCTATTCCAATTTGATTAGTAATTGTATAAGTGTGCCCTTTGTTCACCATTGTCTTGTCGATTATTATTTCAATGTCCGTTGGTCGTATCAGTACCTGTGCTGTGTTGTTTTGGCTTTCGTGCCACGTGTWTTGTGTAGATGATTACAGGTCTCATCCCGTGTGATAATCATTGTGCGATTGTGTATTTATTCGAGGTACTCCTCGCTCTTTTGTTTGGGTCTCAACCCTGTGTTTTGTATAGTGTTTGTTTGKTCTTTGTCCYCGTGCCTGTACATGGCACGCTGTAATTTGGGTAAATAAAAAACTCTATTACGCATTCATGCGCCTGTCTCCCGACCATTAATACCGACGTAAGAGTTAGGCTCTACACCCCTTGTAAAGTAGATTAATTTGCTTAATTTTAAGAAGTTATTTGGTCACTTTAGTTGTGATAGAAACCTTATTAAAACATATAGGCCCATGGTCTAGGCTACATGAGGTGTGCGACTATGATTAGAAAAAGTCATTGTTTCTTATGCTGGGCATCATTAATAATATATWATTTACAAGTGATAGGCTAATATTGTCACCTATCAGACTATTCTTGATTTAATATGTATATATACTAAATAATATGTGTAAAATTGGTTTTGATTTAGAATGCACCATATCGAAACAGGGGCAGCGTAAAAAAAAATACATGTCATCTATGCACTTAAATAGTGAATGGCCAACGCTTTTCCCAGTGGTTTATTTTCATGCAAGCCAGGTAGCCTATAGTCCTGTTGTAAATATAAGCAATGTGCTTAATATTAGGAAAGTTGAGAAATAAATATAGTAGGCCTAGCCTATAGAAAGCTGATGGGATCCTCCTCTTTTTAGTAGAGGCCATCATTATGTTTTCTCGCGCAATTCAATAGCCTATTGAGTTGTTGCACAACATGAGCTCACGAGCTCTCACAAAGTGTTTGATTAGATTTTCGAAAACATTTGCATTAATGTCAGAGTGATTAGAGGGACAATAGAGTGCTGAGTACAAGGCAGTTAGCAAGTTTGGTAGGCTACTAATGACCAGCATCAGAGCTTGGAGAAACCTAATTACCGTGACTAAATGGTCATGAGGAATTTGACTGCCTTCATGACTTGTGCCCGCCGGTGTGGCGGTAATACAGTCACCACAACAGCCATAATCCTAACTCCTAACAGTAGTGCTGATCCTGCTCAAAACGAATTCCTGAAGGGACGACTTTATCCAGTACACTATGCTGCTGTCTACATCTGTTTGGTAAATTAGCTAAATCAGAGGCAGTTCATGTCCCAGAGCACAATGCAGGGCAATAATTCCAGATTATTTGCCACCAGTTAAATAGGCAGGTTCACTACCAATACTAGACACAGTTACTCGTTGCAAGCAGCCTCCTTCTGTTACAGCTCACTTAATCAATAAAATACATCTATTCTGAGTCAATCAACATCTGTCCAGAGCAGAACCCAAATGTTCAAGTGTAACAGCATGTACAGTTAGGAGTTAAATACGCTGGAGATTTTAACCTGCCTTTCGAGCCGCAGTGACGATAAAGGCACTTGCATGAAAAGTACTCTTTACTGTACTTGCAATAATGATCACATATTTGTGTGTGTGTGTGGACTCGCCAGGCACTTTGGGCTGTAATTATACCAGCTAAAACAATAGCCGTGAAATATTTTGACATATTGAAATATTTGAAGCTGTCCCCGGAAATGTCCCCGTTTTTAACTGTGCATTAAAAACAGACTGCAAAGTGAAATMATATTTTACGTGGCAAGAAAGACCGGGCAGCAGAGCCTACCGGTTGACGTCTCAATCGCGTTCTGCTTGTTTTGTCCAGCAGAGGGGGCTGCTCGCTATATCAGCTTCATTCACTCTTCTTCTTCTTCTAACTAGCAAGTAGTTACTTGCTCTCACTAGTTTTAGAGAAAACTGCTGTGGAAAACTCGGCCAGAAGCTAGCAAGTGTCAAGTGAATCCACAACATCACCACAAACGTCTTTTCAAGCCAGGTAAGTTACACTCGTTTGAGATACTAGCTAATAATGTTATAATGTCACAATTTATTATATAGATAGATGCTCTGCTTTATAAGGTTTTAAATAGGTTATGCTAGCTAACATTAGCTATGTCGATTAAGTTATCTAGCTAGGTTAGCCAGCTACTGTCATGGTAGCTAGTTTAAAAAACGTTCACATGTAAACATGCAGTGGACGGGCTATTTTGAAAATATGATTATATTAAATTAACGCACAATTAATTATGAGAATATTTATTTGTAGATTACAATTTTAATGGTTTGGCATTATAAGTAGTGTGAAAATATATTTAGAAATTTTCATGGATAACATTAGCATAATGTTTTCTGTTGGAGAGTGGAGAGGAGGAAGACTGGATAGGAAGAAGAGTGAAAGAGATAGAGGAGGAAAGGTAAAGATATGATTACAGAGCCTGCCAATGTCAGATGTGTGCGTACTGGTAGCGAAGTCAGGTGCAGGAGAGCAGAGATTTGTGAACAGGCGCACACTTTATTTAGGCAAAAGTGCAAAATGCGCAAAACAGTCACAAGAATTATGTTTAACAATAAACATCTTCGTGAAAAATAACACGGGAAAAACAAGCCAGTCTGGCGCATCAACAATACACACGTAACACAAACAATCTTACACAAAGACATGATGGGGAACAGAGGAATAAATACATGTAGATTGATTGGGGAATAAAAACCAGGTGTGCAGGGAACAAGACAAAACAAATGGATACATGAAAAATGAAGCGGCGATGGCTAGAAAGCCGGTGACGTCGACCGCCAAACGCCGCCTGAACAAGGAGAGGAGCCGACTTTGGCGGAAGTCATGACAGTACCCCGCCCCTGACGCGCGGCTCCAGCGGTGCGTCGACACCGGACTCGGGAACGACCCGCAGGGCGAGACGCAGGGCGATCCGGCCGGCGACGGTGGAATTCCCGCAGCAGTTCAGGGTCCAATACATCAGCCACCGGAACCCAGTACCTCTCCTCCGGACCGTACCCCTCCCACTCCACAAGGTACTGAAGGCCCCTCCCCCTACCCCTCCCACTCCACAAGGTACTGAAGGCCCCTCGCCCAACGCCTCTAATCCAGGATGGAACGAACGGAGTACGCCGGAGGAACCTTCCAAACAATGTTTTTGAGATAAAATACATAAATTAGGCAAGCAATGGGAATCTGTTAACCAAAGTATTTGATCTAATAGAAGAAGGAAGAAGGAAAAATKAAGGGAGTAAAAAGAGTGAAGTGAGGAGAGTGTGGAAGAGTGGAAAGGTAAAGAGAAGGAGAGGAAGAAAGAGCAGGAAGACGACTGGAGACAGATTGTGGAGGATAAGAAAAAGTTAAGAGTAAGAAGTGACACAAGGAGAGTGAAGAAGAGCAGACAGAGGAGGTACAATGGCTCTTTCCAAGAAACGGAAATGTCATTTTAATGACAACATGATGAGAGAATTTCCATTTATACTCTCAGGTCAAGACAATAGAATGGTTAACTGCACCCTTTGTAATTCCTCTTTTTCAATTGGCAGCGGGGGAAGAACGGCAGTGGTAGAACATCAACAGACAAAAAACCATAAAGCCTCTCTGATTGCCCGTGTTGGTATGCCCTCTGTCACCACATTCTTCAAGAAGGTAGAGCCTTCCCAAGAAGAATATGATTTAGCTGTGCAGGAGGGTGTCTTTGCATACCACACTATGCGACACAATCATAGTTACAGATCTATGGACTGCACAGCACAACTGACACGAAAGCTTTATGAGCCGAAGTTTACATGTGCTAGGACAAAATGTGAAGCCATAGTGAGTACGTGTTAGCAGCATGGGCACTACTTTGGCTAACACAGGACCTAGACCAGGTTGAATTTGTGTCCCTGGTCATTGATGCGTCCAATCCATGGACATGTAAAGCTCACTGCCAATAGTAGTCAAGATATTAAATATATGTGGCAACACATCTGTGGAAACAAAACTGCTTGATTTTGTTGAATTGAAAGGAGAAACAGCAGAGGAGATTGCAGCTGAGGTCCTGGTGGTCATCCAAAAATGTAACCTGCAAAACAAAGTCGTGGCATTCTCTGCCGACAACACAAATACCAACTTTGGAGGACTGAATAGGCTGGGGAGGGTCAATGTCCATACCAAAGTTTAAAATGCTCTGCAGCGGGAGGTGATTGGCTTGGGTTTCCTACCCACATCATTCATAACACGGACAGAACAGCTTTGGATATGATTCCCCTTGATGTTGAGTACCTGCTCACAAAGATATTTTCATATTTTCACCGTCAGAGTAGAAAGACTGAAGAGCTTTTGTGAGTTTGTTGGCCAGGAGTACCATAACATTTTAGGACACAGCAATGTTTGCTGGCTGTCCATGCTCCCTGCTCTAGAAAGAGTGCTGAAAAGGTATGTGCCATTGAAATCCTTCTTTCTTTCTGAAGACAAATGCCCTGTTGTCCTGCGAATAATGTTTGAAGATCCACTGACTGAACTTTGGCTGGACTTTGTCCATGGAAACTTGACCGTATTCAGTGACACGATCAAGATGCTTGAAGGCCAGGACCGCTGTGCTGTGGAGTCAGCTGCAATTCTGAGAAACATTGAGGCAAAATTGACTGCAAGACGTGATGACAACTTCATTCCAGTTTTGGTCAGAGGACTTTTGAGAGAGCTAGAGGGAAATGGAGCAATGTCTAAAGAGAGCTATCTCAAAACATCCCAATCATTCTTCACTACGGCTGTGAACTACTTGCAAGCTTGGGGAAAGCACACAGATAATCTAAAAGATTTACATTGTCTCCTTTTAAAAAGGCAACCTCTGCGTGAAGAGATCCAGAAGGCAGCAGGCACACTGCAGGATAAATGCCCCCAATGTGACAATCAATGAGGATGCATTGTTTGACGAGGTTACTGGCCTGCAAGAGTTCCTAAAGGGGGGATCGTTTGAAGAATGGAAAAAATCTGAGACACCGCTTAGTCAGAGATGGAGCACGGTGGTTACCCACTTCAAATAGAATGACATCCCACACACTAACCTGGCTAGATTAGCGTCTGTTGTCATGTGCTTACCTGGAAGTAATGCACCAGTCGAGAGAGTGTTCTCTCAAATTAATGATCTATGGACAGCAGCAAGAAATAGGTTCACTGTTCCTACCATCAAGGCCATGCTTATTGTGAAGACAAACTTCAACCTCCCCTGGCAGGAGTTCATGGAAAAGCTGGCCAAAGACAGAGCAATCCTGAAGAAGAAACATTCTTCTGAGAAATATACAGATTAGGTTGGTATAAGTATATTATGTAGTTACCAATCTCATAATCGTCTTATTTCTTTATTATGTTGTTAAGTATTTCACATATACTATTGTCTGTTTTTTTYMAWTTTKSYYMWKKTYYYYTYYKSYYYTWWTYYWMCCMRRMYWMCMRGRMCMMYKRAWKGSYKKTCAGATTGGACAGTTCTGTCTTGTCTGTAGTGTTTCTGTAATATAGTTGTKTTCTCTRTCACAGTGTGCCTGTTAGACTAAATACATGRAACCRGAATTGTCCCCCTTTTTTATTTCMTAGATAATAACATTGGATATTTTAATGRTATGTTGACTGYCGAACTGGAAATGTCCCCGGTTTTAATTTCAGAAATCTATATACAGTCACCTTACTGTATATAGCCTCACTTATTATTTTACTGCTGCTGTTTAATTATTTGCTACATTTATTTTCTATTTACTTATCTATTTTTTACTTAACAGTTATTTTAATTTGTTGTCTTAACTTCGTAAAGCATTGTTGGTTAAGGGCTTGCAAGTAAGCATTTCACTGTAAGGTCTACACCTGTTGTATTTGGCGCATGTAACAAATACAATTTGATTTGATTTGATCCTAACCTTAATTAACCCCTAATCCTAACCTTAACCCTTAGCCTCGCTAACATTAGTCACCTAGCTAACCTAGCTAATGTTAGCCACCACAAATTTGAATTTGTTATGAAGAAAATCGTGTTCTGTACACGAATGCTCWATGAAAAAGAAAATAGTTTGGTGGACACATCTTTTTTWAAACTTTTTCGTGTGACTGAAACCAAGTTCAAATAAATAATTTGTGTCTATTTCACTTTAATCTGTGATAGCGTGTTGAGAACTTTGAGAGAGATATGAAATCAGGCATTGAGCAAAGGTGAATATGACACTACAAGCACTTCAGTACCAGCACACACATGGTTATGGTGTATGTAATGCAAGGATATGAGCACAGATTAAACTGGACAGAACACACAATGTCCTGGATGTAATGGCATAAATGTTCTTAGACCTTTCAGAGAAGTGAAATTCTCAAGGTTTTATGTTGCTAGTACTCGGGCTGGATGTGCACTGACAGGGTTGGTAACTTTGACATGCCAGCCTGCAATGTCTGACTTTTGTCACATCAGAAGCATTCTGCTTGGTGGTGTGGTTGTGTGGTTGTTTCTTTTGTTCGTGTGGTGTGTGTGTGTTGTGTTGTTGTTTCTTTTTTGATTTTTTCACTTTTTCTGTGTCTTTTTCTTGTGTGTGTGTGGTGTGTTTGTTGTGTGTGTGGTGTGTGTGTGGTGGTGTCTGTGTGTTTGTGTGTGTGTCGGTGTTTGTCTGTTGTTGTCTGTGTCTGTGTCTGTGTCTGTGTTTGTCTGTGTCTTTCTGTGTCTGTGTTGTGTGTGTGTTGTCGTGACTCTCTATTTATCAAATAATTACCTACTACATTTCAGTATTACTTGACTAAATTAATCATGTAACAATTAACTCTTTAGGAATTTTGGGACCACCCGCGGAACAGTTGTTTTACCGAGTACTATCTCCCAACACAACTCTAAAGATATCTAAATATCTCTTACATCAATAACAGTCATATTATTAATATAACTCTCATCAGTCACATTCTGAACGTCGCATAATCCTTGCGATATCTGCCACAAACCCTAACCTAGTGATGACATCATGATACCACAACAAATTGGCCTTAAGTATTTATTTGCTATACAACTAAATCATCACACAGAATACGTAACACATACCAACATACAGTTGAAGTCGAAAGTTATACATACACTTAGGTTGGATCATTAAAACTTGTTTTCAACCAATCCACACATTTCTTGTTAACAAACTATAGTTTTGCAAGTTCGTTTGGGACATCTACTTTGTTCATGACACAAGTAATTTTTTCCAACATGTTTTACAGACAGATTATTTCACTTATAATTTCACTCTATCACAATTCCAGTGGTCAGAAGTTTAAATACACTAAGTTGACTGTGCCTTTAATTAAACCGCTTTGGAAAATTCATAGAAAATGATGTCATGCTTTAGAAGCTTCTGATAGGCCTAATTGACATTCAATTTGAGTTCAATTGTGAGTTTTACCTGGTGAATGTATTGTCAAGTTACCTTCAAACTCAGTGCCTCTTTGTCTTGACATCATGGGAAAATGAAAAGAAATCAGCCAATACTTCAGAAAACATTATTGTAACCTCAACAAGTCTGGTTCATCCTTGGGAGCAATTCCAAACGCCCTGAAGGTACCACGTTTATCTGAAAAAACAATAGCACGCAAGTATAAACACCATGGGACCAAGCAGCCATCATACCGCTCACGAAGGAGACGTGTTCTGTCTCCTAGAAGTATAACCGATACTTTCTTGGCGAATAAGTGCAAATCAATCCAGAACAACAGCAAAGGACCTGTGAATGATGCGAAGAAACAGGTACAAAATATCTTATATCCACAGTAAAACAAGTCCTGTATCGACATAACCTGAAAGGCTGCTCAGCAAGGAAGAAGCCACTGCTCCAAACCACCTATAAAAAGCCAGTACTACGGTTTGCAACTGCACATGGGAACAAAGATAGTACTTTTTGGAGAAATGTCTTTTGGTCTGATGAAACAAAAATAGAACTGTTTGGCCATAATAACCATCGTTATGTTTGGAGGAAAAAGGGGGAGGCTTGCAAGCAGAAGAACACCATCCCAACCGTGAAGCACGGGGGTGGCAGCATCATGTTGTGGGGGTGCTTTGCTGCAGGAGGGACTGGTGCACGTCACAAAATAGATGGCATCATGAGGGAGGAAAATTTATGTGAATATATTGAAGCAACATCTCGAGACATCAGTCAGGAAGTTAAAGCTTGGTTGCAAATGGGTCTTCCAAATGGACAATGACCCCAAACATACTTCCAAAGATGTGGAAAAATGGCTTAAGGACAACAAAGTCAAGGTATTGGAGTGGCCATCGCAAAGCCCTGACCTCAATCCTATAGAAAATTTGTGGGCAGAGCTGAAAAAGCATGTGCGAGCAAGGAGGCCTAAAAACCTGACTCAGTTACACCAGCTCTGTCAGGAGGAATGGGCCAAAATTCACCCAACTTATTGTGGGAAGCTTGTGGTAGGTTACCCAAAATGTTTGACCCAAGTTAAACAATTTAAAGGCAATGCTACCAAACACTAATTGAGTGTATGTAAACTTCTGACCCACTGGGAATGTGATGAAAGAAATAAAAGCTGAAATAAATCTATTCTGACATATCACATTTTTAAAATAATTTGGGGATCCTAACTGACCAAAGACAGGGAATTTTTACTAGGATTAAATGTCAGGAATTGTTGAAAAACTGAGTTTAAATGTATTTGGCTAAGGTGTATGTAAACTTCTGACTTCAACTGTAGGTTATTGATTACATACATAATACAATGAAAACAGGTCTCTAGTGGACAAACAAAAGCATGACTGTTTGGTTACGCAATGAAAAGGGAGGGCCTACTAGGTGAGGGCGAGACAAAGAGTCAACTTATCGTACATACATTTGGAAACTACGCTCACTGTAACCAGAATACTTAGAACCCTAACAACCTCTCATTCGGATTAGAAATGCAATATATATTTATGTGTAGATGTCTTTCTCTGTCGTCTCTCTGTTGAAACCACTCAACCCGTCTATGCCAGGTATTCCCAAACTGGGGTACGCAATGCCGTCGGGGGTACGCCAAATAAAAATGTGATTCACTTAAAAAAAATAGTTAAAAAATCTTCACATCCTCAAACAGTCCATTTATATTTTCCAATGGGGCTATACATTTGGGTGAGGTTTTTTTCTCTCCTGAGTAGCCTTGTTTCACTGCCAAAAATAAAATTAAACCATCTAGTGTTCAGCGAAAGAACACCACAATGTCAAATACGGGTAGCCTAGTCAAATAATTAACATCCAATCACATTAACCGTTACTGTCTCGCAGGAATTCCAGCACAGCGCCCCCCCCTCCCAAAGCCTTCCCTCTTCTGTGGAAGAGGGGGGTCTGTCTATCTTGAAACATGTGCCAAGATGATCTGGCACCTTTGATCCTCACCAAGGAGAGGGAGTCATGACAGTGTGTATGTGTTGCAATGAGGTGCAATGCAATGAGTGTAGTCAGGACACATGGATAGGAGTACGTAGTGCACTACATACTAGGCATCACACAAAGAAACAGCATGGATAGCTAACATGGACACCTATAATTAATGACATAATTAATGATGCAATTCAACGACTCAGACATGAGAAGTATGTGGTAGGGACTCCAGATAATCACGGATTATAAAGGAAGACGCGGACACCGACGTCTTGCTCCCAGACAAGCTAAACACCTTCTTCGTCCGCTTTGAGGATAACACAGTGCCGCCGACACGGCCGCTCCCGAGGACTGTGAGCTCTCATTCTCCGGGGCCGACGTGAGTAAGACATTTAAGCGGCCCAGACGTCATCCCTAGCCGCGTCCTCAGAGCATGCGCAGACCAGCTGGCTGGAGTGCTTACGGACATATTCAGTCTCTTCCTATCACAGTCTGTTGTCCCCACTTGCTTCAAGATGTCCACCATTGTTCCTGTACCCAAGGAAGTGAAGGTAACTGAACTAAATGACTAAATTACCATTTCTGTCATCATGAAGTGCTTTGAGAGGCTCTACCTTACCCAACACCCTAGACCCACTGCAATTTGCATACCACCCCAACAGATCCACGGATGATGCAATCGCCATCGCAATGCACATTGCTCTGGGTCTGAACCTCGCCCTGTACAACTGGGTCCTGGACTTCTTGACGGTCCCCATAGGTTGTGAATGTAGGCAAAAGCACCTCCACTACACTGATCCTCAACATTGGGGCCCCACATGGGTGCGTGCCCAGCCCCCTCCTGTGCTCCCTGTTTACCATGACTGCGTGACCACGCACGCCTCCAACTCAATCATTAAGTTTGCAGACGACACAACTGTGGTAGGCCTGATTACCAACAATAACGAGACAGCCTACAGGGAGGAAGTGAGGGCCCTGGCGGAGTGGTGCCAGGAAAACAACCTCTCCCTCAATGTCAACAAAATGAAGGAGATGATCATGCACTTCAGGAGACAGCAAAGGGAGCATGCCCTCATGCACATCAACGGGGCCGCAGTGGAGAAGGTGAAAGTTCCTTGGCATACACATCACTGACAAACTGAAATGGTCCACCCACACAGACAGTGTGGTGAAGAAGGTGCAACAGCGTCTCTTCAACCTTAGGAGGCTGAAGAAATTAGGCTTGGCCCCTAAAACCCTCACAAACTTTTACAGATGCGYCATTGAGAGCATCCTGTCGGGCTGTTGCTGCCTGGTACGGCAACTGCACTGTCCGCAACCACAGGGCTCTCCAGAGGGTGTTGTGGTCAGCCCAACGCATCCCCGGGAGCACAGCCCTTCAGGACATCTACAGCACCCGGTGTCACAGGAAGGCCAAGAAGATCATCAAGGACCTCAGCCACCCGAGCCACGGCATCGTCTAGAAGGCGAGGTCAGTACAGATGCATCAAAGCTGGGACCGAGAGACTGAAAAACAGCTTCTATCTCAAGGCCATCAGACTGTTAAATAGCCATCACTAGCCATCCTCCACCCAGTACCCTGGCCTGAATTTAGTCACTGTCACTAGCCGGCTACCACCCGGTTACTCATCCCTGCACCTTAGAGGCTGCTGCCCTATGTACATAGAAATGGAACACTGGTCACTTTAATAATGTTTACATACGGTTTTGCCCATTTCATATATATATACTGTATTCTAGTCAAGTACATCCTATTCAACTATTGCTGTACATATACTACTCTATCCTACGTATTCTTCAGATATACTACGTATTCTATCCACATACTGTCCATAATGTCTATACATCCCATCACAAGCATTTCGCTACACCTGGAATAACATCTGCGAAACATGTGCATGCAAACAATAAAAGATGATGTGATTTGATTTGATGATCACCTCCTACACAGGCAGCGTGAGACAATGATACGAGTGAACCAACGTCATAGAAGCTGCGTGACTCTCAGTTACACCCACTGATGCCACATGCAGTCTGTCAAACCCAAGTTCAGCGTAGTACTACCAGACAGTTAGCCTCAGTAAAAATACTGGTGTTAAATGCAGGTCATCCCATAACACACTGACAACCTAACATCAACGTGTGACATACAAGTACAAAAGCCAACCCTATCCTTATTGAGCTACTTATTAAAAAAACATTGTATTAGCTATCCTATTAATAGCTTTCCTGAAAATCTGAAAATCTGGATTTCTGACACTAATACAAAAACATAAGCCATATGAAAAGACAAACACAAACTGCAATCGAGAGGAATCCATTACAGTGATGCAGGGTGAGGAGGAAGGCAGGAAAGACAGACAGTGACAGAGCAAATGAGAGAGGAGAGATTTAATCATGACCTTTATGAATTGTAACATTAAGTATTTGATCATGCAGGATCCTGGGCATCAGAGAGTGGTATTGTAGTTGAGTAATGGAGAAGTCTAACATCACTGAAAAATGAATGAACCTTTAACCACTCTTCACAAAGAGGGAGACATGGACAAATATGAACAATAAGCACATACAGGTTACTGCTAAAATAAAGGAAACACCTACATAAAGTGTTTTAATAGGGTGTTGGGCCACAACGAGCCAGAACAGCTTCAGTGCACCTTGGCATAGATTCTACAATTGTCTGGAACTCTATTGGAGGGATGCGACACCATTCTTCCATGAGAAATTCAATAATTTGGTGTTTTGTTGAAAGAGTTGTAAAACGTTCTGTCAGGTGCCGCTCTAGAATCTCCCATAGGTGTTTACTTGGGTTGAGATCTGGTGACTGAGACGGCCATGGCATATGGTTTACTTTTTTTTTGCTCATGAACCATTCAGTTACCACTCATGCCCTGTGGATGGGGGCATTGTCATCCTATGGGGCATAGCCATGGTAGCCAAAATAATGGCCTGCCCAGCATTTTTATACCAGACCCAAAGCATGATGGGATGTTAATTGCTGAATTAACTAAGGAACCACACCTGTGTGGAAGCATGTGCTTTCAATATAGTTTGTATCCCTCATTTACTCAAGTGTTTCCATTATTTTGGCAGTTACCTATATGTCAAGTAGGTTACTTACCAACCTTTCCAAAATCTCTAACTGAGTACTGATAACATCTATAAGTAAAAGTGATGACAACAGAGGAAAAAAACATTTAATAAATTCCCTGGTTTTACTAAAAACCAGGTTAGAGGATTCCCAGAATCAGGAGGGAATAAGCAGGAAATCCAGAATTCTCCAACCAGGATTTCTGGAAAACCAGGGAATTTTTTGAATTTTGCAACCCTAAGCAACCCTAAGCAACCCTAAGCAGGAATCATTGTCTGGAGAAGGCAACCTTGCATGACAGGGAACATAGAATGCAGATTAGTAATCCTATTCCTTCTACTCAATGCGAGCTAGTGGCCCTTCCATCTATACACAACATATGCTTGTGAGCACAGCACACTCTCCTACATGAAAAGCAGCCTCATGAACACTACCTCCTACACAGGCTGCCCACTACTACACAACACAGACAAGAGGCCAGGCCACCGCAGGCTAGCTGCCTGCTATCTCTGAAACACCAGTGGCATTCAGCTGACAGACAGAGACCTGGGTGTCATATACCTTTAAAACACATCTCTAGCATGACAGCCCAGTGTTGTGAGCCAGCCTAGCCTAGTCAGTCTCTCTCCCCTCCACTCTCTGGCCCTCTGTAGCTGCACGTCCCCCTAAGACAAGCACAGCCCAATTAAGGACGGGCCCCAGCCCTCAGTCGACAATGAGCTGACACCTGCTCCTGCCTGGGCACTGGGCACAGAGAGGGGGTGTAAAACAGGCCAGGCGTGCGTGCCAGAGGCCCAAATGCCAATTCAATACTGTGGGGCACTGCCAGAGGTGCACATTACAGGAAATCAGGATATAAGGAGGGTGGCGCCTGCCCTGCCCTGTGCTAGCCAGGAGTTGTAAGTCACTGACATTTCCCCATGCTAACACGGATCGAGTCACACACAGACTCAACTTCCTTCCTTTTTTAAACAAGTAGTAAATTCTTCGGCCATAATAACCTGATATTGTTGTAAATTAATTGCATCAAGAAGCATGCTTATTAGCGCTTTCATATGGCTTTTCTAATTACAGTTGGTTATTGAAAATAATGTTAATTCAACATCGATAAAGCAAAGAAATTGCACAGCCCTCAAGAACAAGTGTGAGTGATGGAATCTGCTCGATAAATTCCATGCAACTTTCAGAGCTCTAAAACATCCCAGTCAGTCACAGACTGCCCTGTCTCTACCACTCTCCTCTCCTCTCACTCTACTTCACACTACTAGGTCTCTCTACCCTCTCTCTCTCTACCCTCTCTCTCTGTCTCTACCCTCCCTCTCGCTCTGTCTCTACCCTCCCTCTCTCTGTCTCTACCCTCCCCCTCTCTCTGTCTCTACCCTCACTCTCTTCCTTTCTCTGTCTCTACCTCACTTCTCTCTCTCTCTACCTCCTCTCTCGTCTGTCTCTCACCCTCCTCTTCTCTGTCTCTCTACCCTCCTCTCTACACTCTCTCTCTGTCCTTACCCTCCCCTCGCTCTGTTCTCTACCACTCCCTCTCTCTGTCTCTACCCTCCCCTTCTCTCTGTCTCTACCCTCTCTCTCTCTCCTCTGTCTCTACCTCACTCTCTCTCTCTCTACCCCTCTCTCTCTGTCTCTACCTCCCTCTCTCCTCTGTCTCTACCCTCCCTCTCTCTCTGTCTCTACCCTCCCTCTCTCTCTGTCTCTACCCACTCTCTCTCTCTCTACCCTCACTCTCTCTCTCTGTTCTACCCTCCTCTCTCTGTCTCTACCCTCTCCTCTGTATCTAACATCTCTATCTCTACCCTCTTTCTCTGTGTCTCTACCTCCATCTTCTCTGTCTCTACCCTCCCTTTCTCTCTCTCTTCTCTCTCTCTCTCTCTCTCTACCCCTCACCTCTGTCTCTACCTCTCTCTACCCCCCTCCTCCTTTGTCTCTACCCCTCTCTTTCTTTTCCTCCTCTCTCTACCTTTCTCTCTCTACCCTCTCTTCTCTCTCTCTACCCTCTTTTCTATCTCACTGCCTTCTCTCTCTCCGTCTCAACCCTCTCTCTGCTACTTTCGTTTCTCTCTCTCTACCATCTCTATCTACCCTCTCTTTCTCTCTCTCTCTCTCTCTCTCTGTCTCTAACCTCTCTCTACCCTCTCTCTCTAGCTACACTCTCTTCCTATCTACCCTCTCACTCTGCCACACTCAGTCTCACTCACTATGTCAATAACAGAGACATACATTGAATCTCTTAAATTCTGCTGAGCTGAATAATATGACTGTTATTTTTTCCCTATTTAAATCTTTGGAACCTCCCTGTTCAATGATGGAATCCATTTTCTTCTGGACTGCCTGAGTGGTGCTTGCGGTTTTACTACCCTCGGGATTCTCGTGAGACTTTTCAAGGATTGCCACTGCATCCTTGGGAGCAGATAGGCCTGTAGATCATCAAACCTCAACTAAACATCACATACAGTAAAGCCAGAAACTATGAGTGATTGAATAAGGAATAAATTCCTGATTGCTGTACATTTCTGTGAGTTGCTGTGGCAGATACAGTACTAGCATTGTATTCATGTTCATCAAACTGGGAGGGAGAGCCAGCCTTTGTTTTGTATGGTTACACTAGTTTGTCAGAAGTGTGAGTAGTCAACCAGAGAGAGAACTGGGGGCTTCAACCAGGCCCGTTCCTCATTCTGGCTTTCCCAGAATGCTCCAGGCTTTGTTTGCATGGAGATTCCACTGGGAGCGTACTGGCCGAGGCGAGAGGAGTGGTTGCAGTAGAAAGAGCTGGCACATGCCCAGTGCTGTGCTGGCAGAAGTCTGCCTTCCACAGCTTGAGCACAGGGCTTTCTCTAGGCTGGGTTTACACGCTTTACTCCCATGATTGGGAGAGTAAATAGAGCATATGCCTGACAGTGAATGAGTGAGGGTATAGGTTGTATGTCTGAGTGAAAGTGAGTGAGTGAGTGACTGAGGGAGTGAGTGAGTGAGTGACTGAGGGAGTGAGTGAAGTGAGTGAGGTATCTGTTGGTGAATGGGCACTATAGATGAGTGAATGATAACAGAGAATGATTGAAGGAATGAGTGTGAGAGAGAGAGAGAGAGAGAGAGAGAGAGAGAGAGAGAGAGAGAGAGAGAGAGAGAGAGAGAGAGACTAGATTTCCTAGACTAGACTGCCTGTATCCTCTCAGGCATGGAAAAGGAAAGGGGATACCTAGTCACTTGTACAACTGAATGCATTCAACTGAAATGTGTCTTCCGCATTTAACCCAACCCCTCTCAATCAGAGAGGTGCGGGTGCTGCCTTAATCAACATCCATGTCATCGCTGCTCAGGGAACAGGACAGTAGGATGAAACACATATTGCCAGGGACTGGGAATGGGGGCATGTCCATGTCAATTCAGGAGATAAATTCAAATGTAATTCATGCCCATAGTTTGCAACAAGGATTTTTGCTTCTGAATTGATTGGTTTGAAATGGAATTGACCACAACCCTGCTAGGGACACTACCCTCTACTCTGACATTTGATCTCATCTACCAACATTCCTAACACAGAGATAGCAAACGCAACAGCCAAAGGATGCAGACATTCTTAGAAAGTATACCAATGGTATTAATATTTTCCCACATACGCTGTTTAACCTAATATTTGCATAGGTCGTTTTCAGATTTGTGTAATCACATTTCAGCGGTTGACAGTTTTCTAAAACGGTTTTTATGGAAATATAAATCCTAACCCTAAACAAAATGAATGGTGGGATTAAAAAGAAAAAAACAACATTGTATAGCCCACTGGTAATACCTAGGTAATACATATTTCAGGGTTGGAACTGGCAGTGACTGAACGTGACTGCTACATGAGAGACCAAGACAGGTATGAATTATCAAAGAAACAGCATAAAGGAAATAATAATGCATGTTTTGACTAACTAATATCTGATTATGTTTCATATAGAAAAACTAACCCCTAGCCCTCACAAATCCTAAAACGTAATAATTCTAATCCTCAATTGTCAAATAAAACAGAAAGCAGAGTAACTTTAGACAGAGGATGAGGGGTCATTGAGCTCAGTCATCATCATTTGACGACTCGAGAAAGGACTCCCCCATCTGGACACTATTGGAAGAGCAAGGTTAAGTCAGTCCATGGGTCAACACAGTAGTTTCATGAAAATGTGAACAMACTTGCATTATTTATATTGTAATTATTAAACAGTTCATTGCGCCACTCCAGACCATTTGGTAAACACCTCTAATGGGCACTGCATCAGTCACAACTGTCAGTTACTGACACATCACACACAGCAGTTACATACCATCTGAAATACAATTTAAACAGACAAAATCAAATCAAATTAAATGTTATTGGTCACACACACATATTTAGCAGATGTTATTGCGGATGTAGTAAAATGCTTGTGTTCCTAGCTCCAATAGTGCAGTAATATCTAACAATTCACAACAATACACACAAATCTAAAGTAACATTAAATAAATACATTCATGCACAGACAAGTTCCAATGTCATGTGACAATATTGCTGCATTGAGGAGTTACTTTCCCATGCTGGAAACTAGTGAAGCAGTCACACCCCTTTTTGTAAAATGATCACATTTGAGACTGCTGACACCTCTACTGATCATGACAGATTTTCTTCGAAAGCAAATATTAGAAGAAAAATGTGTTTCATTTGGTGTTTTTTGCCTTTTATCTGACACATCTGAAACACATGTCCTGACTGTATAGGCTACTATCACTGACCATAGCAATATGTACTTACAGTAGAGAGAGTAATATGCTTGTAGTATTTTTCTGCTCAAATAATGGAGCAATTATTTTACACAGAATTATGCAATATTATGTCTCACTTATTTGTCCTTTCAAATATGAGTTTTTACTCTTTAGGCTATATTACATGATAATTGCATGATAAGGAGTAGGCTAATATTTTCCCTAAAATATTTAGAAATACAAATAAACCAAGGCAGAACTTTCACGTGACTAGAGAAAATGCAGCCATTTATATCAATGAAAAACCGTTATTGCGTTTATCTACCAATTTAGAATGAGCATGCTATGCAAAGGCCAGCAGCAAACCCACATGCAGTCGCTCAAAATTATATATTATGGGCGACACAAAATATATTGCACTTCAACTCACCTTGAGCGGCCGTTCCTCTGGTGCTGAATACACTTGCTATCAAAGTGGCCACATACCAAATCATAGTACTATTGCCGACCAGCTATTACAACGCAAAGTGCCCCGTTCAACGAATCTGTCATATTCGACCTTGCACCGCGCGCGCTCTTATCGACGCCCTTTTATTCATATTCTATGCACTTTCCTATCTGCGATTCCCTTCATCCCTTCCCTCCCCCGTCCTTCCGTCCGCATCCTCTCCCGAAGAGACAGAGCACCTGCACCGCCGCGATTGTAGTAGACCGAGCTGTTTTACGAGTGCATAGTGAAATCTTTGTGAGAATTTAGCCACTTGGTCCGCCTCTTCTATCATTGGATTGGTTGCTGATAGAGGATTTGGGGCGTGTATTAGCTATTATTCCGCCCCTTACTATCGAATGACAGGAGGACAGACGCGTACCAATTCAAGGTGAGTTGGAGCGTGCCGTAGTAGTAGAACCGCAGTATCATGCGCATTGACAGAGAGCCGAGTCCGCATCTTTAAAAGCATGTCTTGAAGTGTCTCTTAACACGTGGCACCATAATTGTTCAATACTGACCAGTATATTGAGAGCCTTTGAACGTGCACTCATTCTTCATATCAATGTTGGCATATCTATTCATGCTGCGAGCTACAGTATGCTGGTGATGCGCAAGAGCCATGATGTCTGTGCCGTTCCTCAGTCTCTCCTCTGTCTGTCGCTCATTCACAGTCTCTAGCTGTGGTCATGTCGTTGTCACCGGGTTAAAACGTTCCCTTTCTGATACTACAACCTCGGCTAATGTGTTTGGTGTGGCGACAGATGCAAACATTGTTTCCCCCTCTATTTCTTCGAGGAGGCTGCCTTGTCTGCTGATGCTCCCACTCCAGCTGTAGCCTAGCTACACATGGCATAGCGTCGGAACCGTATCCGCACGCTCATTTTACATCTCCATTCAGTGAAAATGTAGAAGTATTAATAAGAGTCACGTTTTCCAAACACTGCACATAACATATACAAATCAGAATGATTGAAATGATTTTTATTTCCCTCAGAAAAATCATCTACAATCTAATGTACTTCTCCATCAATGCAAAATGGTGTTATGATCCAGTTTATGTGGTTTTCTGTATCTTTCAGGTACTTACTCCATTTTATTGCAGTGACTGGTAGGCCTAATACTGCACATGCACATTCCTCAGTTAAATGATAGCAATTCAGCAAGTCTGGCTTCAAATTTTTCAGCTGCTACTCATCATGACACACAACCCAATTTCTTCACTGACTGTTCCCCAAAATTAAGGACAGATATATACTCTATCTGATAAATAAATAGCATTTTAGGGTCAAAATTAAGGACAGATATATACTCTATCTGATAAATAAATAGCATTTTAGGGTCAAAATTAAGGACAGATATATACTCTATCTGATAAATAAATAGCATTTTAGGGTCAAAATTAAGACTAATGTTGATTGGACTGTATCCTAGGGCTCCTGTGTGGCGCAGTGGTATGGCACTGACCAGGTCGCTAGGTGTAAGTTGTAGTGGTCCTCCGACACATTGGTGCGGCTGGCTTCCGGGTTAGATGCGCGCTGTGTTAAGAAGCAGTGCGGCTTGGTCGGGTTGTGTTTCGGAGGACGCATGGCTCTCGACCTTCGTCTCTCCCATACGGGAGTTGTAGTGATGAGACAAGACAGTAACTACTAACAATTGGATACCACAAAATTGGGGAGAAAAAGGGGGTAAAAAATATATATTTAAAAAAGGTAGGTCAAAAAGTGTGACCACCATTTGTGTGACACATCTCCTTTGCATAGAGTTGATCAAGCTGTTAGAATGTTGTCCCACTCATCTTCAATGGCTGTGCGAAGTTGCTGGATATTGGCGGGAACTGGAACACACTGTCAATCCAGAGCATCCCAAAAATGCTCAATGGGTAGAGTTGATCATACTCACATGTCTGGTGAGTATGCAGGCCATGGAAGAGCTGGGACATTCTGAGTATGCAGGCCATGGAAGAGCTGGGACATTTTCAGCTCCCAGAAATTGTGTACAGATATGCTGCCATCAACTTCATGCTGAAACATGAGTTGATGGCAGCGCATGAATGGGACGACAATGCATGGTCCCATGGAAAAGGTGTTTGCCATTTTACAAATGGACCCAAATGTAATTTCTGTCACAGATGTCAGACGATCTCTTAGAAAATGTACGTACACAAGAATTCCTAGGATATATATTTCCACACTATGTAATCCCTTGATTTCCACACTATGTAATCCCTTGATGTCATCACTTTGTCCATCCCAAAACTCTGTTTCCTCTTGTGCAAAGGCACTTTCTCCTAATCAAGAGTTACAAAATATAATGCCTCATTGACCAACATAGTCAAATGTGGAATCCATCCAGTCGTGAAAGAATGTGGAATGTTGTTAGCATAGAAATATGTTTGGCATGGGCACTTTAGATTCACCAGTTCACCACCCATCCAGGGCATAGACCTCTATTACAATACTGCTGTTTCTCCAGGTGTTGTTTCTCCAGGTGTTGTTTCATATTATCCCGTGATACACAGTTCTCTATTGTGTGGTTAAATGTTTGCCAAATTAATCACTTAATCACTTAAGATCTCGTCACGGTATCTCTGTGCATTCAAATATGCCATCAATAAAATGCAATTATGTTCATTGTCCGTACCATAACCCCATCGCCACAATGTTGACATCAGGAAACCGCTCACCCACATGATGCCATATTCACTGTCTGCCATCTGCCCGGTACAGTTGAAACTGGGATTCACCCATGAAGAAAGAGCACACTTCTCCAGCATGCCAGTGGCCATCGAAGGTGAGCATTTGCACACTGTAGTCGGTTACGACGTCAAACTGCTGTCACGTCAAGACCCTGGTGAAGACGACGAGCATGCAGATGAGCTTCCCTGAGACGGTTTCTGTCAGTTTGTGTAGAAATTCTTCAGTTATGCAAATAAAAGTTTAATCAGCTGTCCAGGTGGCTGGTTCCAGACAATCCAGTAGGTGAAGAAGCAGGATGTGGAGGTCCTGGGCTGGCGTGGTTACACATGGTCAGCAGTTGTAAGGCTCGTTGCACGTACTGCCAAATTCTCTAAAACGACGTTGGAGGCGACTTATGGTAGTGAAATGAACATTCAATTTTCATGCAACAGCTCTGCAATCAGCATGTCGTTTCGCACGCTCCCTCAAAACTTGAGACATCTGTGGCATTGTGTTGTGTGACAAAACTGCACATTTACGAGTGGCCTTTTATTGTCTCCAGCACAAGGTCCACCTGTGTAATGAGCATGCTGTTTAATCAGCTTCTTGATATGCCACACCTATCAGGTGGAAGGATTATCTTGACAAAGGAGAAATTCTCAGTAACAGAGATGTATCAGGTTTCAGGTAAAACCCAGGTGCAGACTGTTTTGAAGGAACAATGTTTATTGTAACAACAGGGGCAGGCAAACGACAGGTGAAGGCAGGCAGGGGTCGATAATCCAGAGTAGTGGGGCCAAGGTACAGCACGGCAGGCAGGCAGGCAGGCAGGCCCAGGGTCAGGTCAGGCAGAGGTCGGTAATCCAGAGTAGAGGCAAAGGTACAGGACGGCAGGCAGAGTGGTCAGGCAATCGGGCTCAGAGTCAGGACAGGCAAGGGTCAAAACCAGGAGGACGAGAAAAAGAGAGACTGGGGAAAAACAAGAGCTGAGAAATGCTGGTTGACTTGAACAAACAAGACGAACTGGCACAGACAGACAGAAAACACAGGTATAAATACCCAGGAGATAAGTGAGGAAGATGGGCGACACCTGGAGGGAGGTGGAGAAGCACAAAGACAGGTGAAACACATCAGGGCGTGACAAGATGTGAACAAATTCTAAGAGAAATAAGCTTCTTGTGCCTATGGAAAATTTCTGGGATCTTTTATTTCAGCTCATGAAACATGGGACCAACACTTTACATGTTGCGTTTATATTTTTCTTCAGCGCAAAACAAGCAGGAAAGTACGTTTTTTACTTTAAATTGATATGTCCATTGAACTGGTCCTGGATGACAAAGCCATTGGGAGGGTAGAGTTGTCCTCTGTCTCCCACATTGACCCAATTACTGTCATAGGTGAGGTGCAATAGTGCTCCCTCTCTTTCTCTGACTGCTGCATGGCAAACTGAGCACAAGGTCATCTCTCTCTATGTATCTCTCTCTCTCCCTCCCTCCCTCCCTCCCTCCCTCCCTCCCTCCCCCCTCTGCCTTGCCCCTGCCTGCCGTGCCTGCCTCGTCCTGCCTGCCTCCTGCCTGCCTGCTGCCCTTATCTGCCTCCTGCCTTGGCCTCCACCTTCCTGCCTGTTCCTGCTCTGGCCTGCCTGCCTGCTGTTTGCCTGCCTGCTCTGCCTGCCTGCGTGCCTGCCTGCACTTGCTCCTGCTGCCTGCCCTGCCTGCCTGCCTGCTGCTGCCTGCCTCGCCTTCCCTCCCCCCTCCCTCCCTCCTCCTCCTCCTCCTACCTGCACCCTGCCTGCCTGCTGCCTGCCCTGCTGCCCTGCCTGCCTGCCTTGCCTCGTCTGCCTGAGTTGCAAGAGTGCGACAAGTCGCCTTTTTACTGACCAGGAAACATCTCTGACCCTTGGGATTATAAATCCTGATAAGTACTGTACAGGGTCTGTTTCACGTGACACACATAGCATAATGGTATTGCCCAGCTTTAATGAGGCAGTAGGAGACAGACAGACAGACAGACAGACAGACAGACAGACAGACAGACAGACAGACAGACAGACAGACAGACAGACAGACAGACAGAGCAGCAGTGTGATGATTTCTTTTAGATTAGGATGAAAGTTGATATAATTCCTTTTATGCATCTCTTATTTAGAGCATCATTACTGTAATAGGTTGTTGACAATTTTACTATAACTTGTTACCATAGTATTACCATGTTATTACCTAGGCTAATGTGATGTCATTTTAAGTGCCATTATTTTCATGTAAAGATATTGTCATTAACTATGTAGTTCTTAAAACACAGTTAATCTATGGAAAGCCTACTGTATGCCGATGGCTCGAAAGCGTACACATTTGCGTACACATTTGTGTTAAGATCATACCATTTGTTGTCCTACAATCCACCAACTTTAACATGGGTGTTCATAGATGTTTATCAAAAGTCTAACATAGGCTAGTGTGGTTAGTGGCATACATATTAGACTGTGGGTTTGCCATGCTAGTAGCCATGCAGAGATTACATGTTCTGGTTTTCTGCATCTACATTTCATCTGTCATAGTGAAAGTGCCAACCCACAAGGGCACCAATGCATGCTAATCCTCCCCCAGCCACACGTGATTCCTACAAGGGCAGCTTTTGTTGGGAATTAAACAACCTCTCCCAATTGCTTACAGTCACATTTCCCATACATCTCTTGACCTGAGTGGGGATGTGCATGGCGGGAGAGTTCTCCAAACTGCAGGGATGGGTTTGTATAGGCCCTACATATGGGGCCAAGGGAGGGACACCTATCTGTTAATCCAATCTATGCCCAATAAGGCAAAAAGATCTGAGCTCATAATATCTGGTTGTTGTATCAAACTTGAGGTAATCTCCTTTACAGTAGCATGGAATACTTTTGTGAATGGGTACTCTGCTCCTAGTAATCCTATGTTTTCTTGACCTGGTATCCATCTGTTTGAACTTGAACCAGCCAACTCCTCTGATGTGTGTTCACTGTCATGACTTACTGTACATGACCAAGTACTTGGCTAAAGCATAAACTTATCCGGCTACCAGACTTGAGTTTACTTTCTCTTTACATGCATGTTTTGCACTTTTCTGTTCTCAATCTTCAATGTGTCTCTGTTATGTTTGAAGTTGAAAATTGCGCCCTTGGCTTTGATGCAGTTGGACAGCCAATAGGTGCCAGGAAAAGACTCCTTCCTGGAAGCCACAACATGGCACAGCCAATATGTTTAAGGCAGAAGGTTTGTCACAGTGTGTACGGTTTGTCACAGTGTGTATGTGCTCTATGGCCTAAATATGGTGTTTGGAGTCGTGTGTAGTTATATCCATGCTAAGCTTGCTTTCATGTACACAGTTTAAGGGCAGTAAAATTGCAGTGAAAACTCAGTCATTGTGTCTTTCATATGCATGGGTTTTAAATTGTGAGACTGGAAAAGTAATTCAATCTGTATAGTGACTTACAGTAATTTCCAATGTAGCTATAATCTTGGTTGCTTAATCAGTTTTAAACTGGTGAATGACATCTCACCACTGCAATTACCAATGTGTAGCAAGCACACAAGCTCAAAATGGCAGCTGTGCATCAGCTACAGTACAGTAGTTGGTTGCTACATATTTAAGCAAGTTACAGCCTAATCCCCACACAATATAAAGCATTGGAATACTCAAATGAATACCAATTCTCAAATGAATAGAGCACATACATGGCTGCCCTCCTGCGTCAAAGCCAAGGGTGCAATTTTCAACTATATCAGGCGATATCAGAGGAAGGCCATACAAATGGTCAGACTCCAGCCACCCAAGTCATAGACTGTTCTCTCCGCCACCACAAGGCAAGCGGTACCGGAGTACCAAGTCTGCAACCAAAAGGCTCCTGAACAGCTTCTACCCTCGAGCCATAAGACTGCTGAACAGTTAATCAAATGGCTACCCTGACTATTTGCATTGACCCCCTTTTTATTTGCACTGACTCTCTTGTACCGGCTCTATGYACACACACTGGACTCTACCCAGACACTCACACATACTACACTGACACTCCAACATGCACACATGCGCACACTTAACACACACACACATGTATATTGACGCCACACACACTCACACTTTCACACTCCCTTCACACTCTTCACATACGCTGCTGCTACTCTGATTATTATCTATTGTGATTGCCTAGTCACTTTTATCCCTACCTGCATTTACATTTGACCTCAATTACCTCAACTAACTCGTACCCCTGCACATTGACTCGGTACTGGTACTGCTTGTATATAGCCCCATTACTGTTATTTCCGTAGACATTTTTAACAATGTTTTTCTTATTTTTGAACTCATTTTTGATCTGCATTGTTGGGAAAGGGCTCATAAGTAAGCATTTCACGGTTAAGTCTACACCAGACTTATTCGGCGTATGTGACAAATAACATTTTATTTTATTTGGACATATAGTGTAAGAAATCAAACAATTTCAGACAAGCCCAATGTCTACCACGTAGAACATTGTCAACTCTCTCCCAAATATAGCTGACTCTGTCCTCTCTACCTCCCCAAGATCTTAAAGTACAAATKAGCTTTTATTTGTCAAATCTCTATTTTTGTAAATGTAAATAGTATGTTATAGAAGAGTCCATACACTTTTTGGGCGAAACTTAACCCACCAGTGATAGACTTCCTCAGGCTCGTTCTGCAGTGCCAAGACACAGATAACAAAGGCTACAAAAACACCCAAATACGTCATTTTTGAAATTGCWAAATTCTCAGTATAGTGATGCAGTTCTTTTGATCTTGTACACATGAAATTGTGTCATTCAGGAACTTTATCCGCAATTAATATTCAATTTTGTTGGACTTCAGCGATTTTCCATGTGAAGGATGTGTGTGCTTTCTCGCTCCAAACACGCATGCTCACACACTGAAAAGTATTGTGAAATTGCCAAAAAAAGTGTCTGGACTCCTCTATAACATGCCATTTACATTTAAAAAAAATATTTGATTCAGGGCCCTGGTGGTGCACTATGTAGGGAATAGGGTGCCATTTGGGATATAGACCGAGTCTCTGCAGGACGCTGTCAGCTGTCACCACTTTAGTCTGAATGAGTGATTCCCAGCGCTCTGGTTTGTTCTCCTTCTGAGGGACAATACTCTAATGGGACACATTCAATAGGAAGGGATATCTAGAGGCTGGAGGGGAGTGATGGAGACTGCATGGAGGAGTAATGTAGGTCTATAATAATCACCAAACCAGTGAACCTTAGGAACTCAATGATTTTGATCCCCCTCTTACTTCATCACTTTTTCCTCTCTCTTTCCCTCTCGCCACACATCCTTCTTATTCCCTCTCAGCATCTTCTCTTCTCCCTCTTTCTCCCACTAACACCAAATTAACTTGAAAAAGGAAGGTGTGGGTGTAGTGCGCCAAAGTTATCTCGAAATGTAATTACAGACCAACACAGATGTGACTGTGACTCATCAGATTAGAGTGTAGAACCCAGAGGAAACACAGATATTATGATGCACCGGCCGGCCTGCATTGGCTAAAACAGTACTGTAGGTGAATTCACCTACACTAGCAGCATAGAGGAGGTCATATTTGTTCAATGTAATAGCTGATGCCGTGATTCCAGGAACACTGACTATAATAGCCACCTCAGTGCTAATCATCATTTGCTCAGGGATGTTTGTAAACAAATTTCAGAATTAAATAATACACTATATCCTAAAGCAAGTTGGTCTCATCAGCATTGTACATTCCTACTTGTCAATAAGAATGACTGTACTAGAGAGTGTCAATCAGAGCTGAGGAGCTGATGGAGACTGTGATGTCATCATGTCAGTCAGCCATGGTGGTGGTGGTAGTGGTGATGATGGAGGGACTAAAAATGCCTCACTAACAGAAATACAGCTGAATTCTCCAAATTCAGAGCGAGTGAGAGAGAGAAGAGAGAGAGAGAGAGAGAGAGGAGAGAGAGAGGAGGAGAGGAGAGAGAGAGAGAGAGAGAGAGGAGAGAGAGAGAGAGAGAGAGAGAAGAGAGAGAGAGAGAGAGAGAGAGAGAGAGAGAGAGAGAGAGAGAGAGAGAGAGAGAGAGAGAGAGAAAGACCTACAGGGCATTCCCTGCAATTCCCATGACCAGATCCTCTTCTGAGACTGATGACTCAGGAACGGCAGGCAGAAATAAATTGCTAAACAATCTTCTTATCATTACCCTGCCAAGTCTGTCTCCATCAGCTATAATGGGACATTTGAATGAGAATCATTTGTATATTATTCTCATGTGCTATTCTGCCCGCCTGCTTGGCTTGAAACAAGTGCTGCACCTCCAAATCTTAGATAAGCAAGGGGAAATTGATGCATCTCTCTTCCCTCTCCCTCTTTCTCTGTCCCTCTTTCTTGCTCTCTCTCCCCATCTGACTYTCCCTCTCACATCTCTTTCTCTCTATCTGTGCATGTGTGTGTGTGTCAAGAAGGATAATGTGTGTCTAAAACATGAAAAGCCAAAGAATCCCTGAAAAGATGCAAGTACTACTCCCCGTTGTTCCATCAGTTCATATATTTTCAATCTCATGGTCTGCTAACCAGTGACTAATGCTTGACTGCCTCCTATGAGGATTTGTTTCAAATAATGAAAATATATATTTTTATATTCACACACCATCATATTTCATAGATATCATTGTTGCATTTTCAATCAACTTAATTTAAAAACATTAATGTCTTCTGTTATTTTCAGAGTTCTACAAATGTAGAGGTCTAGAATTTTCCGCAGGAAGCAGACCTGAATGACAAGCTGGTGAAGGGGGGATGGATTTATTTGACTGGCTGGCCCAACATGATACAGCAGTCCAAAAGAAGAGCACTAAGCCACAAATTGAACCTTTCCTCTCCCCCATTTTCATATGGATATGAAGGTAATTGAATGATATTCATTACAATGACCTATTTCAGCAGTCCTCTTTGGAGTCTGCTAATCAATGCATTGAATGGGGGGATGGGAGCCCAGAAGTGGCCATCTTACATTTACATTTGATCATTTAGCGTCATTTAGCAGACGCTCTTATCCAGAATGACTTACAAGTTAGTGCATTCATGTTAAGATAGCTAGGTGAGACAACCACATATCACAGTCGTAGTAAGCACATTTTTCCTCAAAGTAGTTATCAGAAAAGTCAGTGCTAGTAGCCCAAGACAAGTGCGAGTGTTAGTTCCCTTTTTTTTCTTTCCCTGTGTAGTGGTAGAAGCTACCTTATAATGTCTCATTCCCTGCTTCACTGTCACTGTGTGAAAGTCTCTCTCTGCAGCAGCTGGCATCTGTATCGACACATCCAGTTAAACACAGTACAACAGTGCTCCCCATGTAATTTAGTTCAAGATGCAATCTAATGTCTCCTCAGCAAGCATCCAAATGATTATCTCAATAAAATCCTGCTGGAGTAGATCTTAAGGCCATGCGGTGCTGTAACACACTGTCTTTAATGATGTACAGTATGATTAAAGTGCTCTCCTCTTGGTTGGATTGTACATTTTCACACCATCTGTGTATACCTACAGTACTGTATTTAGTCATCAAGGTTGACGTTACGCACGTTTTTAACACACCTTGTTGAACCCAATTTAGCAGCTTGAAGTAGCACGTATGGTTGCCATGGTTTCCAGGTCTCATGCAGGTGTAATGCTGATTCCTATCATGCGTCCATCAATAGGGCTGTTCATAGGTAGGTAAGCTTCCGCATGTCCTTTATACTAGTGACCACAGACTGAAATAGAACGTCTCTACGGTGGCGACTATTTACTTAGGTTTGGAAAATTAGGGAAAAAGTCATATGGAGGAACTAAACTCTATATCAATCAGAATCGAGAATGCGCTCTCATTTCAAAAGCAATAGTCTCAAAATATCCTTTCTGTAATGTATATCCTGCATTAAACCTTGAGTTGTGCTCAAATCCACTACAGTATTCATATCTGAACTCTAACTAGGTTGGGTGCTTGGATCTTGGCAATGCTACCATCCTATCCTGGGCAGCTCTGCTCCCCCTCTCTAATATCGGCCACAGTCACTGAGCTAACACAGTCTCTAAATGTCTTGTCTCACACCAGCAGCTGCACAAAGAGCAGGTCTATTTGGTCACCGTCTGCTTAAACAGAGCTGCTGAGGGCTGAGGGTAGGAGAGGATGTGATAGCAGCCTGTCTTATGTGAGCCTCTGTGCTGTGAACACACTGATCTAAATGGAGCCTCTATACCTGACAGAGATCCCACTGGGCACAGATGTCAATTCAACGTCTATTCCATGTTGGTTCAACGTAATTTCATTGAAAGGACGTGGAAACAATGTTGATTAAACCAGTATTTGCCTCATTGGGATAACTCTCATCACAACATTTGGACATGATATCTATCTGCACGTCTTTGACTCGTGTGCAACACAATTGTGGTAGCGTTTTGTGTGGGGATAAGTAGGTTCATTGTGGGAGGTTCATTGTGGTATTCTAACTCTGTCTTATAACCATGCTACTGGAGTTATAATTAAGCAATAAGCCCCGGGGGGGTGTGGTATATGGCCAATATACCACGGCTAAGGGCTGTTCTTACGCTCGACGCAACGCAGAGTGCCTGGATACAGCCCTACACCTTGGTATATTAGCAATATACCACAAACCCCCGAGGTGCCTTATTGCTATTATAAGCTGGTTAACAACGTAATTAGAGCCACTTTGTGTGGAATTGTTTTTGTTACGTGTTTTGTGTGACGCGCCAGGTTGGTTTTCCTCCGGGTACCATGTTTAACCCGTAGTATGTTTATTGTTAAACATTTTGCATCTTTGTTGCGCTTTTCACTTTTGCCTATGGCTGGAGGTTTGTTTGACGCAGCTGCGTCCGTCTGTTGTTTGCTTCTGCCAAATAAAGTGTGCGCCTGATCACAACTCTCTGCTCTCCTGCACCTGACTTCTACACCAGTAGCGCACAAACTGACACAATCAGCATTCAGGGCTCGAACCACTCATTACATTAATCATTCTGTGAGGAAATCAGCTTCACAAGATGTGTTCGTTTTAGGCGGTGACAGATGGAATGGCAAAAAGAAAGTCMGGCTGTAAGGGGTGCGTGTTGGTGGCAGGGAAGTCAGGCGCAGGATAACGAACTTGGTATAAACAGAGTTATTTAATAAATGCTGTCCAAACTCCAAAACAACCAAAATGTACAAAATAACAAAGTGGGTACAAAACCCGTCGCACACCAACACTAAATAGCACATCACATACAAACAAAACAATCTCCGACAAGGACATGAGGGGAAACAGAGGGTTAAATGCACAACATGTAATTGATAGGATTGGAACCAGGTGTGAAGAAAGACAAGACAAATCCAATGGAAAATGAAAAATGGATCAGTGATGGCTAGAAGATCGGTGACGTCGACCGCCGAACACCGCCCGAAAACAAGGAGAGGGACCGACCCCTCACTGCGGTGACGGTCTGCGCCAACTTTCTGGCGCAGTACGGCGCACTGAAGGTGGACATGGGCGGCGTCCCATGTTTCTTCCGCGCGCCGGAACCAGTCGTCCCCCGCAGGAGCCTCGGTCTGACTCTGATGCCAAGGAGACAGAACCGGCTGATACCCCAATACACACTGGAAGGGAGAAAGGTTAGTGGAGGAGTGGCGGAGCGAGTTCTGGGCCATCTCTGCCCAGGGCACGAACGCCGCCCACTCCCCCAGCCGGTCCTGGCAATAAGACCTCAGAAACCTACCCACATCCTGGTTAACTCTCTCCACCTGCCCGTTACTCTCGGGGTGAAAACCTGAAGTAAGGCTGACCGAGACCCCCAGACGTTCCATGAATGCCTTCCAGACCCTTGACGTGAACTGGGGACCCCGATCAGACACTATATCCTCAGGCACCACGTAGTGCCGGAAGACGTGTGTAAACAAGGCCTCCGCAGTTTGTAGGGCCGTAGGGAGACCGGGCAAAGGGAGGAGACGACAGAACTTAGAAAAACGATCCACAACGACCAGGATCGTAGTGTTACCCTGTGAATGTGGAAGATTGGTTAGGAAATCCACCGGCAGGTGCGACCACGGCCGTTGTGGAACGGGTAAGGGTTGTAACTTACCTCTGGGCAGGTGTCTAGGAGCCTTGCACTGGGCGCACACCGAGCAGGAGGAAACATAAACCCTCACGTCCTTAGCTAAAGTGGGCCACCAGTACTTCCCACTAAGACAGCGCACCGTCCGACCGATCCCAGGATGACCAGAGGAGGGTGACGTGTGGGCCCAATAGATCAGCCGGTCGCGGACAGCAGACGGAACGTACAGACGCCCAGCTGGACACTGAGGGGGAGCGGCCTCTGCATGTGACGCCCGCTCAATGTCCGCGTCCAGCTCCCACACTACCGGCGCCACTAAACAAGAGGCGGGGAGTATGGGAGTGGGATCCATGGGCCGCTCCTCTGTGTCATACAGCCGGGACAATGCGTCTGCCTTAACGTTCTGGGAGCCTGGTCTGTAAGAAAGGGTAAACACAAAACGGGTGAAAAACATGGCCCACCTTGCCTGGCGAGGGTTCAGTCTCCTCGCCGCCCGGATGTACTCCAGATTGTGGCGGTCAGTCCAGATGAGAAAAGGGTGTCTAGCCCCCTCAAGCCAATGTCTCCACACCTTCAGGGCCTTGACGACAGCCAACAACTCCCGGTCCCCCACATCATAGTTTCGCTCCGCCGGGCTGAGCTTCTTCGAGAAGAAGGCACAAGGGCGGAGCTTCGGTGGCGTACCCGAGCACTGAGAGAGCACAGCTGCTATCCCAGCCTCAGACGCGTCCACCTCCACTATGAATGCCAAAGAGGGATCTGGATGGGCCAGCACGGGAGCCGAGGTAAACAAAGCTCTCAGGTGACTGAAAGCCCTGTCCGCCTCAGTTGTCCACTGCAAGCGCACCGGGCCCCCCTTCAGCAGTGAAGTAATGGGAGCCGCTACCTGACCAAAACCCTGAATAAACTTCCRGTAGTAGTTGGCAAACCCTAAGAATCACTGCACTTCCTTTACCGTGGTGGGAGTCGGCCAATTACGCAAGGCTGCAATGCAGTCACTCTCCATCTCCACCCCTGACGTGGAAATGCGATACCCTAGGAAAGAGACGGACTGTTGGAAGAACAGACATTTCTCAGCCTTGACGTACAGGTCATGCTCCAACAGGCGACCAAGCACTTTGYGCACCAGGGACACATGCTCGGCGCGCGTAGCGGAGCATATCAAAATGTCATCAATATACACCACTACACCCTGCCCGTGCAGGTCCCTGAAAATCTTGTCTACAAAAGCTTGGAAGACTGATGGCGCATTCATCAACCCATACGGCATGACGAGGTACTCATAGTGCCCAGAGGTGGTACTGAAAGCCGTCTTCCACTCGTCTCCCTCTCGGATACGCACCAGATTGTAAGTGCTCCTGAGATCTAGTTTGGTGAAGAAGCACGCCCCGTGCATTGACTCTATCGCTGTGGCTATGAGAGGTAGCGGGTAACTATACCTTACCGTGATCTGATTTAGACCCCGGTAGTCAATACACGGACGCAGACCTCCCTCMTTCTTCTTCACAATAAAGAAACTCGAGGAGACGGGTGAAGAGTAGGACCGAATGTACCCCTGACGCAGGGATTCGAGACATATGTTTCCATATCCTCCGTCTCCGCCTGTGAGAGGGAATACACGTGACTCCTGGGAAGTGCAGCGTCTACCAGGAAATATATCGCACAATCGCCCCGTCGATGGGGTGGTAATTGAGTCGCCTTCTTTTTAGAGAAGGCGAGAGCCAAATCGGCATATTCAGGGGGAATGTGCACGGTGGAGACCATAGTAGCACCAACGGAAACCCCAAAACACCTACCTGAGCACTCTCGCGACCTCCCCTTGAGAGTCCTCTGTGGCCAAGAAACAGTGGGGTTATGACAAGCTAACCAGGGTATGACCCAGCACCACGGGAAACGCAGGAGAGTCAATAAGGAAAAGACACATTTTCTCCGTGTGACTCCCCTGCATCACCATGCCCAAAGGATCGGTGACCTCCCTAATTAACCCTGACCCTAATGGTCGACTATCTATGGCGTGAACGGGGAAGGGCACATCCACGGGAACAATGGGGGTCCCTAAACTGAGCTAACACTCTATCAATGAAATTCGCCTTATGCTGGGAATGCGGGAAAAACTCAGGAAAAGTGACAGACACAAACATATGTGCAACAGAGGACTCTGGGTGAGAATGGTGCCAGCTCACCTGGGGTGACGCCAGAGCGCCCTGCCTGCTGCCTCAATTCTCAGAGGAACCAACCCGGCACCGACCAGCAGTGTGACCTCTGCGGCCACAGATGGTGAACGAGCGGAAACCCCCTCCGGTCTCCCTGCGCACCGCCCCTCCCAGCTCCATGGGTATCAGAGAGGGGGTGCGGGAGGATGGAACCACCAGACCCCGATCTGGACGTCCGCGAGTAGCCAGCAGGTTGTCCAGCCAGATGGACAGGTCCACCAGCTGGTCGAATGTGAGGGTGGTGTCTCTGCAGGCCAGCTCCCGACGGACATCCTCACGCAGACTGCAGCGGTAGTGGTCGATCAGGGCCCTGTTGTTCCATCCCGCGCCGGCAGCCAGGGTCCTAAACTCCAGGGCAAACTCCTGGGCGCTCCTCGTCTCCTGCCTCAGATGATAGAGGCGCTCACCCACCGCTCTGCCCTCGGGCGGGTGGTCGAAGACTGCCCGGAAACGGTGGGTGAACTACTCAAAATAGTCCAACGCCGCATCTCCCTCTCTCCACACGGCGTTGGCCCACTCCAGGGCTTTCCCGGTGAGGCACAAGACGAGGGCGGACACCCTCTCACGGTCCGATGGAGCTGGGTGGGCCGTGGCCAGGTAGAGGTTTAGTTGGAGGAGGAAACCCTGGCAGTTGGCAGCACTCCCGTCGTACTCCTGTGGCATGGAGAGACGGATCCCACTGGGTTCAGGCGGGAAAGGGGCGCTCAGGATAGACCCGGTTGCGCTGGGGGAGGCGCTGGAAGAACTCCCCGTCTCTCCCAGCGGTCYATTGTCTGGACAACGTGATCCATGGCGGCGCCCAGATGGTAAAGCATTACCGCATGCTCTTGGACGCGCTCCTCCACCTCCATGGCCGGGGTACCTTCCCCTGCTGACTCCATAGGGGGTCGAAGATTCTGTAAGGGGTGCGTGTTGGTGGCAGGGAAGTCAGGTGCAGGAGAACGAACTTGGTATAAACAGAGTTATTTAATAAATGCTGACCAAACTCCAAAACAACCAAAATGTACAAAATAACAAAGTGGGTACAAAACCCGTCGCACACCAACACTAAATAGCACATCACATACAAACAAAACAATCTCCGACAAGGACATGAGGGGAAACAGAGGGTTAAATGCACAACATGTAATTGATGGGATTGGAACCAGGTGTGAAGGAAGACAAGACAAAACCAATGGAAAATGAAAAATGGATCAGTGATGGCTAGAAGGTCGGTGACGTCGACCGCCGAACACCGCCCGAACAAGGAGAGGGACCAACTTCGGCGGAAGTCGTGACACAAGCAGGTTAACATTCCATTAGTTTCATAAATTGTGGAATTTGACATTAATACCACCCACCCTCCCACCCATAACCGGAGAAGGGAAGTGAAGCAGTACTGAGGTGATTCAACAGATGGCAGGGTGTGGTAATGTAATTCAGTTTAAAAATAATCACAGCAAAGCATATTGATTAGCTTCCTCTATCTATACATTACAGTACAGTAAATGGCTGCAACAACAATGGTTCATGCTTTCAAGCTGCCATTTCAATGTGCCTACTAGAAAATACTTGTATCTTCATGTGTAAGTGTTATGTTAACTCTTGAACCAAAAGGATCTATTGTCGGAGGAAAGAGATGGATAAGATGCAAATGTTAAGAGCCATTTTGCATCTGCCATAATGACTTTCTTAAAATTTCAAGCACAGACTTTGCCAGGATGCTGACCATTAGCATACGGAGCAGTGGAATGAATGTCCTTTTCAGCTACTATGTTACCGGAGATATCAATACTCAAAGGGCACATGCAGCCCTGTCAGCACTACATGAGATCGAGCATAAATAAATACAGTATTTAGTTAAATGATTACAGCAAATTATATTCATATAGATATAGAGAGGAGGAGACTGTCACAGTAAATTAAGTTTTAGGTGATTACGTATGAGAGTCTGGAAGCCTGGTTTAAAGTAATTGAAAGGAATTTCAAAGCCTTTAAATGAGGATACTGCAAGGTCAGCCTTTCCTTTGAAAACTTCCCTAACAATTCATTTTGAGCCACCATTTCCCCTGGGAACTACAATAGTCTATACATGTACTATTCAAGCTGAAATATCCTTCATATGAAGGATGCCATAAAAGAAAACACAAATACAAATATATATATTACCTTTGTTAGCCAAATACAAAACAAAAGCCTTTTCATGTAGGAGAAGACATATGAGCCTCATAAATAAGAGAAGGTTCAGGGGATCCAGGTCACATAATTACTGAGCTATAAAAAGGTCTCACATATTCACCTGGAATTAAATACTGTATGGAGATTGGCTGGAGGGGAAATGGAAGTTCTCTTTGGAATTAAGGGTCGTTCCTGAAGGCTCCTTTATGCCACACCACCGTCTGACTCAGGGGTATTATACATTCATTTAATGGGGTCAAAGTTATGAAATGGAGCTGTAATATTGCCATGATCAAATGGGCTTGATCCTGAGATTTGATATGGTTGTCATCAATTCATTTCAATAAATCTTTGCAGGGCACACTGCTCTCTAGTGTTATACTGTAGCTGTCCATCAAGCTTCATAGCGCACACAAGATTGATTCCTGAATACATACAAAAAGCTACTGTTAAGACCGGTCCTGTATGCAATAGAAATGTGTTCTATTAAGTATTCATTGAGTCCGCAAGACATTGGCTGCTGAACAAGAGTTAAGGACCAGAGGGAATGCGTCCCACCTACAGTTACCAGTTCCCTTTGGTAACTGTAGATAACTGAAGAAATACCCCTATCATCACTCAGGGGCCACAAATCACTCCATCTGTCTGACAGCTGTACTGTACCTCAGCTCTAGAAGTCCAAGAGGTGAGAGACGGACAGTTGTATATCTGTGTGTTGCCTTGGTTCCCTGACTACTCCTTTCTCTAGCCTGCGTAAGGCCTCACTCCCTCACTAGACTCCCAGGCAACCCTGCTTCCACAAAGGATATATGAAAAGGTGAGGACTTTTGTCATTTGAAATTACATTTCATCAGTAACTCATTGAGTCAGGTTTTCATATGCAGTCAAATTGCATAGTCTCTCACCTGGATTCAGTTTCACTGATATTTGAATAAATGCAAGAATTTGTCCTCCTTATGATTGAACTCAGTCTTCCAGTTCTAATATATATATATTCAACAATATTGACTTTAATGAGATATTTTTCAGCATGCATAAATATATTCTATAGCTGGGAAGTATATCATTTTGAGGGTTGCTGCAGTATGGTAGTGTTGTAGAGCTTATGTCTGGACAAGAATAATTCTATAGTCAAACATTTCAACCAGAGTCCTAACATTTCAAGCAGTGTTTCCCATGGTCCTCCAGTTCTCCAACAGTGGACATTTTCATTGTAGCCCTGTACAAACACACCTCATTCAGCTCATTGAGGGCTTGGTGATTAGTTGACAAACTGAATCAGGTGTGCTTGTCCAGGGCTACAATACAAACGTGTACTTTTGGGGGTACTCGAGGACCAGGGTTGAGAAACACTGCTATAGAGTATCATGAGGATGCTTTACTGTCTTATCTTCTCATCACCTTGTCCTGTCAACCTTGCCAAAATGGCAGTTTCATTCCAGTGATCGTATTTCAAACTCAGGAAATGGAATCCAGGTGATAAATGGGAGATCTATGTACTGTAATGTCAAGAAAGCTGGACTGTGCAGAGGGATCATTGATCCATGGGCTGTTCATCTGGAATAGACCTCTGATTTAACAAAGACAACAACCATGACAGGCCACTCAGTCACCTGACAGATATAGGGCAGGCCAGGGTGGGGAAAAGCAACAATGCTATTAGCTCTTTAAAAAAAAAGCGGTTTTCTTTTTGTTTAAAAAAGCCACTCTTGAATTCCCTTTGCAAGGTACATACTGTATCTAAAATAGTTATATGTTAAGAATTACGTTCATCAAAAATTGGCAAACAGAGGCATAATAATAAATTCATTAGCCTCTATGAGGAACTTGAGGACCCCACTGGGGCTGATTTTCTGATCTGTAATACATTCTTTCTCCCTTGCCATCTTATTTTACAGCCTGTGGTAAGGAAAATGTTGTGTTTCTATAACATAGCAAATATGTTTTATTCCAGACATTCAGCACTCTATGTCGTCCACAGCCGTGCTCTTTCTTGCTAATGTGGAGAAAATAGAGGAAATAGAGCGCATGATTGCCTCCTGAAGTCTTCCATAATGCATACTTAATGAAACTCCTGCAAGAAGAAGAAACAAATAGTGTGCAGGCCATGGTCTCCAATGAATTGTCCCCTATACTCAGGCATCATGTCCACTGTGCCTTCATTGATACAAGAGAAAAGCAAGCATACAAAACACTGGAGAATAGGCCTAGTCTTGTTAAGTCCCCAACATAAATAATTTATCAAACAGAAACTTTTAATGAAACTAAATTATATAACATCAGGACTTGTCGTACTAATTTGAGTTTGATGTGACTGAACAGCTGAGATCCTGAAATGGAGTCCCACAACCTACTATAGATCTCAAGGACAGTCATTATCTCCTCCACGCAATCAGAGGGATATTCTTTCTTTCACTAAGACATTTAAATCTGAGTGCGGGGCATGTTAATAGGAATGGCCCCAGGCCCCCAGTATTCTCTGAGAAAAACAAACTGTTCATAGTTAGGATATTTCTTTCGTCAATTCAGTCTGAACTCCTGCCAGGCCATAAAACCTTCAGATTCCCAAGGAGATGCCACAAAGGTCCTGATCCATAAGGGGGAATCCCGCTGTGGACGATTGCCTAGCAACCCATATTAGCAACAGCTCTAAGGTGGACTAGAGCAGCATGATCACCTCAGCACATGACCATTCTACAAGATGGGGCAATGGGTTCATGGCTATATCTGTGTCATTTCTAAATGCCAGTATAGGCCTAGATATCAAACAAGATCAAGACGCATTTATTCCAAAGTCAATTTGGGAATATAGATTGATGCAATTATCCTGACTGAAGCCCATGGTAGCCCTTCACTAATATGAATGACATAGATTGATTGTTGAGAATAATGGGGAAGTCAGCAAGGCCTATCATCTGATGGATTTGCATATAGCCTATGAGTAAAGTCATATAAATCATAAAACTAATCCCCACTATAAACCATAGGTCTACAATAACACTGTAATAATCACTTATTAACCCTTAATAATATTATCTGACCTAAAGCCAATTCGCACAAGGGCAGATGATTTACTGGGTGTTGATTGAGACTACAGAGGAATTGTGCTGTATGTGGGGTGTGTTCGTAGTGACACATGATATAATGATTGAATGACAATCAGTGATGTTTGGTCACACACTGCCACCTGGTGTATTTATGAGAGAATGAAAACATGTGACCAGATTATGGCAACAATAAATGTGGTTCTTCATAGCAAAATGTATCTTATTTTACAACCTGGTCTCATAGACTAGACGTAACATAGTAAATGTAAATYCGAGACACTCAAATTAGTATAATATGTTACGCTTGATATGGTTACATAAGACAGAAGGTTACTTAAAGAGGGTGGTTGGTCAGGGTGTATGGGTAGGCATATAACGCGAACGTCCAGCAACCCAAGGGTTGTGTGTTCAAATCTCATCACGGACAATTTTAACTAATTAGCAACTACTTACTACTTTTTAGCTACTTTGCAACTACTTAGCATGTTAGCTAACTCTTCAACTAACACTAACTTTAACCCTTTAACCTAACTCCTAACCCTAACTTTAAACCCTAACCCCCAGCCTAGCTAATGTTAACCACTTAGTTAGCGTTAGCCACCTAGCTAACGTTAGCAACAACAGTGGAGGCTGGTAGTAAGAGCTATAGGAGGACTGGCTCATTTTAATGGCTGGAAAATAATAAATGGAAGAGAGTGAAACATCTGGTTTCCACGTGTTTGATGTGTTTGATATTGTTCCATTTATTCCATTCCAGCCATTACAATGAGCCTGTCCTCCTATAGATCCTCCCATAGACCCCTCTGGCATAGATATTACAAATTCGTAATATATTATACGAACTGCAATTCATAACATTTCATACGATTTTTAAATAGTAACATATCATTCAAAATGAATGATGGACATCCAAAAATTAATACATACACTACCGGTCAAAGGTTTTAGAACACCTACTCATTCAAGGGTTTTTCTTATTTTTATTTTTTACTATTTTCTACATTATAGAATAATAATGAAGACATCAAAACTATGAAATAACACATATGGAATCATGTAGTAACCAAAAAAGTGTTAAACAAATCAAAATATATTTTATATTTGAGATTCTTCAAATAGCCACCCGTTGCCTTGATGACAGCTTTGCACACTCTTGGCATTCTCTCAACCAGCTTCTCCTGGAATGCTTTTCCAACAGTCTTGAAGTAGTTACCACATATGCTGAGCACTTGTTGGCTGCTTTTCCTTCGTGGTCCCACTCATCCTAAACCATCTCAATTTGGTTGAGGTCGGGGGATTGTGGAGGCCAGGTCATCTGATGCAGCACTCCATCACTCTCCTTCTTGGTCAAATAGCCCTTACACAGCTTGGAGGTGTGTTGGGTCATTGTCCTGTTGAAAAACAAATAACAGTCCCACTAAGCCCAAACCAGATGGGATGGCGTATCACTTGCAGAACGCTGTGGTAGCCATGCTGGTTAAGTGTGCCTTGAACTCTAAATAAACCACAGACAGTGTCACCAGCAAAGCACCCCCACACAATAACAGCTCCTCCTCCATGCTTCACGTGGGAAATACACATGCGGAGATCATCCGTTCACCCACACCGCGTCTCACAAAGACATGGTGGTTGGAACCAAAAATCTCAAATTTGAACTCTAGACCAAAGGACAAATGTGTCCATTGCTTGTGTTTCTTGGCCCAAGCAAGTCTCTTCTTATTATTAGTGTCCTTTAGTAGTGGTTTCTTTGCCGCAATTCTACCATGAAGACCTGATTCACACAGTCTCCTCTGAACAGTTGATGTTGAGATGTGTCTGTTACTTGAACTCTGTGAAGCAGTTATTTGGGCTGCAATTTCTGAGGCGGGTAACTCTAATGAACTTATCTTCTGCAGCAGAGGTAACTCKGAGTCTTCTATTCCTATGGCGGTCCTCATGAGAGCCAGTTTCATCATTGCGCTTGATGGTTTTTGCGACTGCACTTGAAGAAACTTTCAAGTTCTTGAACTTTTTCCGTATTGACTGACCTTCATGTCTTAAAGTAATTATGGACTGTTTCTCTTTGCTTATTTGAGCTGTTCTTGCCATAATATGGATTTAGTATTTTACCAAATAGGGCTATGTTCTGTTTACCCCCCTACCTTGTCACAACACAACTGATATACTCAAACGCATTAAGAAGGAAAGAAATTCCACAAATCAACTTTTAAGAAGGCACACCTTCTAATTGAAATACAAATATGATTTGTTTTCGAATTTTGCATTGTTTAAAGTTGGAGATGGCCTATCATTCACGCAAAGTGATGAGACTGGGTGTGTATGTATACCTCCAGGATAATATGGTAACATGCATAGGCTCTCGAACAAATCAATAAAACCAAGGTCATCCAAAATTAACAGTTTTTAATGAAGCCAGAAACGCAAGTAATTAATCTCAGTGATTGACAGAATGTAATTTATGATTGAGTTCCTAGGCGGATTCTCGGTTGAATTTGAACGCGCATCGGACAGTCCAAGCACTTTGAAACCAACGCCTACTGTGACATACAGCACCGCCCACCGGGCGAAATGGCGTGAAAAGAGTGTGTACTGTCTCGCACACCTTAACCTGTCATGTTCACATAAAATTAAATTAGCATTGTTTAGTTCTCTGGATCAAAGCTGTGATATGTCAGAGAGGGATTACGGATAATTCATCTTGTTTGGCACATTAATGAAATTGCATTGTTGGATACCATCATAATAAAATAGATGTAAATGTATTTCCGGTCTCGGGACTTATCCGTCTTCCGCCCTGATGCCCTTGTAGCTATGGAAACTCGTCAATGGCAACATCCACCAGCCTGTTCACCCGTTTTGACCAGGGGCACCGAGTGTGATAGCTAGCTAGCTGGCTTTATGTGTGCCAGAATTACCGATCCATTACCAAGGTTTCAAGATGGCGTTACAACGACTGACGGCTGTGTTCATCCTTTACTCGATTCTCGGTAAGTTATTTTCATTTCCACTAAGATAAGGTGTAGTTTAACGGTACGTGTTGTGCATTACAATTTAATAAATCACAGYAATGCTTTGTTATGGAAATGATCGCGCTGACTAGACGGGCTTCCTAGCATAGCTTGGCCAGGTCTGTAAACATGCTGAGGATGAGCCACACAATTATTAGATGGTAATTAATTAATTTATACGTGCGTTATARTGACATTGAAACGCTCACACATTCCTCAGCAGTTTTTCCATTCATATTTAAATAAAGAGAGAACAAGTTGCACACACACTGCTTTTGTATCTTCTAACGTTGGGCTCTCTTCAACTGTCACTCAAAGTATGATGATGTCAACCGCTATTTCCATCCAGGCTGTCAGGTAGGCCTACAGTTCATTGTGTGAGTTATTTTTTTCTGGTAAAGTCTCTCTGCTACCGCACGGCAAGCTGTACCAATGTACCAAGTCTGGAACCAATAGGACCCTGAACAGCTTCTTGCCCCAAGCCATAAGACTTCTAAACAAGACTGCTAAATAGCTAATCAAATGGCTACCCGGACTACCTGCATTGACCCTTTTTTGCACTAACTCTCATGCACCGACTTAATGCACACACACTGAACTCTACCCACACACTCACAGATACTTACACTGACACCACAACACACACACATACAACATACACACACACTACATAAACATGCACACACATGCATAGTGACGCCACACACACACACACACACACACACACACACACACACACACACACCACAACACACACACACACCACACACACACACACACACACACACACCAAGACTTTCATTCACCACATACGCTGCTGCTAGTCATCACTTTAGCCCTATCTATATGTACAGCACATAGCTACCTCAATTACCTCGTACCCCTGCACATGGACTCAGTACTGGTACTCCCTGTATATAGCCATGTTAGTTCTACTCCCTATATATAGCTATGTTATTTTTACTCATTATTTTTATTCGTTATTCACTGTGTCACTATTTCATATTTTTTTTTATGATCATGTCTTTAACTCTGCATTTGTTGTAAGCATTTCAATGTTAGTCTACACTTGTTGCCTACGAAGCATGTGACAAATAACATTTGATTTGATAAAGTAGCACTGTGACAGCGGAAGTGCTTTCAGGAAGACTTTACTAGGACTATCTATGTTTGAATACATTGTCTTCTGTCAACATTACTGCTGCGCTGCAACTACAGGTCAGAAAGATAACATTATAGCCAAGTCAGTCTCTGTGTGGTATTGACTGATCATTACAGTTTTATTCACATACTAGTCTACTGCATTTGGCCAGTTTTAATGTTGTACGTTATTTGGCTGCTTTTACAGTGGCTGTGCTGGAATGTCTGGGAAATTGCTTTTTTTAGATGGACTGGATCAACAGCTTGTTTTTTGTTTTTTTATGTTGTTTCATATTTAGCTAGAAGTGCATAAAGAGAACTGTAGAACACCTATTTAACATAGAGCGCATTTCACTCAGGTTATAGCCTCCTGTCTCTATACTGTATGTATTAAAACAACAAAGGGATTAGAGAGAGAGAGAGAGAGAGAGAGAGAGAGAGAGAGAGAGAGAGAGAGAGAGAGAGAGAGATGTTCTCTAATATTCACCAACAACATATGCCACATTTCTATCTATTTTACTGTCTGACAACATTCCAGTTCTGATTAAATTCTTCACATAAACACATAGATCTCTTTCTTGATGTAGGCTACACAGTGTAAAGTTGGGCTTTCGGCTATGGAATGCTTTTATTCCAGGCACACAATAGCAAATCAGCCATTGTCTTCTTAATTAACCACAGATTCTTTCCCACGCTCTAAAAACTGTCTGGGACAACAAAGCCTCATGTAGGCGGGGATACAGTAAAGCTTGAACACCTAAAATATACAATGAGACAATAAGTGTCTGTCTGTCTGTAGGCCGCAAAAAAGGAGGAGAGTTAGGATAGAGACATGTAGTTTAAGCTATTTATAGTCTAGTAGTTCATATTATCTAAGTCTAAGTACATTGTAAAGGCATTGAAGGTTAATGAGTGGTTTTACAGGGATAGGCTGTCCTTGCTCTGTTTACCAGGGGAAGATTTGCTGGACACCTCTCCTCGTGTCTCTCAGGATGGCCAGTAACTGTTTGGTGTAAAAATAGCTCATGATGTACAGGGGTGGGAAAGTCAGCCGCAGAGACGGAAGCTGAGACCTAAGAGTCGGATCTCATCAGCATCCACAGCTGTGCTAATATGACTGTGTACTCCACTTTGGCAGGACCCATGTTTTCTCCACTCTCAGTGCTGGCTGACTTGGCTTTCATGTGCGATCATGAATTGTTAACCAGAGACATTTTAAATCAGCCGTGGAGTAGGGCTGTTGCGGTCATGAAATTCTGTCAGCTGGTGATTGTCAAGCAAATAACTGCCTGTCTCACGGTAATTAACCATTAATTAACATAAACACATTTAGCATATCCTGGCTTCCACACGTAGCCTACAAGCTATTGATGCAGACCTTTGGAACATCTACATTTTAAAAGTCTAATAAATCCATATAATATAGCCTATACCATCACAATAAATCCATTATTTATTTTAGACAGGCCTAAAGAAACATAATATGAAGAAAATGTAGTCTATTTCAGTCGGACCAGAATAACATACTCTGAGTTGTCCTTATGTTAGGTCCTGATCTGGCTATGCCATATGGCTGTGGGCTTCACTAGTTCATTTAGCAGACAAGATTTGCTTAGAATTCCGTGGTATCATTTTATAGTATGAAGAATACAATTGAACATAGCTGAATAAAATAGAAAGGATATTTTCTCTAAATTATTTGAGGGAGTGCGCACATGCGGCTATTCTGTGTTGGGCGGTTAACAAAGAAACAGGTCCTCCTATATGCTTAATTTAGAGTTATTTATGCTACTTTAGTTGTGATACAAATGTTGGGCTATATGTTTAGATTTTTAATACATTCTAAGGCTGCATGATGCGACTCTAATGATGATTTGAAAAAAGTTGCATGAAAGGCATGAGCTCTGGTTTGTTTTTTTGCGCAGGCTCCACAAACTTCATCGGTCTCTCATTCACAATTTGACAATCACTTGATAATGCTTCAAATTTCCCGGCAGCATCACCTTTGTGTGGCCTTAATTCCCCCTAAAAAAAGTAATGTATTTTGCGGCCAGTGACCGTTGTGCCCTTGGACTGAATATAATAATTATAATTCCCTTTTCCCGGCTGCGTGCTCGGAWGCACCTCTCACTGACATGGCTCTTTCAGATAGCTGAAATTCTTATTAGCCAATGCCCGTCCACATTTAATTTTTGTCAGCCAACAAGATGAGTAGGCCTAACAAACAGTAAAAGCACTAGCCTATGTCAATCTACAATCCCCCATAGTACAAAAGTTGACCTATTCTGTGCGAGAAATAAATATTCCAAACATAGTCTGGGACAGTTGTGGGATGCGATATATCCCAAATTAATAAAACTACTAGCATTAAAAACATTTTTTTAAGGCAGATGCAACAGATCAGAATGTTTAGCTTAAAATGTTGATAAACTATTAGGCTATTTCTTCACATTAGAAGCGCAGCAATGCGCACACAGCAGTAGGCTACACGCGCGAATGTTCCAAAACGCAATCATTTAGCGGGAAAACACCATGATCAAAAGTGAGCGCAAATGCGATTATGCATGTATTGCTTTTATTATAAAGATGCATTTTTATGGTGAAAATTATCTTTCTCAAACTCGAAACTCACGCTCTGCGTATATACAGTTGAAGTCGGAAGTTTACATACACTGTCACGGCCGTTGAATGAACTTGACCAAAGCGCAGTGTTGTGTGCGTACATATTCCTTTTATTTAGGATGACGCCTACAAAAACAACCGTGAAGCTAAAGGCTATAGTGCTACAAACAAAGACAACTTCCTACACTGAAAGGAGGGAAAAGGGCTACCTAAGTATGGTTCCCAATCAGAGACAACGATAGACAGCTGTCCCTGATTGAGAACCATACCCGGCCAAAACATAGAAATACAAAATCATAGAAAAAAAAATAGAATGCCCACCCCAAATCCACACCTGACCAAACCAAAATAGAGACATAAAAAGGCTCTCTAAGGTCAGAGCATGACAGTACCCCCCCCCCCAAAGGTGCAACTCCGGCCGCAAGACCTGAACCTATAGGGTAGGGTCTGGGTGGGCATCTATCCGCGGTGGTGGCTCAGGTGCGGGACGCAGACCCCGCTCCACCACTGGCTCACCCCACTTTGGTGGCACCTCTGGTGCGGGGACCCTCGTCGCCGACCCCGGACTGGGCACCCTCGCTGCGGGCCCGGACGGGCACCCTCGCTGCGTGCCCCGGACTGGGCACCCTCGCTGCGGGCCCCGGACTGGAGACCGTCCCTGGAGCTCCGGATGGAGACCGTCGCTGGAGGCTCCGGACTGGAGACCGTCGCTGGAGGATCGGACTGGAGACCGTCGCTGCAGGCCTGGACTGGGGACCGTCGCTGGAGGCTCCGGACTGGAGGCCGTCGCTGGAGGCTTCGTGCCATGACTCCTCACTGGAGGCTTCGTGCCATGGATAATCACTGGAGGCTTCTTGCCATGGATCATCACTGGAGGCTTCGTGCCATGGATCATCACTGGAGGCTCTTGCCATGGATCATCACTGGGCTTCGTGCATGGATATCACTGGAGGCTTCGTGCCATGGATCATCACTGAGGGCTTCTTGCACATGGATCATCACTGGAGGCTTCTTGCCATGGATCATCACTGGAGCTTCGTGCATGCATCATCACTGAGTGAGGAGACGTATGGGCAGTCTGGTACGTGGAGCTGCCACAGGCTCACCAGGCTGGGGAGACATACAGGAGGCCTGGTTCTGGAAGCAGGCACAGGACTCACCAGGCTGTGGAGACATACAGGAGGCTTTGTCCTTGGCAGAGGCACTGGATACACTGGGCCGTGGAGGCGCACTGGAGGTCTCGAGCTTAGAGCCTGCACATCCCGTCCTAGCTGAATGGTTATCTTCGCCCTGCACATGTGGGGCGCTGGAACAGGACGCACTGGGCTGTGCAGACGCACCGAGAACTGTGCGTAGAGCCGGCGCAGGATATACTGGGCCGAGGAGCGCGCACTGGAGGTCTGGAGAGCAGGGCTGGCACAACCCGTCCTGGCTGGATGCTCACCTAGCCCGGCCGATGCGGGGAGCTGGGATGTAGCGCACCAGGCTTGACGCGCACTGGAGACACCGTGCGCTCCACCGCATAACACGGTGCCTGACCAGTACGACGCTCGCCACGGTAAGCACGAGGAGTTGGCTCAGGTCTCCAACCTGACTCTTTTTTGTGGCTGCCTCTCGGGCTTCCTCGCTAACCGTGTACGTCTTGCCGACTCCATTCTCCGGTATCCCTCTTCGCACTGCTCAATTGAATCCCAGGCGGGCTCTGGCACTCTCCCTGGGTCGACCGACCACCTCTCTACCTCCTCCCAGGTTGTCTCATACTCCGCCACGCTGCTTGGTCCATTGGTGGTGGGAAGTTCTGTCACGGCCGTCAAAGGACTGGACCAAAGCGCAGCGTAGTGAGCGTACATATTCCTTTTATTTAGGATGACGCCGACAAAACAATAAAAAATACAAAAAACAACGTGAAGCTAAAGGCTATAGTGCACAAACAAAGACAACTTCCTCACAACTGAACGGAGGGAAAAGGGCTACCTAAGTATGGTTCCCAATCAGAGACAACGATAGACAGCTGTCCCTGATTGAGAACCATACCCGGCCAAAACATAGAAATACAAAATCATAGAAAACAAAAACATAGAATGCCCACCCCAAATCACACCCTGACCAAACCAAATAGAGACATAAAAAGGCTCTCTAAGGTTAGGGCGTGACATACACTTAGGTTGGAGTCATTAAAACTCGTTTTTCAACCACTCCACAAATGTCTTGTTAACTAACTATAGTTTTGGCAAGTCGGTTAGGATATCTACTTTGTGCATAACACAAGTAATTTTTCCAACAATTGTTTACAGACAGATTATTTCATTTATAATTCACTCTATCACAATTCCAGTGGGTCAGAAGTTTACATACACTAAGTTGGCTGTGCCTTTAAACAGCTTAGAAAATTCCAGAATATGATGTCATGGCTTTTAGAAGCTTCTGATAGGCTAATTGACATAATTTGAGTCAATTGGAGGTGTACCTGTGAATGTATTTCAAGGCCTACCTTCAAACTCAGTGCCTCTTTGCTTGACATCATGGGAAAATCAAAAGAAATCAGCCAAGACCTCAGAAAACAAATGTAGACCTCCATAAGTCTGGTTCATTCTTGGGTGAAATTTCCAAACACCTGAATGTACCACTTTGATCTGTACAAACAATAGTACACAAGTATAAACACCATGGGACCACGCAGCCATCATACCGCAGCCGAGACTCGTTCTGCCTCCTAAAGATGAACGAACTTTGGTGCGAAAAGTGCAAATCAATTCCAGAACAACAGCAAAGGACCGTGTGAAGATGCTGGAGGAAACAGGTACAAAAGTAGCTATATCCACAGTAAAACGAGTCCTATATCGACATAACATGAAAGGCCGCTCAGCAAAGAAGTAGGTACTGCTCCAAAACCGCCATTAAAAAAGCCAGACTACGGTTTGCAACTGCACATCGGGACAAATATCGTACTTTTTGGAGAAATGTCCTCTAGTCTGATGAAACAAAAATAGAACTGTTTGGCCATAATGACCATTGTTATGTTTGGAAGAAAAAGGGGGAGGCTTGCAAGCAGAAGAACACCATCCCAACCATGAAGCACGGGGGTGGCAGCATCATGTTGTGGGGGTGCTTTGCTGCCGGAGGGACTGATGCACTTAACAATATAGATGGCATCATGAGGGGAAATGATGTGGATATATTGAAGCAACATCTCAAGACATCAGTCAGGATGTTATAGCTTGGTCGCAAATGGGTCTTCCAAATGGACAATGACCCCAAGCATACTTCAAAAGGTGCAGCAAAATGGCTTAAGGACAACAAAGTCAAGGTATTGGAGTGGCCATCACAAAGCCCTGACCTCAACCCTATAGAAAATGTGTGGGCAGAACTGAAAAAGCATGTGCGAGCAAGGAGGCCTACAAACCTGACTCAGTTACACCAGCTCTGTCAGGAGGAATGGGCCAACATTCACCCAACTTATTGTGGGAAGCTTGTGGAAGGCTACCTGAAATGTTTGACCCAAGTTAAACAATTTAAAGGCAATGCTACCAAATACTAATTGAGTGTAGKTAAACTTCTAACCCACTGGGAATGTGATGAAAGAAATAAAAGCTGAAATAAATAATTCTCTCTAGTATTATTCTGACATTTCACATTCTTAAAATAAAGTGCTGATCCTAACTGACCTAAGACATGGATGTTTTACTCAGATTAAATGTCAGGAATTGTGAAAAACTGAGTTTAAATGTATTTGGCTAAGGTGTATGTAAACTTCCGACTTCAACTGTATGCCAAGTAGGCTCTACACCCGTTGTAAAGCATATTCATGTGCTTAATTTTAAGAAGTTAATTTGCCACTTTGGTTTTGATACAAACCAAAACATAAAGGCCAATGGCTAGGCTACATGAGGGGTTTGACTATGATTTGAAAAAGTCACCAAAAAAAGGCATGCACTGTTTCTTGCCTTAATGCACATAAGCGTGTGATAATATAGCATTCACAAGTGATAGCTAATCTTGTCACACATCAGACTATTCTTGATTTAATCTTGTCTTTACATATACTAAATAATATATGTGTGACATTTTTATTTATTTAGAATGGACCATTATCATGCACCTGTTTCGAAACAGGGGCAGTGGGAAAAGTGCACTACCGGTCAAAAGTTTTAGAACACATACTCATTGAAGGGTTTTTCTTTATTTTACTATTTTCTACATTGTAGAATAATAGTGAAGACATCAAAACTATGAAATAACACATGGAATCATGTAGTAACCAAAAAAGTGTTAAACAAATCCAAATATATTTTTTATTTGTGATTCTTCAAATAGCCATCTTTTGCCTTGATGACAGCTTTGCACACTCTTGGGATTCTTAATATTAGGAAAGTTTAGAAATAAATATAGTAGGCCTAGCCTATAGAAATGTTGCACAACATGAGCTCATGGTCTCTCATGAAGTGTTTGAATAGATTTTCAATTACATTTACATTGATGTCAGAGTGATTAGAGGGACAATAGAGTGCTGAGTACCAGGCAGTTAGCATGTTTGGTATGTTTCTAATGACCATCAGCAGCATCAGAGCTTGGAGAAGCCTAGTTACCGTGACTAAACGGTCACATGGAATTTTACTGCCATCATGACTCGTGACTGCCGGTATGGCGGTAATACGGTCACCGTAACAGCCCTACCGCAGAGTGCTTTTATCTGTCTGGATTATACCTTGGAAGTACTTTATACACTCGGATGAATTGTGCTCCAATACATTACAGTCTGTTTTCACCCCTCATTTGGAGTCCTTAACACCGATGACGCCGACATAGAAGAAGGGACTGTTTCCATTACTCACTGTGTGTTCCTTTAGTAACTCTTAGGCCTCCCTAAGTATATCTCCCAATTAATTAATTTGAGAGTGTTTTGTAGAATTAGAAGTAAAGAAACATCACTGACTAATATTGAGACTTGTGCTCCCGTCGAGATGTGCTCCACTTGCCTCTTATATATACACGAGAAATGCTTCCGGAGATATGGTTAATCCTGACCCTAAGGTTCTTTCTCACCCTCTCTGTAGCGATAGGCCTACACCTCTTGACCCTCTAATCTGATCTGTTTAAAAGGGCATTGTCCTGGGATGAAAATTCTGAAGCTTGTCAATCAGCTTCTTTTTTTTTCTCACTTCTTTTTTGTCTTTTACAGGCTACATTCCATCACGTGGAGTAATCCTCCGAACCACAGACAAGACTGTGTGGGCAAATGAATTTGAACGTAAGTCACTGAAACACTGACTCATTCTCTCACAATTTTTTTTCAGGCTCTTCTGTTGTCTGTCAGTGTTTTGACATTGTAGTATCACTGTTTTCTTCCCAGCTATTGAGTTGACCTGCTTGATAGAGTCCATCTCAACAAACAACCCCAGAATCGAATGGAAGAAAATCAAAAACGGTGTCCCTAGTTATGTGTACTTTCAAAATCAAATTTCGGGTAAGATGATTATTTTTTAAGCACTTTACCAATACCAAATTGGCCTCAGAACTGTTATTATTCTCAAGTGATTGAGAGGTTGGAGTGTGTTTTTGCCTCTCTGTTAGGGGACTTGGAGCACAGAGCCCAGCTGATCCAGCCGGCTAACCTACTGATCCTCAACACCAGCCGTGCAGACACTGCAGAGTACCGCTGTGAGGTCGCTGCCATTGATGACCACAAACACTTTGATGAAATTCTAATCAGTCTTGCTGTCAGGGGTGAGGACGTATTTTCATATTCCTGTGTAAAGTTTTAAGCCTGTAGTAGTTTGCTGTGTTTTTTCAGTGTTGTTGTCTATTTCTAATTATAAACTGGGTGATTCGAGCCCTGAATGCTGATTGGCTGACAGCCGTGGTATTTCAGACCGTTTACCACGGGTATGACAAAACATGTATTTTTTACTGCTCTAATTATGTTGGTAACCAGTTTATAATAGCAATAAGACACCTCAGGGGTTTGTGGTATATGGCCAATATAACACAGCAAAGGGCTGTATCCAGGCACTCCGCTTTGCGTCTTGCATATGAACAGCCTTTAGCTGTGGTATATTGGTCATATACTACACCTCCTCGTGCCTTATTGCTTAAGTATAGACTGTGGTATGTGCTCCTTCTCTCTGTAAATAAACTGTTCCATGGGTGCCGTAGTATGGCCTCTGCCCTTAGCCTATGTGTATGTGTGTCTTACGGAGCAGTTGGGATAAAGTGGAAGTCGAATTCCAGTTGGGCCTTTGTGTACAATTAGACAAAGAAATCTTATTTTTCCTCTTCTTCTTCTGTCTATGCAGTAAAGCCTGTGGTGCCCAGGTGCAGTGTGCCTGTGGCAGTGACTGTTGGCACGTCCTCTGAGCTGCGCTGCCTAGAGAACGAGGGCTTCCCTGCCTCACAGTACCGCTGGTTCCGCAACAACGAGGAGCTTCCCCAGGACCCAAAGAGCAGCCCCAAGTTCATCAACTCCACCTACTCCATTAATGCTGACACGGGTGGTCTGGTAAGGAATCAATGGGACTGGGAGGTCGAAAGGACACTAGCTATATGATTATCAAGTTTAATGAGACAGTAGATCCAACTGTTGGATGATGTTAGTACAAGAGAAAAGCTGTATGATCTATTGGGGTTGATTTTGGCGTTTTTCCCTGCAGAAATTCCGCAGGATGAGGAAGGAGGATGCGGGGGAGTATTACTGCCAGGCAAAGAATGAAGCTGGACATGCACAGTGTCCCGCACAGCTGATGGAAGTCTGTGAGTAGGCCATGCTGTACTAAATACCCAAATGACATTCTTACCGCGACTATGTATTATGTTTAAATATGTCAGTGTGTCATACCGCTGCCACACTGAACATACCATTGTGCGTTACCAAACCTGCTAGTGAGTCACATGCATCTACTCTAGTGCACATAAATCATAGTGGTTGACATGGACATGCATTCCAAGGTCATTCCTTTAAGTCAGGGTTCCCAAACTTTATTATATTATATTACAAATATATCTGATTGGGCTTCTTGCAGTCTACAAATGATTTGTAATTATGTTCCGGCACCCTGACCATCCGCTCAATAAAACAAATTGTCCTGCGGCTGAATCTAGTTGATGATCCCTGCTTTAAGTTGTTTAAATTTGGGTTCATGTCACCCAGATCTCATCTCAAAATGCCCTGCTTGTATTTTCAGATGATGTCGACATAGTGGGGATTTTTCTGAAGGTGTTGGCGGCATTGGCCGGATTCACTATTGTGATGGTGGGGGTTTATCATGCACACAAACATGGCTGCTTCTCCTCCGGCAAGGATCACACAGGAACCAAGTGAGTAGGGCTATGTAGTTTCAAGTTTCAACGTTTATTTGCCACATGCACAGGATACAACAGGTGTAAAAGAGTACAGTGGAATTCTTACCTTCATGCTTCATTCCAACAATGCAGTGATAATAATAGTAATATAGATAATAACCCAAGTACGATATAGGTTGAATGTACTGTACAGTGCTTTTAAAGCTGGACCAGTTTAATAGTGACATGCTATGTGCTGTGAATTGCTTAGTAAGTCTTTGTGTGAACATTAAGGATTTTTTTGTGTGTGTGTTTTAGCTACAAACCGCCAGCGGCAGATGATGGTGTTGAATATGCCGAAGCAGATGAGGTGAATAAAATTCACTTAATTCTGTTTTCCATATTCTATATTATTATTGAGCTAAAATGTAATCACAATGTATTATTTAAAATGGCAAACAAAAATAAATATCAACTGCAGGTGGATGTATTTTTAATAATTTTTAATAATTGATATTCCCATTTCCATCAGGGTCACTTCCGGCACAAATCATCATTTATAATTTGAAATCTGAGATAGATGACCGTCAAGAGGGGAAACACTGAAGAGGAGACACACTGAAGAGGAGACACACTGAAGAGAAGACACACTGAAGAGGAGACACACTGAAGAGGAGACACACTGAAGAGAAGACACACTGAAGAGGAGACACACTGAAGAGGAGACAAACTGAAGTCAAAAGTGCATCAAATCCCATAATAGGGCTTCGTGTGAGAAATTTGAGCTGTAACATTGCACATTCTTTTTTGGTGCGCATCAACAATTAACCTACAAGCTTGCCAAAGTTATCATAATGAAAAAGATCAATCATTATTTCAAAATTTCTGATAGGCAATTGCAACGTCATGTCCCTGTTAGTACACTGTTTACTTTTTTTGTAGCACAAATATGTTTTTCCTCAGTCGTTAATGTAACTACAACTACAGTACGATTTTAAAGCTTTGACATTTGAACTTCCACTAACATGTTCATCTAAACTGATGCTGGAACATTCCCCCATACTGTTTTTGGACAATGATTTTTGACTTCCAAACATTTCTACAAAATATACCAAGCCTGTTTTACAAAAACAGCCTTGCATAGCCTCTGAATGCAAGATGGACTGGTTTATGTTATTATGAAGGAAGGTTGTGTCAATATATTTGTTAATATATATACACTACCGTTCAAAAGTTTGGGGTCACTTAGAAATGTTCTTGTTTTTGAAAGAAAAGCACATTTTCTGTCCATTAAAATAACATCAAATTGATCAGAAATACAGTGTAGACATTTTTAATGTTGTAAATGACTATTGTAGCTGGAAACAGCTGATTTTTTAATGGAATATCTACATAGGCATACAGAGGCCCATTATCAGCAACCATCACTTCTGTGTTCCAATGGCACGTTGTGTTAGCTAATCCAAGTTTATCATTTTAAAAGGCTAATTGATCATTAGAAAACTGCAAAATGGTTATGTTAGCACAGTTGAAAACTGTTGTTCTGATTAAAGCAATAAAACGGGCCTTCTTTAGACTAGTTGAGTATCTGGAGCATCAGCATTTGTGGGTTCGATTACAGCCTCAAAATGTCCAGAAACAAATAACTTTCTTTCCATCAATTTGATGTTATTTTAATGGACAAAAAATGTGCTTTTCTTTCAAAAACAAGGAAATTTCCAAGTGACCCCAAACTTTTGAACGGTAGTGTACATACAGTCAGTGAGTGGGGCATGTATAAAAAGCTGATAATCTGTTACATGCAGAGTCAACGGGCACAATGAAACAGTCTGTTGTGCTTAATAAAGCCAACTAACTTTATTCTCTGCGTTCAGAATAACAAAGAAACATATTACAGTTATACAGTATAATCCCAGTATAATACTGCAATTTAAGATGTATTATGAGTATATCAAGTAATTATGTTTTTTTTTTTCAGAGTGCCGTTTCTGTTTATAAGTGACCTTCTGTGCTTACTAATTACCTACTTTATGAATATTGGACATATTGTCCAGTTTTGACTCACAATTAACTGTATTTTCTTTATGGACACAACATACAATATTAATGGATGTACAGGCAATACAACTTTGTTAGGAAAAAAATGTCTACACATACATTTTTATCAGTAACAATACATCATAAGTATTAAACAATGTTTCAAATTGAAATTGTTAAAAATGACTTTTTGAAACATTATTGATATAGTTATTTTTTCATTGGTATTCTTTGTTTATAAAATAACACTACTCAGGAACTGTTGTAAAATGTTAATTGTTCATTCGTTGTAGTGCAAGAAATGGATACTGTTATATGCTTACTTCATTTTGTCAATAAAGACATAACATAAGTAACTGTATTTACTGTATTGTTGGGACTTTTTATTTGCAATTGACTACAGAAGAGTAGAACCTCTATTTTGAAAAATAATGCAGTCAACCAGACAACCCCGGAAGTGCAAAAACATAGGAAATGATCGCTTGCAACATTATGCTATTTCAGGAAAGATACAATTTAACAATTCAGTGCGAATAAAATTCTGAAGGAAACAATCAAGACTCACCACATTGTTAATCGGTTTCGATGAATGACGGATACATCTTGAGTTCGAGGGAAACGCAACATTCTTCAGTGTTTGTAGATATCACCATGCTTTGTAGTATTTAGGCTATTTATGTAATCGATAGGGATACGAAGATATGGTGCCGTATGTGTAATTGAATTGAATTTGAGAAGAGATACAAAGGTAAAATAACGCCTACATTTGCATATTTTTCGAGACATCTCAGAAATACTACGTTCTGTGATCATCTCTGGTAACAAACAAGTTGGTGTTTTTGCACTTTCCGTCATTTCGAATGAACTACTGCATTTACTTTAGTAAGAAATAGGGCACTGAAAGTGTCACCTAAATTGGTCTTTAAAGATCTGTTCATGTTCAGATCCGATAAATCTTAACCTTGTTCATAAAACGGCACAGAAAAGAACACAAACATGAGTTTCTTCAGTTTTGGCCAAAGTGCAGAAATTGATGTAGTTCTGACTGATGCTGAGACGAGAAAGAAGGCTGAACATAAGACTGAAGATGGGAAGAAGGACAAATATTTCCTATTTTATGACGGGGAGACTGTGTCTGGAAAGATCAACGTTACACTGAAGAACCCTGGGAAAAGACTGGAACATCAAGGGATCAAAATCGAATTTGTAGGCCAGATTGGTGAGTATACATCTTAGTTACATCCCTTTTCTGTTGGACTTTTTGATCAACAACAGTAGTGTCATATGTGCCAATACGCCTAGATGCATTCTTCTATGAGGGAGTGATTCTATTGCGATGTGTATACCTGTCCTTCCTYCACAGAGCTGTATTACGACAGAGGAAACCATCATGAGTTTGTCTCCCTGGTGAAAGATCTTGCAAGGCCTGGAGAGCTTACTCAGTCACAGACCTTCGACTTTGAGTTCACCCATGTTGAGAAGCCCTATGAGACCTACACAGGCCAGAATGTGAAGCTGCGGTAAGGAAACATGCAGCCTGAACATTCTCTGCCAAAATAACTATTACTTTATGGCTCACTCTTTAACCCAAGTTCACCTTTGACCTGTCAGTCATGTGCCTAGCACTACTTCCTCATCAAGAGTAATGTTTGTGTGCTTCACATGCTCAAATGCATTGCATTACACACACAAATCATAATTACTGGTTATGATAATGACTATCTTCTTTTATAGCCTCAGGATGCAATGAGGATATGTTGTTGGATAACATCTGAGATTACAGCAGATTTGCTCAGTGTCTGTTGGTTGTACTTGCAGGTATTTTCTGCGTGCCACGGTGAGCAGGAGACTGAATGACATCAGTAAAGAGATGGATATTGTGGTGCACACACTCAGCACATACCCAGAGCTCAACTCGTCAATAAAAATGGAAGTTGGGATTGAAGACTGTCTCCACATTGAGTTTGAGTACAACAAATCCAAGTAAGGGTGAAATAGATTTTTAAAAATTCAACACCCTCAGTCACCTAATTTTTTWAAACTCAATTTACAAAATAACAAAATGCCACCACCTCTAGTCACAGGAACATGCAGAAACCATTGTAGTTTAGAACCTTTCCTTTGACTATGTATTGTATTTTTGTGTTATAGCAGCCCTGTGACGATCTCTCCTGTCTTCTACAGGTACCACCTGAAAGACGTAATTGTGGGTAAGATCTACTTCCTGCTGGTGCGGATTAAGATAAAGCACATGGAGATTGACATCATCAAACGGGAGACAACTGGCACCGGTCCTAGTGTATACCATGAAAATGACACCATCGCCAAATATGAGATCATGGATGGGGCTCCTGTCCGAGGTAAAGGATATAGTGAAGTGGATTGTATGCTTTTGAAAATGGCAATGCTCAACTACCCATCAGGTCTGACTGAGTGTTTTTATTTTGTTTAAGGAGAGTCAATTCCAATCCGGTTGTTTCTGGCTGGCTATGAGATGACCCCCACCATGCGAGACATTAATAAGAAGTTCTCTGTGCGTTACTACCTTAACCTGGTGCTGATTGATGAGGAGGAGAGACGCTACTTCAAACAGCAGGTATGGAACAGGGGCTTCTGATGGGTAATTGTTAGCAGTGATCCCAGATAAAATGATGTGCCCTTAGAGGGAATTTATCAGGTGTCAGGTTCAACATGGTGTATCCACTGTGCTGCACTTTATATATTGCATTCCTATCTAGCATTAAATGTGTCCCTATGGAAATTTGTTAGTGATTAAGACAATGAGCTCAAGACCACTTCCTTCTCCAGGAAATCACACTGTGGAGGAAAGGGGATGTGGTGAGGAAGAGCATGTCGAGCCAGGCCACCATCGGAGCCCAGCGGTTCGAGGGCTCAGCCAGTTCCGAGAGCGCTCTGGAGAAGGCGGCGAGGGAGGACAGCGGCTAAAGCTGCCTCCACTCATTCTCCTCACAGAAGGAAAAGAAGTGGGGGCACCTGTCAGCTCACATGATCACTGATAAAGTAGCCCTGTTTATTAGGGCTGCTGAATAAAGGGATAAAGGAAAGATTAAGGGAAGACTGGAGGATGAGGCATTACAGGGGCCTAAAATTCCGCTGCAGGTCAACTCTCTCAATACACATATCCAGTGAAAGCAAAGCCGGCCACTTGTTTAGATCTCCCCCTGTGCGTGATACCSTAAAATGTAATATTATACTCTGTCTTCTTCAAATGATCAACTTTCTTCGTCAAAGTACATTTCTAGCTTTAGCTTTATATATGAATGGATTCTAACTCCGTATACAAAACTGTATTGTCATAGGGAGTCATAGGGAAGTCCTGAGTAACAGTGATGCATTTTGAAAACATTCCATACTCAGTCAAATGCATTCCTGACATTTTGATGTGGTCTGTCATAATGAAATCTGAAATTCTAACTTTGCACTGATTATATGTATCCATTGCTCCTCCACATACACATGCTCTCAGTCCTTGTGTAATGATTGCACAGTGAGATCATTGAAAGGTTTCTATTGCATTGTAAGTGTTATCTAATTTCTTTGTTGAGTGAGAGGGCTGGATAAATGATTACTTACCCATTAATTTGTAAATCCTTCAAATAAGAGCCATTGAATCTCTCACCCACTTATGCCGTTAAACCGTCATACAGTGAATAGCATTCAGATGGTGCCACAATATGACCATTACATTCACATGCGTTACCTAAGCATTCCAAGTGTTAGGCAGGGATTTTAAGTGCTTGTATTTGAGGTCTGATAGTAAGGAGTCTTCTGTATCTTCCATGTTAGAGACTTGAAATGTTGTGCCTAAGTGTATCAATCTAGCAAATGAAATTCTGTTGACTCAATATGTTTAACACATCTTTTAGCCTTAGGTTTTCCTGTATTTTTTGTGCTCTAATCTATAACCCCTTTCCCCAAAACTTAAATACATTTGCCAAATGCCTTGTTATCCACAGACACGTTTTGGTATAGAAATAAGTTAATGTGTACGTGCACTTGATAAATATTTCACTGATGGATTGATTGCCTTTACTCTTGGAAATGAAAATTCTGCATGTTTAGACTGAAATTATCCCCTTTAGATAGTGAAGGCAAACACATGAACTGTCATAATAGTATAAACCTCTTTAATATTAGAAATAAACTCCAGRCTGTCTCTTGACAAACACAGAAACCTTGAGACAATTTCCATTTAATACAAGCATAATGGTTCAATAGACCTCACCTACAGTCAACATATTAGCAACAGCATCATCATCATCATCATAAACAAGACAGGAAAACTTCTCCCCAGGTCATCTTGTCAAAATCTTCACAGTGGGTCATTGTCCTCTAAACTCAGGACAAATTCAAATTCCTCTGAGAAAAAAAAAAGTATGATTTTACTTACACAAAAGCTTTGTAAACCATGATGAGGTGGCAATTTGACAACCATATTACTCAGTGTCACTGATCTCCACGTACCACTGGTGAGGGGCTGGACAGACAGCCTGGCCCTGGTGAAGAGAGACATGCCATTCAGGGACCCGCCTTTGGTCTTGTGCTGCAGGTGGATCTTCTTCAACTCAGACAGAGGAATGAAGCGCTTTAACATCCTCTCAAACTGGACATCAACCTGGCAGTCAAACATGAAACAAGCCAGCAGAGCACTAGTACAGTTTAAATTGGATTGCGATAAAAAGCCYGTTACATATCAGTGATGTATCTTGATCTCAAGCCATTTGGAACACAAACAAATGTGAACATGAAAACATTCATACCATACTCCATTTGGGGTTGTCTGCCTTGCTGGAGGCGTCGTAATGGACATCTTTCTTGTCAAACTGAGTGTGGTCCACATAGGACTCCTTTACAATCTGGAAAAGAGAAAGCAGGTGAGGCACCATACCTGAAACACAGTGTATATTACAAACAGAAATTAGAACAGGTAGAGGCTCACCTTCATAACTCCAGCTATTCCAGGCTCCTTGCAGTTGCTGTGGTAGAAGAATGCATGCTGCCCCTCTTTCATGTCTCGCATGAAGTTACGGGCTTGGTAGTTCCGAACACCATCCCAACACCCAGTTTGGTTGGGAAGAGTCTTCAAATCCTCGATCCCAAACTGTGACATAGTAAAAGTAAGTAAGCCATAACGACCCATAGGGCAGGAGCCCATCTCTTGTTTCTGTATATCGTTAGGCAGCTTGATGTATAAGTATACACCCAGAACAGGATGCTAGTCTGTCGCAGGGAATTACTCCCAATCCATTCCATTTATGCTGAAAGTTAAGCAGATGCATTGGGTCCCATTTTTTTAACCCCCAACCTTCCAATCTAAGGGTGGACACATTAACCACAAAGCCTCTGAGTTGGTAACAACTGTGACATGGAATAGCCTAGATATCATTTATCCTGAACAAGACATCACTATTGAGCAACAACAGGTCTTGACACAGATGACACCATCCTATTATTAAGCAGAATAGAATACCTTGACATCTATGCCATTTTCCAAGCGGCTCTCTGGCTCTGACTTCATCAGCCAGTGACAATACTGTGGTCGTTCAGGTGATTTTTTTGCCTTTGAACTCTCCTGTTTTCCAGTCTTTCCTGAACCTGAAGCTTTCCTCTTCCCCCTGACTGCCTGACCAACCTCCAATGGGGAGTCCTCACTGTGGGCATTAGTTTTTGTCTCTTCATCGTTGCCTGTGTAATACATTCCCTTATTAATAGCCATTCTAAAATCAAATCATTGTGGTTGTAAAGTGAGTGTGAAAGTGTCAGGGATGTTAAAATGTTGCAATGGCATGTCATTCAGTGCACAGAAATGTGAACGCTTTTACTTACTGGATTGTAGTGTTCTTGTGGTTCCACGGGTTCTCATTTTAGGTGCCATGCCTGAGAGATGAAGCAATAACGTTAGTGGTTGGCTTGGAAGAACTAGAATCTTCAAGTCCCATTCCAATGATATCTAACCATTGGTGCGTGACAGTAGGTGACATTTGATTTACAGCAACAAAAAAAGAACGTGTTTCATTAAATCCGTTAATTATGAGGAGGATTGCATTGTTACTTACTGGTACGTTGTAAAGATGCAAATCGAAGTGGTCGGAACCATAAAACTCAGAACACTGCAAAAAGAAGGACTCTGAATGACGAAGAACTCCCGCGCTAGTGGCTACGTCAAAAGCATATGATGTAGAAACAATTCGCGTTAGTTTGTTTATCTGTTTAGGCCCCCTTAATGTATCTGGTTTAGGCAAGCAATTGACCTTAGGGTATATTTCGGTGAACGAGAAAAATGTGCCCTTTCCTGAAAAAGTATAGAAGAAAACTAAGCAAGCACCCCAATATAACAACTACACGTATCTTGCGTAATGGAACTACATTTCCCCACAGCAGCGTGATATAACCAATAACTAACATGGCGGCCATGGGAACGTTATCTAGAGTTGTCAGACTGAGTTCTGCATCGGCAGAAGTCGGCGGTTAATATTTAACAGCACACAGAGACGAGGAATAGCTTCGTGTATTGATCGTAAGCATTTTGGGTTTCAAAATCGTTGGTAGAGTAATGCAGACTTGCACTACTAACCATCTGACGCGTTAGCTTAGTTGGGATGAGCTGAAAAGCTCTCTAAACTAGCTAACGTTAGCTGAGTAACGTTACTGTAACGTTAGTAGGTAACTGACTGCAGATACCGTTAGTGTTTTGTTTTTCATTGCCTAGTGTGCATTTTCCAGCAATGCATTCCTACTTAAGTACTAGTTAGTCATATTGACCACAGTTAGTAACGACAGACAGTAACAACTAACGTTATACTACCTAAGTAGTAATGTAACCTCTGGTGGTCAAGTTGTACTCAATCGTTATTTTGAAGCCAAAGTAGTCGTGTTGCTACAGTATTTAAATATATATTTATTTTATTTATTTAATGAAACCTGACAAGATTTTATTTTACACCATTGGCATTTCATCGACCTACAAGGTTTCACTTTGTACAATTGGCAGAAAAAAACTTCCGCAATAACAAAGGATTAACCATAGGTTAATTTGGTGTAACATGGCCACTCACCCTCAGAGCAACTGAACATGATTTCTTCCATGAAACAGGTCGTTATATCCATTCAGTCAGTTGAGTTCATTAGTCCACACACCTTAACAATGTTCCTGAAGTTGTGGGTATACATTCTACTAGCTCTGCACCAATGATGTCATGGATGTGGTACTTGATCTGGAATTGAATCTGTGAGTTGGTCTGTCTCTCCTCCAGGATTAAGACTAAGTTATATTTGGATGTCTTAACCATGCCCACTACAGCTTTACGACCCTGTATTAGGTACTTGGTGAATCTGACAGTTGGGGATAGAGAGCTACCAGCATCCCTGTCAGAACCCACGACTTCACCAGTTGCGTTCTCTGAGCCTGTGAAGAGAAACTCCTTGAGCATTTTGTCTTTGTTGAATCTCAGGTTGTTGCAGAAGGTCAGCACTTTCTCCAGGAACTTCTCCACTGTGCCCAGTGTCCATCTCCCCTCCTCCCTGGCCAGGACTTTAGCCTTGTAGTCTGCAGCGAACACCAACCCAAAGACCTCAGCGTCAAAGCCCAGCTGGAACATCAACACCTCCCCTATTCCCTCAAGTCACTCAGCTGCATGTCCACTTGGGTCCAACCATTGTGTATAGTTGGTGTTTCAGGATAATTTGTGGAAGGGCGTCATTGAAGAGTTTGCGTGAGAATAATGTTATATGGTCCTGCAGGTCGGCTTTGACGTCCAGTGGTCCCTCTTCTCCATTGTTGACAGCACCAAACTGCTTCTCATTGCCAACTCTTTGTTTCTTCACTTTAAACGTGTCTGGTATAAGGCCCTGTTTTCTGTTCATAACTGACATAAAGTAATCATTGCTGTAGCAACTCCTCGTCAAACAAGATTTTCAAATAGTTTTTATGTTGATGTATTTTAACAGTATGAATTTTGAGATTGCATGCTGGTGTACAGGCAGGCCTGCTTAAGGACAGCCACTTGAATCGTATTGGTCAGCCATGGCTCCTTTCGACCTTTCTGAGGCAGGGGTGTGTGTACTATGCCCCCGTCTTTTTTAAATTTTATATATATATATTTTTTTCACCTTTATTTAACCAGGTAGGCCAGTTGAGAACAAGTTCTCATTTACAACTGCGACCTGGCCAAGATAAAGCAAAGCAGTGCGAAAAAAAACAACAACACAGAGTTACACATAAACAAACGTACAGTCAATAACACAATAGAAAAATCTATGTTAAGTGTTTGCAAATGTAGAAGATTAGGGAGGTAAGGCAATAAATAGGCCGTAGAGGCCTACAAAGGCCGCGGCCCTTGCAGAGCAAGGGGCAACACTACTTCTAGGTTTCAGAGCAAGTGACGTAACTGATTGAAACGCTACTAGCGCGTACCCGCTAACTAGCTAGCCATTTCACATCCGTTACAGTGGCAGTGATGCTGCTTCATTACTCACTACTGCAAAGTTGGAAGGAGACCATTATATCCTCAATGGTTCCAAGGTACTGTTTTTAATTCATAGCTGATAGAATAAATAGTGATATAAAGTGGAAGTTCCTGTCTCACTGTGTATGTGTCTTACTGCAGGCCTTCATCAGTGGAGGAGGAGACACAGACGTGTACATAGTAATGTGTCGGATGGGAGGGAAAGGTCCCAAGGGGATCTCCTGTGTGGTGGTGGAGAAAGACACTCCAGGACTCAGCTTTGGCAAGAAGAAGGAGAAGAAGGTAGCTGGCATTTGATTGATGTTGATATTGTCTTAAATTGGTCATTTTGAATACAATCATTATGTCTTATAAACTGTAAAGCAGGAACCTACAAACTTACATGGTCTGTAGTTCATGTCCAAGTGAAGCCATGTCCACAAGTGGGCATAGTTGAGTCATAGTCATGTTGAAGCCCTGATGGATGCAGTGATTCTCCAACTGAGGCCTCTATTCTCTCTCTCCAGGTGGGATGGAACTCTCAGCCAACTAGAGCAGTGATCTTAGAGGACTGCCACGTCTCAGTGACCAGTCGGCTGGGTCAGGAGGGACAGGGCTTCAACATTGCTATGAGAGGCCTGAACGGAGGCAGGATCAATATGGGTGAGATGGCACCAGATTTACCTTTTGTTTCAATGATTATTTGATGGCCATCTATATATTTCTCTCAAGTCGGTTTTGCTTAACCCATTTTATTCACAGGTTTTGAAAACACAACCAATGCTCAGGTGTCAGCTACATTAAATTACATTGGGTTTATCTGCCTGCAGCCTCTTGTTTTCTTGGGGCGGCCCATGCATGTGTACAGCTGGCGAGAGTTCACCTGTTAGTACGCAAGCAGTTTGGAGAGACTCTCCAACAACCAGGTAAGCATCCCATCAAGTCTACGGCTTTGAATTGGGAAAGACCTTTAGTAGGATATTTGATTCTGAGTTCCTGCAGTTTAAGTTGGCAGAGATGGCAACCAAGCTAGTGGCGTCATGTCTGTTGCTACGCGAGGCTGCCCTGGCACTGCAGGAGAGCAGGTCTGACGCTGTGTCCCTCTGCTCCATGGCCAAACTCTTTGTCACTTACGAGTGCTCCAACGTGAGTCAATATTATCTCTTAAAATGGTTCTTATGGATAGACCCCAAATAATTATGAAAATACTGTTATTTTAGTATTTACTGTAAAACTTCCATTAGCTATTAGCCTGGGCGTGTATTTGCTTAAACTGCAGCAGACTTGTTTTGACATGCAGGGATCAGTCATTCAACGCAAGGTAGAGATGCAGTGAAATTCCACTGCAGCAGACCTGGAAAATGCAGACAGTACACGATTAATTACACTTTTTTGGGACCCAGAGCTTATTATAGGCCAGTGTTTATTTGCTAAAATGTGAAATGATGCCCGGCCATTAAGAGACCAATGCTTGTTGGAGACTCAACATTTAATGGACGTTTTACAGTAAGTGGTCTCCTTTTGCAATGATGTAGACTATCAGATGTAGCTGGACATCTCTCTCACACACATCGGTATCTCTGCCCTCAACAGATCTGTAACCAGGCACTCCAGATGCATGGTGGATACAGTTACCTCAAAGACTACGCTGTTCAGCAGTTTGTCCGGGACATCAGAGTACACCAGATACTGGAGGGTATGTATACACCTTGCTTACCATGACAAAGCTGTCCTTCTGAAATTCTGCTTTATAACAGATGGTTATCAGTATTTGAATGGTAATGCACACCTCTTTATAAACCTAGGCACTGTTGTTGCACTGACAAATTACTGACGTTTTACCCTTTTTATATTTCCTTTCTCTTTCAGGAAGAAATGAAGTGATGCGGATGATAATTGCCAGAAGTTTACTGTCAGTCTGGATAAATGTAATGCCATGGGCCATCCAAAAATGTACTTTCTCCTGTCTTGAAGGGATGGTGGTGGCAGCCATCATGTGGTGTTTGACTGTGACTGGATCCCTCAAGTGTCTTGAACTCACCCTCTTTTAAAGGGGGAAAATACTGTAGGCTAAAACTGTCATTAGGTCCTCCTGTCCTGTTTGCATGGAATTAAATAATGTTATGTAAACAAACATGTTTGGTTCTTGCAATAAAAAACAATGCATCTATATCAGATGGCTAGTTTGACATCATGGCCTCTCCTGCAAAGTGGCCTTTCATGTGTATTCAGTTATGATGGCAACGTTTGAAACATGAGCAAGTTTGGTTCTCATGACACAATTCCAGTTTAATCCTAAAACAAATGTATCTAGGCGGGTTGGATGACTGCAAAGTTTAATGTATGGTGTGTGTACTATAATATTTGGTGCTCAAATGTGACTGGATTATCAGTCATTTACACTCAAAATAAAACTGTCTGACAGCACTAGATACGTTTAAATGTTGTGCATTTTCTCAGCTATGGTACTACATTACGATAAACCATGTTTTATTTAAAGTTTTAAAGATCCAATGCAGCCGTTTTCTCAATTTCAAATTATTTCTGGGTAACAATTATATACCTACTGTGATGGAAATTCCTGTTCGATGTGGGAAAAAATTGTTCTTACACTGAACGGCCATGATCATTTTCACAATTTCACAGTATTATTCCAACCTCAGAACACAGGAAAATCACATTTGACTGCACTGGGCCTTTGAGTTAAGGGAAAAATATTTAAAATGCAGGAATCTCAGCCATTGAACAAACATAAATGAATTATACATTCCAACTACCCAATTAAGATTAATATATTCTCTCAGTATACATGAATGTGATAAAACCACAATATTCTGTAATATAAGTCGTTCTTATTAGATAGATATACAAGTATGGGTCAACGCTTTGTCTTTAAACATTTCCAGTATTGAAATTCTATAAAATACCTGGATAGAGCATGTATGGCAGGTTTTACTGGAGTTGTAACAAATCAACATGAACAGTTGGCCTGAGAAGAAGACTGTCAAGGAGGACTAAGGGAGTGTGCTTTACTGTATATCAGGTATTTGCGTGTGTGTGAAGTTAAATGTTTAACCCATCTCTGGGCAGTGATGTGCTTTCAAGTGTCAACATGATGTGAGTTCATGAGCATGTTCTCTCCAGACAACACCTCCCTTATCAATGTCCATGTCAACATGTCATAACTGGCATATAACAAACAATTTTACACAATGTATATAAGTCAAACCTGTCAAATACAGTGCATTTGGAAAGCATTCAGACCTCGTGACTTTTTCCACATTTTGTTATGTTACAGCCTTATTCTAAAATTGATTATATTGTTTTTCCCCCATATCAATCTACACACAATACCCCATAATGACAAAACAAAAACAGATTTTTAGAAATGTTTGCAAATGTATAAACAAATTATGGAAAAATCACATTTACATAAGTATTCAGATGCTTTGTTGAAGCACCTTTGGCAGTGATTACAGCCTAGAGTCTTCTTGGTTATGACGCTACAAGCTTGGCACAATTGTATTTGGGGAGTTTCTCCCATTCTCTGCAGATCCTCTCAAGCTCTGTCAGGTTGGATGGGGAGCATCGCTGCACAGCTATTTTCAGGTCTCCAGAGATGTTAGATTGGGTTCAAGTCTGGGCTCTGGCTGGGCCACTCAAGGACATTCAGAGACTTGTCCCGAAGCCACTCCTGCATTGTCTTGGCTGTGTGCTTAGGGTCGTTGTCCTGTTGAAACGTGAACAATCGCCTCAGTCTGAGGTCCTGAGCGCTCTGGAGGTTTTAATCAAGGATCTATGTACATTGCTCTGTTCATCTTTCCCTCGATCCTGACTAGTCTCCCAGTCCCTGCCACTGAAAAACATCCCCACAGCATGATGCTGCAACGACCATCCTACAACGTAAGGATGGTGCCAGGTTTCCTCCAGACGTGACGCTTGTCATTCAGGCCAAATATTTCAATCTTGGTTTCATCAGAGAATCTTATTTCTAATGGTCTGAGAGTCTTTAGGTACCGTTTGGCAAACTCCAAGTGGGCTGTTGTGCCTTTCACTGAAGAGTGGCTTCTGTCTGGCCACTCTACCATAAAGGCCTGATTGGTGGAGTGCTGCAGAGATGGGAGAACAACCATCTCCACAGAGGAACTCTGAAGCTTTGTCAGGGTGACCATCGGGTTCTTGGACACCTCCCTGACCAAGGCCCTTCTCCCCCTGCTTGCTCATTTTGGCCAGGCGGCCAGCTCTAGGAAAAGTCTTGGTGGTTCCAAACTTCTTCCATTTAAGAATGATGCAGGCCACTGTGTTCTTGGGGACCTTCAATGCTGCAGAAATGTTTTTGTACCTACCCTTCCTCAGATCTGTCTCAACACAATCCTGTCTCGGAGCTCTAAGGACAATTCCTTCGACCTCATGACTTAGTTTTTGCTCTGACATGCACTGTCAACTGTGAGACCTTATAAAGACAGGTGTGTGCCTTTCCAAATCATGTCCAATCAATTGAATTTACCACAGGTGGACTCCAATCAAGTTGTAGAAACATCTTAAGGATGATCAATGGAAACATGATGGAACCTGAGCTCAACTTAGTGTCTCATAGCAAAGGGTCTGAATACATATTTAAATAAGGTATTTATGTTTAGTTTTTTTTATATACATTTGCAAAAATTTCTAGAAATCAGTTTGCTTCGTCATTATGGGTTTTGTGTGTAGGTTGATGAGGATACATTTTCATATAATCCACTTTAGAATAAGGCTGTTACAAAAAAAGTCAAGGGGTCTGAATACTTTCCAAATGCACTGCATACCGATTCAACAACCTCTTCACAAACAACTTGCTACAAAAGTGTTTTAGAGAATAATTAAGCAATAAGCCCCGGGGGGGGGGGGTATATGCGGTATATGGTCAATATCCAAAGACTATCTGTTCTTATGCAAGATGCAAAGTGGAGTGCCTGGATATAGCCCTTAGCCGTGGTATATTGGCCATATACCACAAACCCCCAAGGTGTCTTATTCCTATAATAAATCGGTTACCAACGTAGAGCAGTAAAAAGATATACGGTCTGATATACCACGGCTGTCAGCCAATCAGCATTCAGGGCTCGAACCACCCAGTTTATAAAAGGCCTTAAAGAATATAGAATAGGCCTTGTTTTAACCTTAAAGAATCTGAGCATGGCAAATAAAAGCAAAAACATTTAGCAAAAAAGATTTGAAAACAGCTAAAATAATCAAAACAAATCAATTAAGTCTTTGAACTTGTGCAGACTTGAATACAGGGGATTCCACAAGTGTCTTCTTCAGCATGAGCTATTCTTTCTACTCTGAACATAATTTTGAACGATCACAATAAAAAAGTGTTTTTAATTCCAAGCAAATCCTTCTCTACTCTATGCAATGTTCCTTTGAGGAAGTCTTTATCCATTTGCTTCAGTTTTTTTGTGTTCAGTAGTAAAACGGGAGACCCTCCAGTGGGCTATACCAGTGATCCAGCCTGGCTCTGAGCGGGCACCATGACGGGCACAGCACCCATACGGGCCAGGGTGGCGGAGCTGATGGGCGAGGTGAGAGGGCGTGGTACCTGGGGCTGGGCCCCCTCAGTCTTGTCGGGGTCTGTGACCTTGTGGCCAGGTGGGGAATGGGATCCAGGTGGGGAATGAAGTGGGGCACCGTTAGAACTGGGGGATCTGCTGTGTCCATAGTGAGGCATGCTACTGATGCTGGGGGGTCGGCTGTGGTTGGAACTGGGAGGTTGGCTGTGCCTGTGTGGAGAGGGGGCGCCGATATTGTTAGAACTTGGGGGTCGACTGTGCCCCTGGGGGGAGGGGGCACCAATGTTGTTAGAACTATGGGGTCTGCTGTACCCATGTGGAGAGGTGACACCAACATGGTTAAAACTGGGTGGTTGACTGAACCCATGGGGAGGAGTGTCAACAATGATACTAGTGCTGAGGAGCCGGGTGTGGCCAGGGGGTGGAGTCCCACTGATGTGGTTAGAACTGGGGGGTCGACTGTGCCCTTGTGGATAGGTGGCATCAATGTTGTTAGCAACACAGAGGGGTCTGGTGTGCCTGGGTGGAAGTGTGCCACTGATGTACCCTGGGAGGCCCTGCAGGGGGTTGAGCTCTCCAGGCCGAAGGCGGTAGGCGTTGAGCACAGAGCCTGTGTCAGAGGCCGGTGCAGTGGGGTAGGGGAAGTTTTTGAGCTGCTGGGGGTCTCCCGGATGGGGGCTCGTGGCTATGGATGACAGCGTGCCATTTTTGGAGATGATGTCTGAGCCTGTGCCACTCTTTGCCCAGGAAACACGCTTGGGTGCCTGGGCATCCTCCCTGTGATGGATAGACAGACAGCCAATGAGAAAACACCAACCAAGATCATATCACATGCTACACACATCCTCCAACCATCAACCTGCAGAAATGGAATTAGAACACCTGCATTGTCCATGGTAGAGTCCTAGTAGTTGTACATCCCGTGGTGTTTAACAACTGCACCTGATTTTCCGATAACACACACAAACACAGAAAAAATCTCACTTGATATCATTGGCTATCTCCTCCTCTTCGTGGTCTCTCCTCCTCAGCATGAAGATGAGGAAGAGTATGATGGCTACCAGTCCCATGATGGACCCCAGAGTAGCAGCAGCAATCGCTCCAGAATTAGAGGCTGTGGAAGAGGACACACAGAGATGCTTCAAACAGGAAACATTAGCAGTCTGTATGTACTAATATGAGAATGTGTGTGTTAATTTGCTACACGTACAGGTGAAGACCTCCAGGTTGATAGAGCAAGTGTCAGAACCGGCAGTGTTGCTAGCTCGGCACACATATTTCCCTGACATGCTCTTAGTGAGGTTACTCAACCTGAGGGTACCTTGCCTCTCATCTGAAAGAGAAAGACAGTGTTACACAACACACTCTTGCCTCTACAGTACATGAATATGTTGATGATGTACAGTGCACAGAACGTTATACACATTTCAAACACACTCTCAATCTACAGTAATGTAGACAGTTAAACTAGGTAACACAAGGGTAGCTACAATATGTATACAAACATAATTAGACCACACACTCTACCAAGTACAATACTCTCTTGGTTCCGAAGCTATAAGTATTGAGGGGTTTCCTGGTCCTAGGGAGTGACATCCCACTGGGCACAGACGTCAATTCCACATTGGATCAACGTAATTTCACTGAAATGACATGGAAACAATGTTGAGTCAACCAGTATGTGCCCAGTGGGATGGGCTGTTCTTTATACCAGTACAGATCCTCTTTGATGATATCACTCTTTTCTGTCCCGGGGATAAATAATGTGGTTATATGGAGAGACCTCACTAGCAAATGGTTAAACACCAGACAAAGAATCTCCACAATGATGAATCAGAAGAACCTGTGGCTTTTCACAGCTGGACTCAGTTTATATAATCCTAGTTGCTTTKGTCCACTTGTCATAGCTGGCATGGGGATGCTCTATTGTAAATATGTAACACTGGGGATACTAGAGAATAATAAACATATGTGGGGCAGGTCTTATCAAGCAAATCCTCTCAAAATCCGATTGGAAATGTCACAAGAGAATATTTTCATCAGATGTGTTTCCAAATCAAATCAAATTGTATTTGCCACATGCGTCATAAAAAACAGGTGAAGACTAACAGTGAAATGATTACTTATGGGCCCTTTCCAAAAATGCAGATAGAAAAATAGAAAAATAATAGAAAGATAATAACACAAGGAATAAATGCACAACGATAATTACAGCGCCTTACAAAAGTATTCATCCCCCTTGGCTTTTTTCCTATTTTGTTGCATTGCAACCTGTAATTTAAATAGATTTTTATTTGGATTTCATGTAATGGACATACACAAAATAGTCCAAATTGGTGAAGTGAAAAAAATAACTTGTTTAAAAAAATTAGAAACAATAAGCTACAGAAAAGTGGTGGGTGAATATGTATTCACCCCTTTGCTATGAAGCCCCTAAATAAGATCTGGTGCAACCAATACCTTCACAAGTCACATGTTTATTTATATAAAGTTCACCTGTGTGCAATCTAAGTGTCACATGATCTCAGTATATATACACCGGTTCTGAAAAGCCCCAGAGTCTGCAACACCACTAAGCAAGGGGCACCACCAAGCAAGCGGCACCATGAAGACCAAGAAGCTCTCCAAACAGTTCAGGGACAAAGTTGTGGAGAAGTACAGATCAGGGTTGGGTTATAAACAAATATCAGAAACTTTGAACATCCCACGGAGCACAATTAATTCCATTATTAAAAAATGGAAAGAATATGGCACCACAACAAACCTGCCAAGAGAGGGCCGCCCACCAAAACTCACGGACCAGGCAAGGAGGGCATTATTCAGAAAGGCAACAAAGAGACCAAAGATAACACTGAAGGAGCTGCAAAGCTCCACAGCGGAGATTGGAGTATCTGTCCATAGGACCACTTTAAGCCGTACAATCTACAGAGATGGGCTTTACGGAAGAGTGGCCAGAAAAAAGCCATTGCTTAAAGAAAAAAATAGGCCAACACGTTTGGTGTTCGCCAAAAGGCATGTGGGAGACTCCCCAAACATATGGAAGAAGGTACTTTTTCTACTGTATTATTGACTGTATGTTTGTTTTACTCCATGTGTAACTCTGTGTTGTTGTATGTGTCGAACTGCTTTGCTTTATATTGGCCAGGTCGCAATTGTAAATGAGAACTTGTTCTCAACTTGCCTACCTGGTTAAATAAAGGTGAAATAAAAAAAATAAAAAAAAGATGAGACTAAAATTTAGCTTTTTGTCCATCAAGGAAAACGCTATGTCTGGTGCAAACCCAACACCTCTCATCACCCCAAGAACACCCAAGAATAGTTATGCACGCTCAAGTTGTCAGTTTTCTTGTCTTATTTCTTGTTTTGTTTTTTACAATAAATAATATTTTGCATTTTCAAAGTGGTAGGCATGTTGTGTAAATCAAATGATACAAACCCCCCCAAAAAATCTACTTTAATTCCAGGTTGTAAGGCAAGAAAATAGGAAAAATGCCAAGGGGGGTGAATACGTTCGCAAGCCACTTTATATACATGGGGTACCAGTACTGAGTCGATGTGCAGGGAGGGGTATGACGTAATTGAGGTAGATATGTACATATAGGTAGGGGTAAAGTTACTAGGCAACAGGATAGATAATAAGCAGTAGCAGCAGAATATGTGATGAGTCAAAAGAGTTAGTGCAAARGGGGGTCAATGCTATTTGGTTAACTATTTAGCAGTCTTATGGCTTGGGGGTTGAAGCTGTTCAGTGTCCTGTTGGTTCCAGACTTGGTGCATCGGTACCACTTGCTGTGCGGTAGCAGAGAGAACAGTCTATGACTTGAGAAGCTGGAGCCTCCACCCATATATACCAATATAAAGAATCAAGAGGGAAAACAAATGGATATATCTTCATCATATGTCCTGATGCATATCATAAATGGTGTATCAAAGCAACCCAGTAACTCAACCAGCGCCGCTCAAGTAGAGAAGCTAAAGTTCACAATAGGATATCAGTACCTTTACTAATAACCAGACTAGAAAATCCTATAAATAAACTATTGCATACAATGTCCTCTGTCCTAAATTGTCATTGTGACAAACAGCTGTTTGTCCCTTTCCCAAAGTATAGGAGTGAACTGCTGGCTGGGATTCTTGTTTGATAAACTCAGCATGCACCATCTGCTGTTCTCTCTGGGAGGGTGGGGGAAAATCATTACGCACGCAAAGCACACAGACTACACAACGCAACGGTGCTACTACTTCAAACTGCCTTCATTTTGCTGGACCCCAGGAAGAGTAGCTGCTGCCAACCCTTACCCATTTATCCATAATAAACAATACAAATACATACTTTCATTTCAGAGTAAACAAAGCCTCTTGGGGAGATATCATTTGCGTCAATGAGGATTCAACACAACTATACTAAGTACATGGCCTGACAGTGATTTCTGTGCCAGATGGACGTGCCTGTAGGTGTGTTCAATAGGCACCTGCCATTAGTAACTCTGACGAGAGGAACCAGACGGAATTGCTACAGATTAACGACAGATCAGTTCATTCTTAAACTTGGCAGATTCTCAAAATGTCACTGCAATCAAGATCCAAAGACAACCTGTAGGTGATCTGATATCACCAATCTCTATATACCAAGAATGTATTGTACTGATAAAAAATACACTGAAATCAAACTAGGAAATAACTACAGTAATACTGACTACAGTACTAACTACAGTAGCAAGTGACTATCACCAACATTTCTACAGGCAAGATCTAAGAACACTGACAGTATTTGTGCCAACTGTTAATTGTGTACCTTCATGTTTCATACACATTCAGAATGTTAAGGCACAATCTTAGTCTACGTACAAGACAAAAAGGAAACACTTATTCTGGATTCAATCCAAACTCAATGATCTCAGCAAATGCAGCAGAGTGCACCTTGCAATCATAGTTTGATTGAATCATTGAATGTATATCATTCGATGCAATGGACCAATGACAGCCATTGTGGGAAAGTTGAGGCTTTCACTTTATCTATGGCCTTAATATGTAGCCTACCTTTACCTTCACTACTTTACTTTATTGTTGCCTTTACAGTCATTTACCATTTATTTTATATTAGCATATTAATTACTGTGGATTTTCATACTTTTACATTGTTTTATTTGAGCATGTTATGAACAGGTTAACCTACAGTTCAGTGGTTGCTATGTTCTAAAGTAGTTTCATTTTCAGGCCATGGCCAGATGGCTAAGGACCAAAGGGTGGTATCAGTTGATCCATACCAAAGGAAAAATKTTCTATCACGCAAGCCTAACCAGCCTGGTCAAAGACATGTAATCTCAGATCGACTGAGCTCATAAGGGCAATGCAGATGTATACAAGGCAAAGTCATTGGTGAGGATTAACACAGACATGCTTTTGGATGAATAACATATTAAATTCTTCTAAAGGTTCAACTTTACAGCTGTGTCTGTCCAGTGGGGGGCAGTTTTTTTTTTACATGGGGATGGGGGGTTGGGGTGACACCAGCAAAATTATAGAGAGCAATAGTAATGGCATCTTTTCGTAGGCACAAACTCAGTTATGGCTCATTGGCCAAAGCCTATGGGGGGGATGAATGTTTTCTTTTTGAAGGTTTTTGGATAAACGCCGAAAATAAGGTTTGTGGTAAACAAAGGCTTAGGATATCTTATACGGTTTGTTCTATGAGATAATCTTTGTCAGCTAACGCCACATTTGTGAATGTTGTAATCAAAACACAAACTTAAAGGCTTCATAATTTCTAAAAAGTCATGTTAACTGACTGATATTATCTCATAGATCAAAACGTATAAGCCTGTGTTAACCTCAGACCTTATTTTCACCAATTATCCCAAAACTCCATTCTTTCCCAATTAATTTCCCCTATAGGAATGGCTGGACAAACCAGAGGTAACGCACTTCTGTTTTTTAGGACTACAAGCTGGCGAGCTCTAATATTAAATAGGCTGTGGGGCTCTACAGGCTTCTGCATCCTAGAGGGGTTGTGGTGGGTTGGGGGTGTATTTGTGAAACCCTTACCCATGAACCCTAGAACAAGCAAGGGCGAGGGGCAGGCTCTCCATTCTGTGGTCATGCAGGAGAGAAGAGTAACAGAGACAGTGACTGAGAGAAGAAGGGCTGGTACAGAGAGAGCGATTAAGTAGGGAAGAGAGACATCAACCCCTAGCCCTTACAAGGGAGTTGATAGTTGCAAAAGTTTGCAAGAAAAGAGTGATGAGACAGATGTAGGAGAGAAGGAGAGACTGGGAACACAATATAAACCCAGCATCTTAGATTGAAGCAAGAGACACATGCTGATTGATTGAGGGAAGCTCRCTATTTTAACAAACCAAAATAGCTCACACGGTGTATCAGAAATATTGTTGCCATTTTCACGGCGGAACGCAATACCTGGAGGTGACGTAAAAGGGATGGCTTGTGGCAAGGGCTTGACCACTCCATAGCTAATTTTAACATGCTCTATGGTATAAAATGTGGTGGCTTCAAGGCATGCACAGACTTTGACATTGTGTGTTGTCATTAATTCCAATTCAGTGGAAGGGCATGAATGTTCGTCCTAGTCCATTGTGATTTGTGGAGTATAGTTTTTTCAAAACCAACAGTGACCTAATAGGCCCTAATAGGCCCTATTTATTTGCTAAATGTTAGAAATGTATGCAGTCTACATTATAAGTAAGTAATTGGGTTCAATATGGAATTATCTTACACAGCACTTTCGTAAGCGGAAAAGGCCTTATATAGGCTACAGTAGGGTAAATTGCATTGCATCATGTGCGAGCCATGCATGGATATGTCAATTGTTCTATAAGCATGATTACATTTGCAGTTACATTGATATAGCATTACGAAAGAGAATATTTTATATAAGCTTGGTTTTAAATCAAATGAAATTAAACAAGCAGACTATTTGCTTCAATGCTTCTAGGTAGAATCGGGTCACATGGTGTCATAAATCGCATCTCTTGTTCCATGGGCATACAGGCAATTTAGGCTACACAATGTGCCACCACTGACAAAGTTATTACCATAAAACAACAAAGTTGCCAAATTTGTCGAAAAGAATTAGCCTACTGCTGGACCAAAACGATCAAAATTAACACTTGCGTTTGATAATACCAACCCCTTACGATTAGTCGAAAGTAGTGCCCTTTAGAATGCCAGTAGAGCACAGGGGTGGAGGCTCAATGTCACAGAGAGCATATGCCAGGTCAAAGAGAAAAATACAGAGGATCAGAGTGTTTTCAACTCCTAGAGATTATGCAGATTTGTCTGTGTGTGTTTGGCGGTGCATTCAATCCCATAGTCCTGGATATTGTGTCAATCAGGCAGTGAAACAGATAGTGTATTAGATGGGTGATCTATAGAAGAAGCGAGGAGATCAGAGGAGGAGCTATTCCAATACTTGGGTCAATCAGTGTAAGCCTCATTATTGCTCAGAAACAGCTGGTGCTTTCACAATAATTGTTTCCACTGTATTTCTACAACTCTTCACAAAATAATACAATATAACAGGCATATGTGCAATATCGTATCAGATATAAACCTCAATTTTATATTTTTCTCCCTCTGCAAGTCTGACATGAGCATGCAGTGTGTATGTGGTGACGTTTCCCAGTCTATAAAGAGGATTAAGTGATGCATGTTATGGCATTTCAAAGAAAATAAACTCACCGGGGAGAAAAAAAAGAGAATCCGCAATCCCACCGCCAGGCGCCAACACACCACACATTAGTCCTCAACATTTAGCCTGACTCACAGAGTTGTTAACAAGCGAACCCCCTGGCAATACATGCCAGAGGAGAAGGTTAGGAGAGATAACACCATATGGGAGAATGCACCCTGAATGGGTTTTCTGAACACATCTACCAGTAAAAACATGGAAGATCAATATGCTACTATGGCTGTGTTTACACAGGCCGCCCAATTCTGATTCTATTGGCAAAGGAGCTGATCTGATTGGTCAAAAGACCAATTAGTGGAAAAATATCAGTATTATAGGCTGCCTGTGTAAACGCTGTCAGATCAATCTGAATCTCTGAAACTATATATTTGTTATTCATTTGGAATTATCTCCATCTTATGTCAATGTTAATGCATATTTAGAAGCTAGGTATTACTTAAAGAGCGTATCAATTTATCTATTTTAGTTTTCATTTTGACTATCTTAGTGACAGGCAGGTCGGCAGTTAGCCTAGTGGTTAGAGCGTTGGGCCAGTAACGAAAGGTTGCTGGATCAAATCCCGAGCTGACAAGGTAAAAATCTGTCGTTCTGCCCCTGAGCAAGGCAGTTAACCCACTGTTCCCTCGAGCACCGAAGACGTGGATGTTGATTATGGCATCCCCCCGCACCTCTCTGATTCAGAGGGGTTGGGTTAAATGCAGAAGACACATTTCAGTTGAATGCATTCAGATGTACAACTGACTAGGTTTCCTTACTACAATAACCAATATGAAGCTGCTGTGAAGAGGACAGTTTGCATTGGCTAAAATGATATTGCACCCATCCACAGTAGTGGCAGGTGTTTTCAGTGCTGGTTAGTTGTGGCTACTCTGCATCACATGGTTTAGTGCTATACATTGGTGAGTGATCCTTAGCTCATACAGTGTGTACAAAACATTAGGAACACCTGCTCTTTACATGACAGACTGACCAGGTGAAAACTATGATATAGACAATTGAGACATGGATTGGGTGAATGGGCAAGACAAAAGATTGAAGTGCCATTGAGCAGGATATGGTAGTAGGTGTCATTCGCACCGGTTCGAGTGTGTCAAGATCTGCAACGTTGCTGGGTTTTTCATACTCAAAAGTTTCCAATGTGTAATGGTCCACCACCCAAAGCACATCCAGCCAACTTGACACAACTGTGGGAACCATTGGAGTCAACATGGGCCAGCATCCCTGTGGAATGCTTTAAACACCTTGTAGAGTCCATGCCCCAACAAATTGAGGCTGTTCTGAGAGCAAAAGGCAGTGCAATTCAATATTAGAAAGGTGTTTTGTACACTCAATAAGAATTGAATCCATTCTGATTGGGACTACTTAGTATTATGATGAAACGTAACTGAGGCAGAGAGGTAATGGGATTGGCTAACATTATTGGTAAAGATAAGGGAGTACTCACTCTGCATGGGGGAAAAGAATACCTCTGACATGGGGGCATTCTTGGTCCATTTGTAATGAGGGATGGGTTTGCCCGAACTGGACTTACAGCTCAGTGTCACATTGCCATTCAGCACAGATGACCCAGTCATCGTGCACACTGGAGGCGAGGGAGGGACTGAGAGCGAGAGAGAACAGATAGTTAGAAACAACAGAAGAGCTAAGAGAGAAACAAATGAAAGGATTTGGTCTACTACAATTTACCCCCTATTGACCTCCTGAAGTATTGTATTAATCCATTTCAATTGAACAGGGTACTGTATTTCTAAGAATGGTGGCCACACTGCACAAGGTAAAGGAAATTTGCCAACACTCTCTCTCCATCTGTTGAAGCTGTGGGAAAATATTATAGAGACAGCCCAGTGCATATGTACAAACTGTACAGTTTACACTTTTGTGTTTCCATCTGAGGCCTGGCCCAAAAAACATTTTTGGAAAGTGCCAGAATCTAGGCGTCCGGTCCGGTTGGTACCTTTGACATTAAGGCGCATTTCTCCAGAGAGACCGGCGGCTCCAGGGATGATGACATTGCAGAGGTATCGTCCTGAGTCTGACTCCTGGGTGTTGTTGATGTAGATGGAGAGATTGGACGAGGGCATGGACAGGCTGAACCCAACACGCTTCCTGAACTCAGGACTACCTATCCCTGGCTCACCATTACTGTAGGAGATGACCTGCACAGACAGACAGACAGACATGGGAAATAGTTTACAATAGGGAATGCAATGGTAGATCGTGTTCCCTATTGCAATTCAGGAACCAAATGTACTGTCAGCAATTATTTTACACGAATGACTACTCCATTCCATAGAAGCCTTCTAGTAGTGCCAGCATATTGTATCTAAACCCTACATATTGTTAGCCTTTTTCGAGCCAGCATTTGTGTTGCTTGTCGAGGAGAGAGACTAGCATTTTTGCAACACGAGAGAGTTTGTTGTAATGAAAACCAATGCAAGTAACTACAGAAATACCAGTTCTCTAAATATACAATACTGATATATTGAGCTGAAATACAATTTTTTTGGTGCCATCTATAGCCACACAATTTTACCGTATAACAAAAGTCAATGTCCTTCAGATAATCCTGATATGTATGTGCAGATGGGAGTTAGAATTTTTAGACTGTTAGAGATAAGCTCACAGGCCATGGCCAGTGAAACTACTGAGATTATCGTAATCACTGAAGAAGCCACGCACACACACACACATCCAGAGGTTTTCTAAACATACAGGAGATACATGCAACACAACCACACCGTTAGTGACATATGGTTACAAAGTTAGTAGAATCTTAATGAAAATTATTCACAGCTGTAATGGATGCCAAAGGAGCTTCCACCAAGTATTAATTTAGGGGGGTGGAGACTTATCCAATTATGATACTTCAGTTCTTTTTTTTCTTAATTTGGAAAATGTACTATAACTTTCTTTCACTTTGAAAATGTGGAGGTTGTCTGGATGTATAGGAAAGAAATCTAATTGAATCCCTTTTTAGATTTAATTCTAAGGAAGCAAAATGTGAAAAAAAGTTCAAGGGGGTGTAGAATTTCTATAGGCACTGTACATGCCATTAAAATTAAGATTACTTTATTGTCCTCCAAAAGACAGACATACCGGTTTTTGAGAAGTGCAGGGGGCTGCCACACTGGGCACCTGTTGTTGTAGGGGGTTAAATGCTTTGCTCAGGGCACAATGGCAGGCAATGGCATCCAGGATTTGATACCAGCAACCCTCTAGTTGCCAGCTCACTTCCCACCATCTTTTTCCAGTTGGACACGGGATTCGAACTTGCATTCCGCGGGTTGCTGGCTCGCCCCTCTAACCACTAGGCTACCTGCCGCATGGCTGAAATACCTGTGAGATGTGGCCAGATCTGGGATTACTAGAAGGAGATTGGATTACTGAGAATGGGAGGTTGGTCCGGTACTTCGGAGAACAAAGTAAAACTGTCTGAAACCTGAGCAGAGCCGCTCCCAGCCCTGAAATAATCAAACGGCTTCTTCAACAGTTTATCAACAGCTTCTTCAACACAAGTCTGTTCCTTCAGACCGCACACCAACTAATCACCAACTAGGGAGACATAACACTTCAGGGAAAAGTTCATGAGAAAACATCCAGCAACAGTGGTTTCTGTGGAAACTAGAGGTCGACCGATTATGATTTTTCAATGCCGATACCGATGTATATACAGTTGAAGTCGGTAGTTTACATACACCTTAGCCAAATACATTTAAACTCAGTTTTTCACAATTCCTGACATTTAATCCTAGTAAAAATTCCCTGTTTTAGGTTAGGTAGGATCACCACTTTATTTTAAGAATGTGAAATGTCAGAATAATAGTAGAGAAAATTATTTATTTAAGCTTTTATTTCTTTCATCACATTCCCAGTAGTATTTTGTAGCATTGCCTTTAAATTGTTTAACTTGGGTCAAACGTTTCAGAAAGCCTTCCACCAGTTTCCCAAAATAAGTTGGGTGAATTTTGGCCCATTCCTCCTGACAGAGCTGATGTAACTGAGTCAGGTATGTAGGCCTCCTTGCTCGCACACGCTTTTTCAGTTCTGCCCACAGATTTTCTATAGGATTGAGGTCAGGGCTTTGTGATGGCCACTCCAATACCTTGACNACACACACACACACACACACACACACACGTTTTCTAAACATACAGGACATACATGCAACACAGCCACATTGTTAGTGCCATATTGTTACCACATATTTTGTCTGTATCTATAAAAGTAAAGAGCCATCAGGCTTGATGTTGAGAATAATCCTAATATAGTCTCACACAACTACATGTGTAGGCCGTCATTGTAAACAATAATTTGTTCTTAACTGACTTGCCTACTTAAATAATGGTTACATTTTTTWTATTTTTTATAAATAAGCTAAACTCTAAAAGGTGGAGGTAAACTAACCTCATCCCCAGGCTCAAATTTCTGGCACATAGAGCCTGGTAACACTGTGCCACAAAGTGGGACTTGAAAGAGGTGTGGTTATTTAAATTGAGGCGGGAGTGGTGTGTGTGTGTGGGAGTGCTACAGCTGTGATCTATCACACTGGCCATGTTATCTTTGGGAAGACCAATTGATTCTGAGTTTGGGCATATAAAGTTTATATGCGAAAACTATTTCTAAGATGCGTATTTTCAGATTTTCCCATTTCTAAGATGCGTACGCACTTTGAATTCCCCAATGTAGGGGGAAGGTTCTAAGGGTTATGCTAGATTGGGATGCACTGAGGTGCTGTGAAACCAGACGGCTCGACAGAGAGAGCCGGCTGGTGGACGTGATTAGAGGCAAACCAACCAACTTTGAACTATTAATCTTCTTTATCATATATTTTTTCATTTTGTGTAAAAACTCAATAAATATTTAAGCACAAAAAAAGATCTGACAGCTTTCAACTATGTAGTCTCCAATCAGTGCATTGTTCCATGTTGAGCTGTTCAGCTTTACATATTCTAGTGTGTGAAGAAGCTCCTTTTGTTGTCTGTAATGTGTATAAAAAAAGTTGCTCTATGTACATACAGTACCTGTAGAAAGTCTACACCCCTTAAGCTTTTTTACATTTTGTTGTTTTAAAATTAAATCTAAAGAGATTAAATAAAWAAAAWTCTACAGATCTACACAACCTACTGCACATTTACATGAAAGAAAGTTATAGAACATTTTCCAAATTAAGAAAATGTTCTATAACTGCAATATCATAATTGAATAAAGTTCATACTTTGTGGAAGCATCTTTGGCAGCCATTACATTTGTAAATCATTTTAATTAAGATTCTACCAACTTTGCACAAATCTTAGGGCAACATATATCCATCATTTYTTTCAAAATTGCTCAGGCTCATTAAATTTGGTTGGAGATCATTGATAGACAGCGATATTCAAACCTTTTTAAGCTGATTTAAGTCAGGACTGAGACTAGACCACCCAGGAACACTCAACATCTCTTGGAAAGCCATTCTGGTGTGTCTTTGGTATAAAAATGTGTGTCGTTGTCTCACTGAAAAACAGAACAGAATGGATGATTTGGAGTGGATTTTTGAACACAGGTTTCTTTCTTTTCACTTTGTCATACAGGCCAGTAATATGGAGTGAATGCAATGTTGTTGATCCCTTTGTATTTTCAAGTAAAGTGGTGGTAGCACCCTGTTATGAGTATGCTTGTCACCGGCAGGGACTGGGGAGTTTTGTTAGGATCAAAAGAAATATGAAAGGAGCAAAGCCCAGGTAAAAAGTTAGTCTTCTGAAGACCCTTGGATAGGTTTATTTTTCTGCGGTACAATTCAATTAATGTTTTTTCAAAAGACACACCAGAATGGCTTTCCAAGAGGTGTTGACTGTTCCTGAGTCTCAGTTCTGACTTAAATCTCCTTTAAAAAAAAATCCGATACAAGGCTTACATATTGCTGTCTATCAATGATCCCCAACTAAATGTACTGAGCCTGAGTAATTTTGACAAAAACTATGGATATATGTTGCCCTAAGAGTGCAAAGCTGGTAGAATCTTAATGAAAATGATTCACAGCTCTAATGGCTGCCAAAGGTGCTTCCACCAAGTTTTAATTCAGGGGGTGGAGACTTATCCAATTATGATATACATCAAAATGTTTTTTTTTAAGTTAAAGGGGGTGTAGACTTTCTATAGGCACTGTACTGTACATGCCATTAAGATTAAGATTATTTTATTGGTCAATTGCACAGAAGATCCAAGCGAAATTTCACTTTTAACCCAACCCCACCAAAAGACACACATATAGGTATTGGAGAGGTGCAGGAGGTTGCCACACAGGGCACCTGTTGTTGTAGGGGGTTAAATGCCTTGCTCAATAGCAGGGAATGGCATCCAGCTCACATCGACAGATTTTTCCAGTCGAACGTGGGATTCGAACTGGCAACCCTCTCTAACCGCTAGGCTACCTGCCGCATGGCTGAACAGCTAAAATGCCTGGCCAGATCTGGGATTACAAGAAGGGAATTGGATTACTGAGAATGGGAGGTTGGTCCGGTACTTCAGAGAATAAACTAAAACTGACTGACACCTGAGCAGAACCGCTCCCAGCCCTGAAATAATCAACCAGCTTCATCAACAGTTCATAAACAGTTTCTTCAACACTAGTCTGTTCCTTCAGACCACACACCAACAAATCACCAACGAGAGGGACATAACATCTCAGGGAAAAGTTCATCAGAAAAGATCCAGCAACAGTGGTTTCTGTGGAAACCATGCATGATGTCTGAGGAAGAGGAGATCCCTTACATACCTGCTTGGAGTCGTTGGCCATGAAGTTCCAGATGACGCTGTTCCTGCCAATATCAGATGTGGGGCTGTACCAGGCCTGTAGGACTACCATCTGACCCTTCACCACCTCTATCTCTCTCCTGGGCATCTCCACCCGCTGGGAGTTACCTTGACACAGCAAACACACAGACACAGTCACTAAAACTCACCTGAAACAGCATCAACACACAGCTGGTTCCAATACACTCCCTACCCCTAATCCTTTAGTGTTGGTATATGTGAAGGATAGGTATAAGTAGGGCTGTTGCGGTGACCGTATTACCGCCACACCGCCGGTCACGAGTCATGGCAATTAGGCGTCTCCAAGCTCTGATGCTGCTGATTAGTAGCCTACCAAACTTGCTAACTGCCTGGTACACAGCACTCTATTGTCCCTCTAATCACTCTGACATCAATGCAAATGTAATCAAAAATCTAATCAAACACTTCATAAGAGCCCATGAAAACATGTTGTGCAACATTTCAATAGGCTATGCAATTGCGTGAGTGATGGCCTCTACTAAAAAGAGGAGGATCCCATCAGCTTTCTATAGGCTAAGCCTACTATATTTATTACTCACCTTTCCTAATATTAAGCACATTGCTAATCTTTACAACAGGAGTATAGCCTTCCTGGCTGGCATGAAAATTAACCACGGATAAGCATCCTCTATTTGTTGCCTCTGATTAATGCCCTCCTTGCCTGGTCCGTGAGTTTTGGTGGGCGGCCCTCTCTTGGCAGGTTTGTTGTGGTGCCATATTCTTTCCATTTTTTAATAATGGATTTAATGGTGGGATGTCTCTGTGGGATGTTCAAAGTTTCTGATATTTGTTATAACCCAAACCTGATCTGTACTTCTCCACAACTTTATCCCGGACCTGTTTGGAGAACTCCTTGGTCTTCGTGGTGCCGCTTGCTTGGTGGTGCCCCTTGCTTAGTGGTGTTGCGCACTCTGGGGCCTTTCAGAACCGGTGTATATATACTGAGATCATGTGACACTTAAATAAAGTCCACCTGTGTGCAATCTAACTAATTATGTGACTTSTGAAGGTAATTGGTTACACCAGATCTTATTTAGGGGCTTCATAGCAAAGGGGATGAATACATATTCACCCACCACTTTTCAGTTTTTTATTTTTTCGAATATTTTGAAACATATTCTTTTTTCATTTCACTTCACCAATTTTGGACTATTTTGTGTATGTCCATTACATGATTTCCAAATAAAAATAAATTTAAATTACAGGTTGTAATGCAACAAAATAGGAAAAACATCAAGAGGGTGAATACTTTTGCAAGGCAGTGTCAATTGAAGGGGAAGACGGAGCACATTAAATATTTAAAAAAATAAGATCAAAAGCAGAATAATTACAGTGCCTTGATTAATAGTGGATAAAAATCTGTCATCCCCCACAGCTGTTTGAGAGGGCTTTTACATAATCTGGGCAACATTCAGTTGGACTCGGCTCCACAGAGGTTCTGACAGACCAAAATGGAGGTCACAGATCTTACAAATCAATAATTTACCCACATTTGGGATGTTGTACTATGTTACCAAAGTTCTGTTTGTTCCTATGTGTAGTCAGACAACCCTGAATTGTTTGCTGTAAACTTGAACTGTAACATAGTTATATTGATGATATAGCCTACAGTACCTCAAGCAAAATGACACTTTTTAGAAAAAATAAAAATAAATACATTCATAAGCTTACCTCAATCAAAAAATACATAAGATAGTCAAACATTTGAGTTGATTGAAATTTCTAAAGAGACATACGCTAATGTCAAGCATTAGAAATGATTGGAATATCTGGATATGCATAAAATAATCTCAAGCATTTAGTTGATTGAACTGTTGGAGAACTGCTCACTAGATCACATTTAACGACCAGCCCATATCTCCTACTAGCAAATATCAAGACTATATGCCAATAAATAACTCATAACTACACTCAGGATAATCATAAAGACATAAGGCAGAGCAATAAAACCTAAAGTATCATCCAGCAGCCTACAACCAAAGCATTCAAAAGAGGTAGAGGAAGAGCAGATGATAAAATAAAAGTGGAGAGGAGAAGTAGAGGAGCATGGCGAGTTGGAAGGAGAAAGATTGGATGATGAGAATTGAATGAATGGAATGAGAGTGAAATTAGAGAGATAAGAGAAGGAGAAAAAGAGGAGTTAGATTGAACTAGACTATGGTGGTGGGCAGGCTCACTCACAGGGTGCTGGCCAGTCCCCTGAGACGGTCAGCTGAAGATGGATCATCTGATCCGAGCAATCTGAGTCCTCCCGATCTGCCAGCTTGGAGCTAGGTTCCACACACACACAGAATAACCCCCTCCACACACAGACAGACAACCCCCTCAGCGTGACGTGATGAGGGTCTCAAATCCCTAGTCCACAAAAACAATAACCCTATAAGAGGAGGGTCTTAACCCCCAGTCCCAATAAAAACAAACACACATTCAGCAAGACGGTCAAGTCCGTACACACACATACATCTAGCTAGGCCAGGGGCTGCTCAACAGCTGCAGTGTGACTGCACCCCGGTTACTTTCTTTCTGGAATTAAAGTGAATTCAGCTGGGCAAGTTAGAGAGAGAGCGAGAGAGTGACAGAGAGAGAGAGAGAGAGAGCAAGAGCAAGAGTGATAGAGAGGGAGGCGGAGAGAGAGAGAGCGCAACTGGGCATCAGTCTGACGTAAGTGCTGGCATCTTCTTCTGGGCTTATAGTTGCAGTGACTTATTTCCCCTGGTATCATGTGACCAAAATTGCTATGGTGGCCCTTGTTTAATTTATGCCGTGAAGCACCTATTGACTAATCCCTAAACAATCCCTGGCTCAATAATTCAAACCTGACTCTGACTCTTGCTTCACCTGACCCAAGTTCAACAGCTCAGCTGGACACAGAGATGAGGTAGGCTAACACATGGTCACTTTGACAACTTGAACTTACAAGTTTATTAGAGACTGTTGTTCCACAGAAATTCCCAAGGCAAATGAGAACCAATGCGCCAATGGAGAATGCCAACGTCCACTCTTACGCCAATGAAAGTCCCAACTTGCTAAAACAGTCATCGAAGCTGATGCTGTCAGACTGACTGAAGTAAGTGGATGACCCATGAGTTTAATAGCATCATCATTGTATCAGCCATTGTGTTATTCCACAAAATAATAGACCCTGGATTGTTTTTTCTGATTTGGCTTGACTCTAAACCTGTTAGGGATAAAAACAAATATTTCTGCTTGAGATGGGGGCATTATCTTTACTGAGAAATGATGAGTGTGTTCTAAAAGAGCAGTGCTACACTCTTAGATAAAAAGGTACAATCTAGAACCTAAAAGGGTTCTTCGCCTGTCCCAATACACTCTAAGGGTTCAACAAGGGTTCTTCTAAGATCCTCAAAGTTCTTTGCCACTGAAAAATGCACCCAAAAGGTACTTCCAAGAACCCCATAGGAGGTGGGGTTTATCGAGGAACCTCCTTAGGTTCCTGCAAGAACCCCCAAGAACTACCTGCCCAACTGAAAAATTGGGATTTGAATTTGAGAAAACAGCAGGTGCAGGCACTTAACTGAGCGTTTTTAAGATCTCCTCAATTTAAGGTAAGGTTTCTCCCTTGTATATTTCTGCTTTTTGTGACTCCTCTCTTTGGCTGGAAAAAAAGGCTGTGTTTTTCTGTGACTAGTTGCTGACCTAACATAATCGTTTGGTCTGCTTTCGTCGTAAAGCCTTTTTGAAATCGGACACTGTGGTGGGATTAACTACAAGTTTATCTTTAAAATGGTGTAAAATACTTGTATGTTTGAGGAATTTTAATTATGAGATTTCTGTTGTTTGAATTTGGCGCCCTGCACTTCCACTGGCTGTTGTCATATCGATCCCGTTAGCGGGATTTCAGCCGTAAGAAGTTTTTAAAACCTAATATTTTTCGACTTTTCCTCTAGTATTTTACTGGGTGACTCACTTTTTTTCATTTTCTTTTAAGGTATCTTTACTTTTACTCAAGTATGAAAATTGGGTACTTTTCCACCACTGAGAGAAACCATTAATAAAAATGTGATGATAGCCTACATGTGATCTGCATAACATTATGCGACAAACCAATACCAAATGTACATACTTTTGTGCGCCTCCTCATCAGTATACCTGCAGAAATAAGTGGGAAGTTCAGTCATCTGCACCCAATGCAGCTATAGCCGTCAACATATTCTTACCACTTTGTTGATTGACATCCGTTGAATTATGTCCATTTTCTGTTTTAGAAAGAATATTAAAAGGGAGGAAGTTCCAAACAACACAAATATGAAATATGAAAGATAGAGGGTATCATCATAAAACAATATCAATTTAGATCATACAGATAAAATTAATCACTAACCTTTGATGATCTTCATCAGATGACACTCATAGGACTTCATGTTACACAATACATGTATGTTTTGTTCGATAAAGTTCATATTTATATCCAAAAATCTCAGTTTACATTGGCGCCTTATGGTCAGTAATGTTTTGCTTCCAAAACATCCGGTGATTTTGCAGAGAGCCACATCAATTTACAGAAATACTCATCATAAATGTTGATGAAAATACAAGTGTTATACATGGAATTATAGATCCACTTCTCCTTAATGCAACCGCTGTGTCAWTTTTTTTTAAAGAATTACGGAAAAAGCACACCATGCAATAATCTGAGTACGGCGCTCAGACACAAAAACAAGCCATTCAGGTACCTGCCATGTTGTGGAGTCAACAGAAGTCAGAAATAGCATTATAAATATTCACTTACCTTTGATGATCTTCATCAAAATGCACTCCCAGGAGTCCCAGTTCCACAATAAATGTTTGTTTTGTTCGATAAAGTCCATCATTTATGTCCAAATGCCTCCTTTCTGTTCGCGCGTTTAGGTCACAAATCCAAACTCGGGAGGCGCGAGCACTAGGTCCAGACGAAAAGTCAAAAAGTTCCGTTACAGTTCGTAGAAACATGTCAAACGATGTATAGAATCAATCTTTAGGATGTTTTTAACATAAATCTTCAATCATGTTTCAACCGGAGAATTCCTTTGTCTTTAGAAATGAGAAGGAACGCAGCTAGCTCTCACGGGCGCACGCATGATTTAGCTCACGGCACTCTGCCAGACCTCTGGTTGAAACAGCTCTCATTCTCTTCCCCTTCACAGTAGAAGCCTGAAACAAGGTTCTAAAGACTGTTGACATCTAGTGGAAGCCTTAGGAAGTGCAATTGGACCAAATATACACTGTCTCTTGGATTTCTTCTCAGGTTTTTGCCTACAATATGAGTTCTGTTATACTCACAGACATCATTCAAACAGTTTTAGAAACTTCAGAGTGTTTTCTRTCCAAATCTACTAATAATATGCATATCTTAGCTTCTGGGCCTGAGTAGCAGGCAGTTTACTCTGGGCACCTTATTCATCCAAGCTACTCAATACTGCCCCCCAGCCATAAGAAGTTAAAATGTACTTAAGTATCAAAAGTAAAAGTATAAATAATTTCACATTCCTTATAWTAAGCAAACCAGACAACATGATTTTCTAGTTTAAAAAAAATGATTTACGGATACCCAGGGGCACAGTTCAACACTCTGTGTTGAATAATTTACAAACAAAGCATTTGTGTTCAGTGAGTCTGCCAGATCAGAGGCAGTAGGGATGACCAGCGATGCGCTCTTGATAAATGCGTGAATTAGACAATTTTCCTGTCCTGCTTAAGCATTCGAAATGTAACTTTTCGGTGTCAGGGAAAATGTAAGGAGTAAAAAGAMAATTATTTTCTTTAGGAATGTAGTGGAGTGAAAAAGGAAACCGCACACTGCTTTTGATAGTATCACTGACCTGCAAAAAGTTTGCTCAGATGTGTGAGTGCCTTTGGAATTTATAATATAGCGGAGTAAAAGTAAAAGTGTMAAAAATATTAATAGGAAAGTACAGATACCTCAAAAAACGACTTAAGTAGTATTTTTACTTAAGTACTTTATACCATTGGTTTCTCTAAAACTTTATAGGACATCTTCCTCCTCCCTGACCTCTTCAATGAAGACCCAGAGGTCTCTACATTATGGACAAGGTATGTGTATGAAAACGGTTTCATTCACATTTACCACAAAAACCATGGTATGAATACTGTCGTGTGCACATTTTGTTAATCATCTGTATAATTATTATTTTTGTATTCATAGAATTCACCCTCCCTACATGGCTGATTAATATAACTGGAAACCTGTTCGATCACCATGCACTACAAAATCATTCTGGCTATGGATACGAAGGATATCAACACATTAACACGCCAGAAAATATACCGATTGAACTTGGCGCTCTGCTGGGAGTTTACCTCATATTTAGATCTTTGACTTCTGCTTTGCCACTAAAATCATAAAACACTGACAACTAAAATATACTGTTTATGTTATGCTGATTAATAATGGGGGGGTAAAAAAATGAACCCAAAAAGGTTATTCGAGCAACCATTAAAGGGGGTTCTTTGAAGAATTTAGAGGTTMCCCCACAGTTTTAATTTGAAGAACCCCTAAAAGATCTTGCAGGAATCCTTTCTTTTTAGAGTGTAGGAGAACCATTTTTGGTTCCAGGTAGAACCCTTTTGCCATCTATGTAGAACCATTTTCACAGAGGACTCTACATGGAACCCTATGGGAAAATAGATGTAAGATGTGATTGGATTAGGATGGATTGCATCATTATGGAAAAATGTATTTAGAGTGATACTTTATGACCCTGAATTTTTATCATAGTCTGCATACCTATGGGGACAATTCTATACAACTATGTGCAGCTAAGTCTAAACCCTCCGGGCTTTTGGTGGATAATAATACAGTGTATCCTAATGCGAACGAGTATTGGAGTGTGTTGTAGATTAGAATGATGAATGGGAATGGTTATTTTAAATGATACACTCCGCCTTAATGCAGGATAATGCTCTTTATTCCTGTGACTATTCTTGCGCTTCTTCTTGGACTAGGTTTATCCCTGGAACTGTGTCATTCAATTGCTTATTAAATGAAGGAATATCTTCCCTAATCCCTAGCTCTGTCTCCACTCTCCATCTGGGTTGTGTTTTGCTGCAGAGAGATGAGACACACTGGAAGGTGTGGACATGGGTACCATCATGAATCTACATCCATCAACAGATAAACCCTTGAAAAGCTGCCACTGTAGAACACAATGTAGGCGGGGCATCACTGTCAACTGGCATGTTTAATAACTACCATGGTTTTATATTAAGGTATATTTTTTGTAAAGATGTGTCCTGCCTATGAAATAAAACTAGACTCATCTGTTCCCCAAAAAATGTATGACAGACAGGCATTAGTATAGTGGGCCCTTTAATCATATATTTAAAAAAAAAGTAAAATGTAGAGTTCTAAAATCTGTGGAAAAAATATCTCAGCAAATACTGTCATGGTCATGCCAAGCTGGTTGCCTGATCCATCAGGATGGTCGAACTCAAACAAGAGACCGCTGAGAATATGTCTCAGTTACCATGAGCAGCCAAAAGGGGGCAGCAAATCTTTATAAGAATCACCAACTAAGCAACAGACTAGAATCACATGGATGTGGTGGAGTAATTTGATATCAATGGCCAATGTTTAGTAGCCTGGTAACTCATACTGAATTTAATTCCACTGCTCTATATATCGCTAGACTGCCATCAAAAAAGTCCTTTCCTGCTGACGTCTAAGTGAGGAGCGTTGTACAAAACAAGTCATCAGCGATTGGATCGTCTCTAACCAATCAGAGTATCAAAGCCAATGACTACTTCCTAAACGCAGCTCTACCCACGTGTGTTCAGGCTCTGGCCCAACCCATCGGTTTCAGGGACCAATCAAAACGGTTTCAATGTGTTCGCATTCGAGGAGTCGTCGGGGAGGAGATCAAATCCAGACTCTTCGTGGAGGAAAAACGTTAGTGGGTGTGGCGTTTGCCCGGAGCGATGTGGATGGGTAGCCAGGCAAAATGTTTAGCGCCTCCATTTTTAGATTATCAATAATCCATAATAATCCATGATAGTAATTAAATTATATCCAAGCAAGTATGTTAAAAATATAGACTTACATTTACATTTACATTTAAGTCATTTAGCAGACGCTCTTATCCAGAGCGACTTACAAATTGGTGCATTCACCTTATGATAGCCAGTGGAACAACCACTTTACAATAGTGCATCTAACTCTTTTAAGGGGGAGGGGGGGTTTAGGAGGATTACTTTATCCTATCCTAGGTATTCCTTAAAGAGGTGGGGTTTCAGGTGTCTCCGGAAGGTGGTGATTGACTCCGCTGACCTGGCGTCGTGAGGGAGTTTGTTCCACCATTGGGGTGCCAGAGCAGCGAACAGTTTTGACTGGGCTGAGCGGGAACTGTACTTCCTCAGAGGTAGGGAGGCGAGCAGGCCAGAGGTGGATGAACGCAGTGCCCTTGTTTGGGTGTAGGGCCTGATCAGAGCCTGAAGGTACGGAGGTGCCGTTCCCCTCACAGCTCCGTAGGCAAGCACCATGGTCTTGTAGCGGATGCGAGCTTCAACTGGAAGCCAGTGGAGAGAGCGGAGGAGCGGGGTGACRTGAGAGAACTTGGGAAGGTTGAACACCAGACGGGCTGCGGCGTTCTGGATGAGTTGTAGGGGTTTAATGGCACAGACTTAACTTCTGAAATCCACAATGAAAAACAACAAACCAATATTCCCTACGTTTTGAACACCATCACTACAACATATATTTTTTTAAATTTATTTAACCTTTATTGAACTAGGCAAGTCAGTTAAGAAGAAATTCTTATTTACAATGACGGCCTACCCCGGACGACGCTGGGCCAATTGTGCGCCGCCTTATGGGACTCCCAATCATGGCCGGATGTGATACAGCCTGGATGCTCCTTCAAAAATACAAATTGCCTGTAAAACAATCAAATGATTCCAGTATTTTGCTGAAACACACAACCATGCCCACCCTCCAGCCCTCAGGCCTCGGGGCCGAAGATAAACCAACTGTCATTAAACAAAACCACTCTTGTCTTTCACTATAATCTCTCTTTTCACCGTAGTCTTTATCTCCTGAGGGTCTTGTGTTCAAGTTACCCTCCTCCATCTCTCTGTCCTCTTCTGTGCTGACGGAGACTTCAAATTAACCACTAATCTGAAGATGCTGGTGAAAGTTGCAGCACCACGCTCAAGGAAGGGCTAAAGGTCTTTCACAGGAGAGAGGGAAGGATTCACAGGGGACTGACTAGGCAAGACTGACTGACAGCACAATGAGTGGCAAGGTGGCTACAGTATATAAATGGGCCGTGGCCGATGTAACATCTCAGACTGAGTGGCATTGTTACGGATACAGGTATCCTGTGTGTGTATCCTGTGTGTATTTCTTTTCTCTCCTTGTCCCCTCACAGGTGGCAATCATCATTCCCCAATCAGTCATCAATCAGAAGACACACCTCCTCCTGTTTCCATTACCCTATCACAACCCCTTTCCCTTGGTTTAAAAACCCTGTCAGTTGTTCTCTCTGCAGCTCGATCTCTTGTGGTTTGCAACTACGTGTCACTTTGTCCGTTACCCTGCGAGTATTGTTTTGTTATGGTGTTTGACTGTTTGTTTGATGGTGGGAAAAGGGGGTACCAAGACAAGTCGCCCATGGGCATACACTACCCGTAGGAATACTTTGTCTAAGAAAACTAGTTAGAACTGGGCGGACCACCCACTGTATTTTTGGTTAGTTAGCTAGCTGTTGTTGAAGCAGATAGACTAGCTTGGGTGTTTTTGGATATTTGTTTATTTCCTTGGGTTCAGCTCAGCCCCTTTTYCTGCCCCCTTTACCATGTGTTTACCAAATAAACCATGAGTGTTTGACGGCAATTTAATTGTCTGGTTATTTCATTCTCACTTTTTCACTACTATAATTTGCTCGTGCAGGTTGTGCAGGTTGTGCAGGTTGTTATGGTGGTCTAGTTCAGTGCTGAGCGTCATAGCTGATGTAGCATTAGTGTTTGCTATTTGTTGGCTCTTGTGTAGTAGTTCGAAATGGCTACATTTGATTTGAAATACTTTTTGGATAACCCTACGTGGGAGGGTTTTGACAAATGTCGAAGAGTTGATTTACTGACCTTGGCTGACCATTATTCTGTATCGATCCCGCAGAGCTTAGTTCAGGCGGAGGTTAAACAGCTAGTGTTAAATGTTTTGTTGGAAGAGCAAGTGCTTGTGTTACCGCTGCCTGAGCCTACTACCCATGTAGGGGATGTTGCTGCTCCTGTAAGCTCATCGGAGTCTTAGGCTAAAACTCCAGCCACATTGTCCCGTTTTGATCCACTCTCCCCACTGTCAAACGGTGATGCCAGGAAGGATGTCCTTTGACACAGCTCCAACTTGAGGCGGAAGAGAGCCCAAATTAGGCGAGAGAATCTCCAGTTGGAGTTGTGTAAAATTGAGGCAGGAAAAGAAAAAGAACAGCGGCAGTTGGAGATGTGTAAAATTGAGGCAGAAAAAGAAAGAGACCAGAGGCAGATGGAGTTCAAAATGCGCCAGATGGAACTGGAGGCAGAGACAGCGAGGCTAGCCTTCATTCCTGCTGTGACTTAGTGAGTCGTCCTCACCAGCTGTAGCTTCCAACACTTGACATTAGTAGGCAGATTGCCTTGGTACCTTTGTTCAGAGAGTCAGAGGTTGACTCCTATTTCTGTTTTTGAACGTGTAGCATTGAAATGGCCTGAAGAGGTATGGTGCCTATTACTTCAGTGTAAATTAACTGGTAAAGCCCAAGAGGTTTTGTCAGCGCTACCTCTTGAAGACAGTTTGAATTATGAGGTGGTCAAAGCTACTGTTCTTCGTGCCTATGAGCTTGTGCCGGAGGCATACCGACAGAGATTTAGGTCTCATAGAAAGTCTACTAGTAAGACTTATGTGGAATTTGCCAGAGACAAGGGACATCTGTTTGATAAATGGCATGCTGCTAGCAAGGTAACTGATTTCAACTCTCTCCAGGAGTTAATCTTGTTGGAAGAGTTAAAAAATTGCTTACCCGAACGGATTGTAGTTTACCTAAACGAACAAAGTATCCTCCCTGTCAGAGGCGTCTGTGTTGGCAGACGAGTTTGTGTTGACGCACAAGAGCGCGTTTTCGGCTCATACTGAGAGTAGAGCCACGGAATTGCCTACTTTAGTGCTAGTCGGCCAGCAGTAGTATATCAAGCACGCCAGAAATATGAGCGTCCTTGTTTCTATTGTCATAAGGTGGGACATATAATTAATGATTGCTTCCTGCTAAAACGCAAACAACGGATGCCTCTTCGTGCCAAGCCGACAACAGGTGTTGGTCTAATTCGTACGGTTGTGACGTCTGAAACGAAACAGGTGCCTCAGGGTAAATGTAGTTTGAAAGTCTCAGTCCACGACCGCAGTTATGAACCGTTCATTTGAGGGGTTTGTGCTCCCTAGCGAATGACGAAGCGTCTCAGCGTCCGGTTAAAGTCCTTAGAGATACGGGTGCGGCGCAGTCGTTTATATTGTCTGATGTGTTGCCCTTATCTGACAATCCATACTGTGGTTCCAGTGTGTTAGTTCAGGGTATTGAAATGGGTTTTGTGCCATTGCACTTTGAAAGTACACTCTGAATATTCCACTGATTAAATCAGAGTGGGGGTACGTCCTATGTTGCCAGTAAAAGATGTGACCTTTATAATGGGTAACGATATTGCCGGAGGAAAGGTTGTACCCGTATTGGAAGTATTGGATAAAAGTGACCACTCTCTCTCCAAAGAGCTGGCACAGAGTTATCCACATGTGTTCYCCGCTTGTGCTATCACTCGTGCTCAGGCACGACAAGTGGGTGACGTGATAGATTTGTCGAACACTGTTCTGTTCAGAGGTTGATCAAGAGGATGAGTTGTGTGCTACCTCTGAGGAGCTGATCACCTCTGACAAACAGCCCAGAGAAGAATCGAAGTATGTTGAACTTATTGCTGATGCAATACAGTTACCAGTCACTCGTGAGCAGCTGATTGCTAACCAAAGGTTTGACAACAAGCTTGCTAAATGTTTTTCTAGTGTTGTCTCATTGGAAGAGGTGAAGAAGAACGTGGCTTACTTCATTGATGGTAATCTCCTCATGCGTAAATGGACATCCCATGTTGATGCGGGCGGAGATTGGAATGCTGTTAACCAAATAGTGATTCCTACAGCCTTTCGACAAAATGTGTTATCCCTTGCTCATGATCACCAGTGGTCTGGTYATTTAGGAATCACCAAGACTTATGATCGGGTCCTTCGACATTTCTTTTGGCCAGGTTTAAAACAAGATGTGGCTCAGTTCTGTCGGACATGCCACACATGTCAGATAACAGGAAAACCAAATCAGGTTATTCCTCCCGCTCCTCTTTGTCCAATACCTGTCATAGGTGAACCATTCGAACATGTGGTGGTTGATTGTGTTGGACCGTTGCCGAAGACAAAATCGGATAACCAGGTTTTGTTAACGGTTATGTGTATGGCAACAAGATACCCCGAGGCCATTCCTCTGAGAAGGATTACAGCTCCGGTAGTGAGTAAAGCCTTAATTAAATTCTACACGACATTCGGGWTACCTAAGGTGGTACAAAGTGATCAAGGTACCAATTTCCTATCAAAACTCCAAGCAGGTGTTAAAATCCTTGTCAATTACGCACCGTGTGTCAAGCATATATCACCCAGAGTCTCAGGGTGCGCTTGAACGTTGGCATCAGACATTGACGTCTATGCTACGTAAATATTGTTTGGAATCTGAGAAAGATTGGGATGAGGGAGTTCCTCTAGTTTTGTTTGCTGCTCGTGAAACTGTACAGGAGTCCCTAGGGTTCAGCCCAGCTGAACTAGTGTTTGGTCACAGTGAGAGGACCAATGAAAGTCCTTAAAGAACAGTTTTTGTCCCAAGAGTTGTGTGTGAGATGAGAATGTGTTGGACTACGTTAGTCGCTTTCGTGAGCACCTACACCAAGCCTGTGCTCTCGCCAAGGATGCGCTGTCTTCCTCACAGAGTAGCATGAAAAAACACTATGATAACCAGGCTGTTTCTCGTCCACTACCGCCGGGTGACCAAGTACTGGTGTTATTGCCTGTTCCAGGATCTTCACTGTCGGCTCGTTTCTCTGGTCCTTATTTCATTGAAAATAAATTAATTGAAACTGATTTATGTGCTTCAAACTCCTGATAGAAAACGCCAATCTCGTGTGTGCCACATTAACATGTTGAAAGCATACCACACCCGACCCATCACCCAGTTAGATAGTTCAAAAACAGCGGAAGGTACTACTCTCTCTGCTTCTACTGCTATGATAGCGGACTGTCATATTAATGATGTTGATGGAGATGGATTAGAGTTGCGCAATACTCAGCAGCAGTGTGTTAGATTGCCCAACTCAGAAATGCTGCTGTCTCTCCAGTCAGGTCTGGTTCATTTAACGTACGGACGACGATATTGTGAGGCTGCTACACAGTTTTCCATGTCTCTTTAATGACGTTCCTACTCGCACAAACGTGTTGAAACATGACATTAATGTTGGAAATGTTACACCTATCAAAAAACACCCATATCGTATCAACGCTTCCAAGAGGAAGATAATGAGGGATGAGGTGAGATATTTGTTGGAGAATGACCTGGCTATGCCAAGTTCAAGCCCTTGGAGTTCTCCTTGCATTCCGGTTCCTAAACCTGATGGTACGTCCAGGTTATGTACGGATTATCGAAAGGTAAATTCTGTCACAATGCCAGATTCGTTCCCATTACCCAGACTGGACGACTGTATCGACAATGTTGGTGCTGCTAATTATGTAACTAAGTTGGACCTCTTAACTTCTCTAGGGTAGGGGGCAGCATTCGGAATTATCGGATGAAAAGCATGCCCAAATTAAACTGCCAGCTACTCATCCCCAGAAGATAAGATATGCATATTATTAGTAGATCATGGATGTCAACAGTCTTTAGAAATTGGTTGAGGTTATTCCTTTGTGTAATGAAGAAGTACGGCCATCTTGAAGGAGGGTCACTCGAAGTGTCCTGTTTGTTAGAGGCGTGAGACCAGAAAGCTAGCTACAGTTGGTTTTAATCCTGTATTGAACACAGATCATCCCGTCTTACATTTTATCGATTATTAACCAATGTCAGGCAAACTATGCAACAATTGCACAAGAAGCTCTTGCTTTATGAAGTATATATTGGTTCCAGTGCCCTATCAGTTATCGTATATACTGATCATAACCCCTTTGTGTTTCTCCACCGTATGTACAACTAGAACCAGCGCCTTATGCGTTGGGTGCTTATTGTGCAAAATTATAATTTGGAGATCTGCCACAAAGGGTTCTGATAATGTAGTGCTTTGTCTTGTGTAGTGCAAGACAATGCTTTGTCTTGTGTGTAAAAATGATTTTTGGATGTTTCGTAATACTTTGTTCACAATCCCCATGGGTTGCTCTTAAGGGTGGGAGTGTTATGGATACAGGTATCCTGTGTGTATCCTGTGCATTTCTTTTCTCTCCTTCTCCCCTCACAGGTGGCAATCATCCCCAATCAGTCATCAATCAGATGACACACCTGTTTCCATTACCCTATCACAACCCCTTTCCCTTGGTTTAAAAACCCTGTCAGTTGTTCTCTCTGCAGCTCGATCTGTCATGCAGTCTCTCTCTAGATCTCTTGTGGTTTGCAACTACGTGTCACTTTGTCCGTTACCCTGTAAGTTTTGTTTTGGTGTTTGACTGTTTGTTTGATGGTGGGAAAAGGGGGTACCGAGACAAGTCGCCCATGGGTGTACACTACCCATAGGAATACTTTGTCTAAGAACACTAGTTAGAACTGGGTGGACCACCCACTGTATTTTTGGTTGGTTAGTTAGCTAGCTGTTGTTGAAGCAGGTAGACTAGCTTAGGGGTGTTTTTGGATATTTGTTTCTTTCCTTGGGTCCAGCTCAGCCCCTTTTCCTGCCCCCCTTTACCGTGTGTTTACCAAATAAACCATGAGTGTTTGACGGTAATTTAGTTGTCTGGTTATTTCATTCTCACTTTTTCACTACTAGAATTTGCATGAGTTATGTTACGGTCTCGTTACCATCCCCCCTAGACTGCCAGGCCAAAGGGATTCATAACAGGCATTCAATGATGGGAAAATGAGGCTTTATTACAAAACGTGTCCTGACAGTCCACAGGCCACAAAGCTAAACCTGTGTTTGGCTATGTAAAAAGAGGATTAAGGTAAAGTGAGAGCACAGGAGGTTGGTGACACCTTAATTGTGGAGGACAGGCTCATGGTAATGGCTGGAGCGGAATTAGTGGAATGGTATCAAATGATTCAAACACATGAGCTGTGTTAGAATAACCATATTAACATACTGTATTCTACATACTTAATGATTATATACAGTACTACATACTACAGTATATACTTTTAGTATACTGTAAACGAACGGTATCATTTCAGTTGAGCGTACTAGCGCTTCGCCTGTCTACCGGATGTTGATGCAATACAACCTCTTGCTAGCTTGTTAGCATAAATGACTAGCTAGACATTTTATGATTTCGAGTGTGTTGGTAAATTTCGCTCTCATGGCGCACACTGGACGCTCTGACCGAGGAGTAGGGTTGAKCCGAGTGTTCTGACCTCACAACGGTAGTCAAGCACCCAAGCTAACTGGCTGACATTGGCTAGCTACTTCCAGACACAAATGAGAACACCTTACTCTTACCATTTCACTCGCCCTAGCAGAGCTGGTTGGGCTGTTTTCATGTTATCCAGAGCGTTGGTGACTGTACTGTAACTGTGCTGCTGGCAACAATTTAATTAAGCTTTTTTTTGCTGACGTTTACTGACACCGGCCATATTCAACGGGTGGTGAGCGTTCGTAAATTCATAAGTTATTCTGCACTCTGGCACACTCAGACGAGAGTGTTCTGAAATCGGAGTAGATGGCCAGATGTATTAGTAGCCAACTAACATCATGTAACTAGCTAACATACCGGCGGTACATACTGCTGTAATGCCATGCAGTTTGTAAGGATAGCATAGCTAACAAATTGTCATTGCTCAACATTTTCTTAAAAGTTGTCATAAGTTAAAGTAATTAAATTGTATCCGCCCTTGTCGGACTTCGGCTGCATATTTTATTCAAATCTGAAGATGTTGTAAAACCACGGCCATTTTCTGAAGAAAAGCATTATGGGCCCTAAAAGTACAAATAGTGTATACTTYGTATTTTGGAGAATTTAGTATGACATCCGGGAACTTTTGGTATACTAAATATATCCATACTATGACCAATAAGCATACTACATACTCAATTTACRTCACAAATAGTATGGTTAGTATGAGTATTTGAACACAGCCATGGTTTCCATGTTTGATGCCATTCCATTCGCTCCGTTCCAGCCATTATTATGAGCCGTTCACCCCTCAGCAGCCTCCACTGAGTGAGAGGTATATGTGGGGTGAGTTGGGTTCTGGATGGTGGGAGGCAGTTAGTGATGTAGGACAATGAGAGCCTTTGTGGAAGACTGTGTGCATTTACTGTACGTGTCTGACCCCGGGGCTTCAAACAGATGGTTCTTAAATAATAAATATTTGAAGGAGGCTCCTTTAAATTGGATTACATTAGCGTAATCTCTGCAGCTATTTTAAACCATTTTGAGTATGCTATCTCATCACAGGCGCTTTAATCCCTTTAAAGTTTTGATTGTGTTCAAATTGATTCTGCATGCACACATGGGCTCTCTCGCTCTCCCGCCCGCTCTCCCTCTTTCTCTCAAATACCGCTAAATCACATTATTCATTTATCAATGGATAAACACCTTAAGGAAAAGCACTTCAGGGAGAAAAATATTTCACCAGCAAACCTGATTTTTAGATTCATGCCAGTGAGAGAAAATCAAAATTGTTCAGGTCCCTGTAAGGAGAGGTTGGATACAGGTAGGTTGTAGGAGAGGAAAAGGTCATGGAATAAAGCATTACAGGGACGACCAGGCTTTTAGGGTCAGCCCTGAATCATTTGCCCTGCTGCGATGGTTTAAAATAAATGAAGTCAACTGAATGCGCCACCTAGTTCATGGTTAGTGGTCATGACAAATAGAGCAATGCAGATCTTCCATACACACACAATTATTCCCTGATATTTTCCTGAACTTGCTAATACTTTTCTGATGCATTTCATTCGCATAGCATTGCATAGACTCCCATACAGAAAGACATATAAAGGTGTGAAAAACATAGAAAGAGACGCTATGAAACCACATTGGGCTTTTCTATGTAGTGGGCAGAACCTTTTAAAACACTAAACAGGAATGAAAGAGGACCACTCCAAATCTCCTAACTGCCACAGTCTTCCTCCCTATATCAATATGTGCCAAACTTACTATTCCCCACACACAGAGATACAGGAAGATGGATTGGACTTGAATAATGCATTGTGGCTAATCCCAATAAGAGATGGAAATCACCGTGAAGGAAAGGAGCTTCCCCTTGATCACCGTGATGACCATTAGCTCATGACCGTTACATCAAATGTTATTTGTCATATGTGCAGAATACAACCAATGTAGGTAGACCTTAAAGTGAAATGCTTACTTACAAGCCCTTAACTTGTTAAAGCATTGTTGGTTAAGAAAAAACAAGTGTTAAGTAAAACATTTAAAATAATTAAACAGCAGCAATAAAATAACAATAGCGAGGCTATATACAGGGGGTACCGGTACAGAGTCAATGTGCGGGGCGATTGAGGTAATATACAGTTGAAGTCGGAATTTATTTTTGTATTTTTTTACATACACCTTAGCTAAATACATTTAAACTCAGTTTTTCACAATTCCTGACATTTAATCCTAGTAAAAATTCCCTGTCTTTGGTCAGTTAGGATCCCCACTTTATTTTAAGAATGTGAAATGTCAGAATATATTTATTTCAGCTTTTATTTCTTTCATCACATTCCCAGTGGGTTAGAAGTTTACATACACTCAATTAGTGTTTGGTAGCATTGTCTTTAAATTGTTTACCTTGGGTCAAACGTTTTGGGTAGCCGTCCACAAGCTTCCCACAATAAGTTGGATGAATTATGGCCCATTCTTCCTGACAGAGCTGGTGTAACTGAGTCAGGTTTGTAGGCCTCCTTGCTGGCATACGCTTTTTTCAGTTCTGCCCACATCTTCTATAGGATTGAGGTCAGGGCTTTCTGATGGCCACTCCAATAACTTGACTTTGTTGTCCTTAAGACATTTTGCCACAACTTTGGAAGTATGCTTGGGGTCATTGTCCATTTGCAACCAAGATTAACTTCCTGACTGATGTCTTGAGATGTTGCTTCAATATAGCCACAATTTTCCATCCTCATGAAGCCATCTATTTTGTGAAGTGCATCAGTCCCTCCTGCAGCAAAGCACCCCCACAACATGATGCTGCCACCCCYGTGCTTCACGGTTGGGATGGTGTTCTTCGGCTTGCAAGCCTCCCCCTTTTTCCTCCAAACATAACAATGGTCATTATGGCCAAACAGTTCACTTCTTGTTTCATCAGACCAGAGGACATTTCTCCAAAAAGTTWWAAAAAAAWTTTWWWWAAGTATTTGTCCCCATGTGCAGTTGCAAACCGTAGTCTGTCTTTTTTATGGCGGTTTTGGAGCAGTGGCTACTTCCTTGCTGAGTGGCAATTTCAGGTTATATCGATATAGGACTCGTTTTACTGTGGATATAGATACTTTTGTACCTGTTTCCTCCAGCATCTTCACAAGGTGAAGGAAACTTACTTTTGCACACATTGTATATAGATTCTCTTTTTTTCTACCATGTCATTGACTTGTTTATTGTTTACTCCATGTGTAACTCTGTGTTGTTGTCTGTTCACACTGCTATGCTTTATCTTGGCCAGGTCGCAGTTGCAAATGAGAACTTGTTCTCAACTAGCCTACCTGGTTAAATAAAGGTGAAATAAAAAAATAATAGGGATAGGGATAATAGGGATATGAAGCGTTTATTTATACAGATACATTACAATACGGCAGCCATGCTCTGATAAGTGCTTAACGCCATTGTGACAATGACATTGAAGGCTGAGCTGAATAAATAATTATGTGCAATGGGAAAATGCATTGTGTGTATGCGTGGGGGTGGCCTAGCGGTTAGAGCGTTAAGCCAGCAAGCAAAAGGTTGACAGTTCGAATCCACAAGGTGAAAGAAAATCTGTCGTTCTACCATTATGCAAGGCAGTTAACCCCCCACAACTCCCCGGGTGCCCAATGTGGCAGCCCCACGCACCTCTGTGATTCAATTGACAATAAAAATACATTCATTTTAATCCTTTAATGTATGTAAGCAAAAACATGTACAGCTGTTTAACACCATCATTTGTAAGTCAAGACTACTAGTTTGATATGTGTGTGGACGGGAGGTGGGTTGTGTCACCCTCTTCATGTCAGTGGGCCTCATCAGGCCAGCTGTCCATAATCTAACAGCCCACAATGGTGGCAGGGCATGAAAGGAAAGCTATGGCCCTGGTCTTCACTGTTACACCACCAGAGCAGCAGGCAGCCCACCATCTTGGGCTCTGAAGGAGATATTTATAAGTCATTAATGTGTGTGGGGAGGATAACCGGGAGGGCACGGTGTGGCCCTTTAATCTCCATGATCTGTCATGTGTTTCCCTGTGAGAGGGCCGCAGTGCTGACTAGTGACAGGGAGAGTCAGTGCTGGCTGGGGGAGTCTGGAGAGTGGAGCATGGTACAGCTTAATGCAGGCCTGTAATTAAAAAGCTGTGTGATTTGATTTCAGAKTTCCACTGAGCTCTTATCTGAGAGGAATTACAGGGCCCATCATGCAATACTCAAAATTATTTTTTTAACATGTCCTCACCTGGGACTTGAACTACAAACTCCTGGTTTACAGTACTCAAATGTTCCTGCTACGCCACCATGTCAGTATCAGTCACTGATTTCACCTGTATTCCTACACCTTGCACTTCAAAGTAAATCCCTGTTAAAAGTACACTCAAGAAAACATATTTTATTCATCATAGTGATTAAAGAGTAACATTAAAACAGAACCCTAAAATAAGTAAATCAAGGTAATCTGACTTATCAATTATTTTATTTACTTACTTTAGCAATTGAAGGGCTTTTAGTAGTGTTGTCTAATGTTGGTGGGGCATATTAATCTGTTTTAATGATATTCCTGAATTACTATGGTAAATAAAATATTTTCTTGAGTGTACTTTTAACAGAGCTGAGAGTATTTACTTCAAAGTGCATTTACCCTATTGCTCACACCTATCAAGTTGTTTCAGATCCACACAAGTGCCTAGGGTAGAGGGTTTAGGAGGGCCTAACTATACTGGCCCAATAACCACATGCCCTAGCGCAGGGCTGCCCAACCCTCTTCCTGGAGAGTTACTGTCCTGTAGGTTTTCAGTCCAACACTAATTTAGCATATCTGATTCAGCTAGTTAAGGTCTTGTTGAGCAGCTAATTAGTAGAATCAAATCAAATCAAATTTTATTTGTCACATACACATGGTTAGCAGATGTTAATGCGAGTGTAGCGAAATGCTTGTGCTTCTAGTTCCGACAATGCAGTAATAACCAACAATAATCTAACCTAACAATTCCACAACTACTACCTTATACACACAAGTGTAAAGGGATAAAGAATATGTACATAAAGATATATGAATAGTGATGGTACAGAACGGCATAGGCAAGATGCAGTAGATGGTATAGAGTACAGTATATACATATGAGATGAGTAATGTAGGGTATACAAACAATAAGTGGCATAGTTTAAAGTGGCTAGTGATACATGTATTACATAAAGATGGCAAGATGCAGTAGATGATAAGAGTACAGTATATACATATACATATGAGATGAGTAATGTAGGGTGTGTAAACATTATATTAAGTGGCATTGTTTAAAGTGGCTAGTGATACATTTTTACATAATTTCCATCAATTCCCATTATTAAAGTGGCTGGAGTTGAGTCAGTATGTTGGCAGCGGCCACTAAATGTTAGTGTGGCTGTTTAACAGTCTGATGGCCTTGAGATAGAAGCTGTTTTTCAGTCTCTCGGTCCTGCTTTGATGCACCTGTACTGACCTCGCCTTCTGGATGATAGCGGGGTGAACAGGCAGTGGCTCGGGTGGTTGTTGTTCCTTGATGATCTTTATGGCCTTCCTGTGACATCAGGTGGTGTAGGTGTCCTGGAGGGCAGGTAGTTTGCCCCCGGTGATGCGTTGTGCAGACCTCACTACCTCTGGAGAGCCTTACGGTTGTGGGCGGAGCAGTTGCCATACCAGGCGGTGATACAGCCCGACAGGATGCTCTCGATTGTGCATCTGTAGAAGTTTGTGAGTGCTTTTGGTGACAAGCCGAATTTCTTCAGCCTCCTGAGGTTGAAGAGGCGCTGCTGCGCCTTCTTCACAACGCTGTCTGTGTGGGTGGACCAATTCAGTTTGTCCGTGATGTGTACACCGAGGAAACTTAACCTTTCCACCTTCTCCACTACTGTCCGTCGATGGGGATAGGGGGGTGCTCCCTCTGCTGTTTCCTGAAGTCCACAATCATCTCCTTAGTTTTGTTGACGTTGAGTGTGAGGTTATTTTCCTGACACCACACTCCGAGGCCCCTCACCTCCTCCCTGTAGGCCGTCTCGTCGTTGTTGGTAATCAAGCACCCACTGTAGTGTCGTCCGCAAACTTGATGATTGAGTTGGAGGCGTGCATGGCCACGCAGTCGTGGGTGAACAGGGAGTACAGGAGAGGGCTCAGAACGCACCCTTGTGGGCCCCAGTGTTGAGGATCAGCGGGGTGGAGATGTTGTTACCTACCCTCACCACCTGGGGGCGGCCCGTCAGGAAGTCCAGGACCCAGCACAGGGCGGGGTCGAGACCCAGGGTCTCGAGCTTGATGACGAGTTTTGGAGGGTACTATGGTGTTAAATCCTGAGCTGTAGTCGATGAACAGCATTCTCACATAGGTATTCCTCTTGTCCAGATGGGTTAGGGCAGTGTGCAGTGTGGTTGCGATTGCGTCGTCTGTGGACCTATTGGGCTCGGTAAGCAAATTGGAGTGGGTCTAGGGTGTCAGGTAGGGTGGAGGTGATATGGTCCTTGACTAGTCTCTCAAAGCACTTCATGATGACGGAAGTGAGTGCTACGGGGCGGTAGTCGTTTAGCTCAGTTACCTTACCTTTCTGGGGAACAGGAACAATGGTGGCCCTCTTGAAGCATGTGGGAACAGCAGACTGGATAAGGATTGATTGAATATGTCCTTAAACACACCAGCCAGCTGGTCTGCGCATGCTCTGAGGATGTGGCTGGGAATGCCGTTTGAGCCTGCAGCCTTGCGAGGGTTAACACGTTTAAATGTTTTACTCACCTCGGCTGCAGTGAAGGAGAGCCGCAGGTTTGGTAGAGGGCCGTGTCAGTGGCACTGTATTGTCCTCAAGCAAGCAAAAAAGTTATTTAGTCTGTCTGGGAGCAAGACATCCTGGTCCGCGACGGGGCTGGTTTTCTTTTTGTAATCCGTGATTGACTGTAGACTCTGCCACATACCTCTTGTGTCTGAGCTGTTGAATTGCACTCTACTTTGTCTCTATACTGGCACTTAGCTTGTTTGATTGCCTTGCGGAGGGAATAGCTACACTGTTTGTATTCGTTCATGTTTCCGGTCACCTTGCCCTGGTTAAAAGCAGCGGTTCGCACTTTCAGTTTCACGCGAATGCTGCCATCAGTCCACGGTTTCGGGTTGGGAATGTTTAATCGTTGCTGTGGGTACGACATCGTCAATGCACTTTCTAATGAACTCGCTCACGAATCAGCGTATTCGTCAATGTTGTTGTTGGACGCAATGCGGAACATTATCCCAATCCACGTGATCGAAGCAGTCTTGAAGCGTGGAATCAGATTGGTCGGACCAGCGTTGAACAGACCTGAGCGCGGGAGCTTGCTGTTTTAGTTTCTGTTTGTAGGCTGAAAGCAACAAAATGGAGTCGTGGTCAGCTTTTCCGATAGGAGGGCGGGGAGGGCCTTATATGCACCGCGGAAGTTAGTATAACAATGATCCAAGGTTTTACCAGCCCTGGTAGCACAATCGATATGCTGATAGAATTTAGGGAGTTTTGTTTTCAGATTAGCCTGTTAAAATCCCCAGCTACGATGAATGCAGCCGTCAGGGTGTGTGGTTTCCAGTTTACATAGAGTCAGATAAAGTTTGTTCAGGGCCATCGATGTGTCTGCTTGGGGGGAATATATACGGCTGTGACTATAATCGAAGAGAATTCCCTTGGTAGATAATGCAGTCGACATTTGATTGTGAGGAATTCTAATCAGGTAACAGAATGACTTGAGTTCCTGTATGTTGTTATGATCACACACGTCTCGTTAATCATAAGGCATACACCCCCGCCCCTCTTCTTACCAGAAAGAATGTTTGTTTCTGTCGGCGCGATGCGTGAAGAAACCAGCTGGCTGCACCGACTCCGTTAGCGTCTCTCGAGTGAGCCATGTTCCATGAAGCAAAGAACGTTACAGTCTCTGATGTCTCTCTGGAATGTTACGCTTGCTCGGATTTCATCAACCTTGTTGTTAAGAGACTGGACATTGGCGAGTAGTATGCTAGGGAGTGGAGCGCGATGTGCCCGTCTCCGAAGCCTGACCAAGAAGACCGCTTCGTTTGCCCCTTTTACGGCGTCGTTGTTTAGGGTCGCCGGCTGGGATCAGATCCATTGTACTGGGTGGAAGGCAAAACACAGGATCCGCTTCGGAAGAGTCATATTCCTGGTTGTAATGATCGTGAGTTGACGTTGCTCTTATATTCAGTAGTTCCTCCCGACTGTATGTAATGAAACCTAAGATTACCTGGGGTACCAATGTAAGAAATAACATATAAAAAAACAAAATACTGCATAGTTTCCTAGGAACGCGAAGCGAGGCGGCCATCTCTGTCGGCGCCGGAATCAGGTGTGTTAAATTAGGGTTGGACTGAAAACCCACAGGACAGTAGATCTCCAGGAAGAGGGTTGGGAGCCCCTGCCCTAGCGCATGACTCTCCAACCGTGTTCCTGGAGATCTATCTACTGTAGATTTTCACTCCAAACCCAGGTGTAACTAACCTGATTCAGTTAATTAACCAGCTAATTTTAGGAACAGGTGCGCTAGATTAGGGTTGGAGCCAAACACTACAGAACCATAGCTCTCCGGAACAGTGTTGGAGAGCCCTGCCCTAGAGTATACCTTATTGGGAGAGTGGTTAGGCATTTGCTGTTGGTGCAGATGGCCTGGGCTCAAGATCTGCTAGAGTAGTCACCCTACTCATGTTCTTAGCAATATACAGAACCAGTCAAAAGTTGACACCTCTACTCATTCAAGGGTTTTTTTCTTTATTTTACTATTCTCTACATTGTAGAATAATAGTGAATTATTATTTATTAACCTTCATATAGGCAAGTCAGTCAAGAACAAATTATAATTTACAAGACAACACTATGAAATAACACATATGGAATCATTGTAGTAACCAAAAAGTGTTAAACAAATACAAATATATTTAAAATGTGATTCCTCAAAGTAGCCAGCTTTGCACACTCTTGGCATTCTCTCACCAGCTTCATGAGGTAGTCACCTGGAATGCATTTTCAATTAACAGGTGTGCCTTGCTAAAGTTAATTTGTGGAATTTCTTTCCTTAATGCGTTCGAGCCAATCAGTTGTGTTGTGACAAGGTAGGGGTGTATACAGAAGATAGCCCTATTTGGTAAAAGACCAAGTCCATATTATGGCAAGAACAGCTCAAAAGAGAAATGACAGTCCATCATTACTTGAAGACATGAGGGTCAGTCAATGTGGAACATTTCAAGAATTTTGAAAGTTTCTTCAAGTGCAGTCGCAAAAACCATCAAGCGCTATGATGAAACTGGCTCTCATGAGGACCGCCACAGGAAAGGAAGACCCAGAGTTACCTCTGCTGCAGAGGATAAGTTCATTAGAGTTACCAGCCTCAGAAATTGCAGCCCAAACAAATGCTTCACTGAGTTCAAGTATCGGAGCATTAACTGTTCAGAGGAGACTGCGTGAATCAGCATATGTGGGAACTCATTCAAGACTGTTGGAAAAGCATTATGCCTTTTGCACACATTGTATATAGATTCTCTTTTTTTCTACCATGTTATTGACTTGTTWATTGTTTACTCCATGTGTAACTCTGTGTTGTTGTCTGTTCACACTGCTATGCTTTATCTTGGCCAGGTCGCAGTTGCAAATGAGAACTTGTTCTCAACTAGCCTACCTGGTTAAATAAAGGTGAAAAATAAAAAATAAAAAATAAAAAAATTACTCATGAAGTTGTTTGAGAGAATGCCAAGAATGTACAAAGCTGTCATCAAGGCATAGGGTGGCTATTTTGAAGAATCTCAAATATATTTTGATTTGTTTAACACTTTTTTGGTTAATACATTATTCCATAAGTGCTATTTCATAGTTGATGTCTTCACTATTATTCTACAATGTGGAAAATAGTACAAATAAAGAAACTCCTTGAATGAGTAGGTGTCCAAACTTTTGACTGGTACAGTACTGTATGTTAATATCACTATTGCTGTTTTGAATTGCATTTATCAGACATTACTTGCTCTGACCTGGTACTGGCCATGGAGTGTATATTGCTAAGAATGTGAAAGTAGGGTGACTCCCCTAGCAGGTTTCGAAMCCAGGCCATCAGCACCAACAAACACCCTAACCACTGTCCCAATGAGAGATATACTTTTGGCAATGTAGTGTATGGACACCTGCTCGTTGAACATCTCATTCCAAAATCATAGGCATTAATATGGAGTTGGTCCCCCCTTTGCTGCTATAACAGCCTACACTCTTCTGGGAATTCTTTCCACGAGATGTTGGGACATTTCTGCTGGGCTTCTATTCAGCCACGAGCATTAGTGAGGTCAGGCACTGATGTTGTGCTATTAGGCCTGGCTCGCAGTCGGTTTTCCAATTCATCCCAAAGGTGTTCGATGGAGTTTGAGGTCAGAGCTCTGTATGGACCTCACTTTGTGCACAGGGGCATTGTCATGCTGAAACAAAGGGCCTTCCCCAAACTGTTGCCACAAAGTTGGAAGCACAGAATCGCCTAGAATGTAATTGTATGCTGTAGCGTTAAGATTTCCCTTCACTGGATCTAAGGGGCCTAGCCCTAACCATGAAAAACAGCCCCAGACCATTAATCCTCCACCAAACTTCACAATTCGCACTTCATTGGGGCTGGTAGCATTCTCCTGGMATCCGCCAAACCCAGATTCTTCCGTCGCAGTGCCAGATGGTGAAGCGTGATTCATCAATCCAGAGAAAGCGTTTCCACTGCTCCAGAGTCCATTAGCGGCGAGCTTAACATCACTGCTCGGCCATGGAAACCCATTTCATGAAGCTCCCGACGAACAGTTCTTGTGCTGCCGTTGCTTCCAGAGGCAATTTGGAACTCGGTAGTGAGTGTTGCAACCGAGGGCAGACGATTTTTACCCGCTACTCGCTTCAGCGGTCCCATTCTGTGAGCTTGTGTGGCCTACCGCGTCGCAGCAGCGCCATTGTTGCTCCGAGATGTTTCCACTTCACAATAACAGTACTTACATTTGACCGGGGCAGCTCTAGCAGGGCAGAAATTTGACAAACTGAATTGTTGGAAAGGTGGCATCCTACWTATGACGTTGTCACGTTGAAAGTCACTGAGCTCTTCAGTAAGACAATTCTACTGCCAATGTTTGTCTATGGAGATTGCATGGCTGTGTGCTCGATTTTATACACGTGTATAACATGTGTATTGATCATAGTGATTCAGGAATATCACTAAAATAGGTTTATATGCCCCACCAACATTAGACAACTATACAGAAAGCCCTTATTGTTTAAAGAATCAAATCAAATGATGAGAGAGAAGTCAAATTAACTGATACCTGACAGACATGGTGGCGTAGCAGGAAGACCTGAATGGCTGGAACCAAGAGGTTGTGAGTTCAAATCCCAGGTAAGGACATGCTGAATAATAATTACTGTATAAATGAACATGCACAATGTAATCAGGTGTCTCATATGTCAGTTGAAAACACTGTGTTAAAAGCAGTATGTGAGTATCCCTAACCTTGCCAACAGGATAAAAAAGAGTTGTGAATAGATGAGTGGTTTCCCTTGATGTGCTTGGCAACAGTAACAAGGCGTGATGTGTAACGACATTTTTTGGGGGGGGAGAACGTCTCTTTGGGACCATCTGGCGACATCTTGACAACTGATACACAGAAATGTTCTTGCAACTTTCCCATGAAACGTTTCTAGAACATTAATATTGTAAATTCTGAGAACATGTTTGAATATTCATTATTTATTTTACACAAATGTACTTGCAATGTTCTTATGAAATGTGTCTAGAACATTAATATCTAATATTATGAGAACATGGCAACCATTTGCTGTGTATGTTTGCTGGGACGTTGATGGAATATTCTCCTAACCCTCAGAAAACCTGACACAATGTTATTGCAACATCCCATAAAACCACGTTCTAGATAAGTTCTGCTTGACATAAAGTTAGAACATTCCCTTAAACACCCAAATATGCAAATAATTCTCAGAAGGTTTTTGCTAACAGAGATAGAATGTTCCCCTAACTAATGGAAAACTGGACACTGAAACATTAGGGGAACATTACAAAAACAGTCTCTCTCCCTAGAATAGTTAGCTGGGATGCTGCTGGGAGGCAGTAAAACCCTAGGACCAGGGCTCAGGTGGCCCTGCACCATGGTAAGTGCCAAGCCAGTACTCACACACAGTAGACGCAGAAAACTAAACACAGACACATGATGATCAATGCCAAGCCAGCACTCAAATCCAGTAGACACACACACATATGTGTCCCACAGTGGAGCTGTGTCCCCCACAGTGGAGCTTAGCCAACGCTGAGAGACATAACACCGTGCTTAGCCTAGTACTTGGAAAACACTGGAAATACTTTGTCAGTCATTGCCCCACCTGAGCCCTGCAGACTCATAACTGCTGTTGCTACTCAGTTCCTGATTAAACCAGTTTCCTAGGCAGTTTTCAAAGCACCATTTTGTATTTATTATGTTTAATATTGAAATAAATGAACACATGGTGAGGTCCTAACTACAGGTCAATGGAATATGTGATAAGAACATTAAATAAAAGATGATTTAAGAGGACCTTTGCTCGGTCTGTCAATCTCTAGGAATGAAGAGGGATAATCAAGGGGGTTAATGAGGGACATCACCAAGGAATGTCATTCACTGATAATACATCTCATTGGAGAGACCAGCGCTCACCATTTAGAAGAATCCATAGGGACYACTTTACATGTAAATGGCACTGGGGTTATTCTAAATCAAAGATTGAAGCTAGGTCTAATCCTGTACTTTATGTTTGATATAACAAGTTTGCATACTATTTTACCAAAGGTGCATGATAAAATCACAGTATGTTGTATAAACATGTGCACAGCCCATGACTGCACATTATCACAGTTAAATCAAGAAGGTAAACAGACGAGACGGATAATAATTCCTAATAGCCTTTCAAACTAATTTAGGGGGGGGGGATGTAAATCGTTGTGGCGAGAGGAGCGTAATCAGTATGGATGATGTCACAGCCTAAATGGATTCAAATGTTTCGTCCACACACCCTGTCACAATAGATGAACAGAGACAGGCTTTTAAAGCCTCTTGGGTCTCACACGGTCTTTAACTGAGGCTAACCAACCTGCAGCAGCAGCACGTGAATGAGAGAGTGTATTGTAAACTTAAGTGCTCTCTCCCTCTCTCTGACCTTGTGTCTCTGTGTAATGTTTAAAGAGAAGAGTGAAAATCTTAAGATGATGAAGGTTTTTTGGTCCCAATCCTCTTTGCGGGTCTATATGGTTCGCCTAACCCCCCGGCTGACACCCTAAGGGCTCTATTTTCGGCGGGCGTTAAGACAGCTCAATTGTCAAACACAGGCTCATTTKCAATTTCGACCTGTTAAAGCCGGCGCTCTTCTATTTTCAAACCCTACTGCCAAGATTGTTAATTTATCTGTTTTATATGAGCTTGTGTGTCCTTAAAAACATGCTTCCAAGTGCCAATTTCAGTATGTGCTGGTGGGGATATTTAATACCAACCGAAAGCTGGTTTTAGCAGTAACGTGGTTGGTTATGACATGGATTTGGACAGTGGAAGCCTATCTAGCCGTGACGCACAGTGCCTATATGCACATGGAACAAGAGATATGTGCTTTTTGTGGCCATAATCCTTGTATGTAGAAACAAATGTTTTCCCATTTCGTTTAATTGAATTAAAAACCATGCAGAGCCTCCTGTCCTCTCAATGAAGGTTGTTTTTTGTCATTCCCAATGCATTCGCCAAGTAGTCAAGACTCGTGAGACCGCTTTGAAATAAATCTTAATCACCAAAGGTTTCAAGTTTGACAGCAGCAAAACAGGGAGCAGACATGCCCTTTTTATCTATCTAGGCTATTGAACATTATTTTAAACAGCTCCTTTTATTATTTTGGATGTGCGTTAAAAAAAAACTCCATGTAGGCTATATGCCCATCGTAGAACCAGAGATTAGATAATCCGATGGCCCTTACATGTAGGCTATATGCCCATCATTGGACAAGAGATTAGATAATCCAGTGATACTCGGATTTAGAAACATTTAAGTTATTTTACTGTAACAATTGTTTTTAATCAAACGAAACGGAAAACAAGCAAGCCCTTATAGTAGGCTACCCTTACCCTACTATAACGAAAGCTGGTTCAACAGCAATGCGTCTGGTGTCTTTCTTCTCCTGGCCATGCATTAGCCAACGAGCGTATCCATAAAAGGCTTTTGCCAACATGCTTTTGCATTATTCACAATTTACATAGGCCTACCTGCAGTGCATACTACATTCGGTTTGTTTCCATCTCATTTCCAAAGAGCGCCTCTTGTCTGATTACCAAAGACGAGTTCCTCCAAACATAGGACTGAAACATTTGAATAGCCTATGACGCCATATCAACGGTAGTCCTAGGCTATATCTTGCTTATTGATAACGTGCCTCACACATACAATTTACGGGAGCCTAGTATTTTTTATTTGAGGAGAAGTGCAATGCGTAAAGGCCTATACTCGTTGAAGCCAATTAGAACAATGTTAACTGTCAACACTCCAAACATATTGAGGAAACACTTCATGTTTTTTTTACTGTTGCTATCACCCATTACTGTAGCCTATGCTATTTAATAAATTGTTGTATCAATCCACAATGACCTAAAATGATCATATTCCATGCCCCCAGCCGAATTGGAGTTAATGACAACGCAAAGACCGTCAATAACCTACAGACCTTGAGAAAAATGCATGCAGTATCCAGCCATGGAATGCCTTGATTGGCTGAGCCTTTGTCACACCTATAACTGTTTTATTAATCAAAACCCAGCCTTCCTGAACTACCGCCAGCTATCGAGCTCATAATAACTAAAATATTTCTGAACCCCCCACCAGTGCTTAGATTGACCATCGTGTTAGGTTTGTTCAAATAGCACCCCAAGTGTGTACCAGGTGGTGGGTCGACAGAGGACGGGTTCAAGTGCCTTTGTAGTAGAATGGAGACCTGTAGCCTCCTTAGGAGAATGGAGAGCTTTAGCCTTATTGGGAGAATGGAGACCTTTAGACTCCTTAACCTTTATTGCACCAACCATTGATGGAGAGTTGGTGGGATAGACCCAGCTCTCTGACTAGCCTAGATATCCTGCTATGAAATCAGCCAGACTCATCACTAAATCATGACCCATTAAGTTATGATATATATGGAAGACAGAGGCAGCACACACTGAAAAATGCATAATGGAATCGATGAATGAAAAAACAAAGCTAGTCAAGCACTTCTTGATTCACGGGTATATCCTTTGGTGATAGCTTTACTAGTCTAAACTTCTTCAAATGTGCGCAAAACACATTCTATTTCACCACTGTAGTAGTCAACGACAAAAAGTGAGAAATTGTTGTGTTTTTGGCTTTTTCTCTACAAACTGCTGAAGATAGCAGACACGCCCTTACAGAAAAACCTAATTAAATTAAATTCCACGTGAAGTGTTCCAAAAACACGTGAGCACGTGATCTTATGTGAAGTTAATGTGATAACACGTGACAATATGTAAAGCAACATGTGATAACATGAAACTACACATTTGAAAACATGACCACATGCGAAGTGTTCCAAAAACACATGTTTTAACATGATTTAATGTGTAATTTTCCGGGGAAGAGGGGGAAACTTGCCACACCTAGCAATGGTTTAATCGATCAACAGGCATGTGCTATAAGAGGGTGAGGCAGCAGAGGATTGGAAACAACTCAGTTCTGTCAGTAGATGAGACGCAGCCACCCAAGAAACATAAAACAATGTTAGTATTCATATGCATGATGAGAAGCTATACATTTCTATATATGTATGTATGCAACCTTTAAAACAATTACTTTGTACAAAAACATTCACACAGGAAAAGTAGCATCCTGGGGGATGTAAGACCAACAATTTTACTGTGTTCTTATTTTAGATTTAGAGACAAGCTTACAAGTTGTCGACAAGACCAACAACTGAGGAAAGAATAAAGCAACAGCAATGTCTATCTATCTGATATAGAATATAGTCTCTATAGACTATTAATAAGAGGCTATCATCATAACATAGTGTTCAAACACATCTCCTATCCCTCGCTCTACACCTGGCACTGAAAATACTGCAGGTGCACTGGGCAGGCAACCGTTAATTGTGGACAGCCATCTGTCCATCCAACTCCAGAGCTGGAGAGACATGGGCACCTGAGATTTACAGGTCAATAGGTCACCACTGAGGAGATAGAAGTTTATTAGTCACATGCACAGGGTCACAGATGTAATTGCAGGGTACAGTGAAATTCTTAAGCTCCAACAGTGCAGGTCAAAAAGAGAAGTGAATGGAAATCCAGGGGGCAGGACATGAAGCAGATAGCTGCCTAGTGGTTGCTATTCAGCAGCCTGATGGTACGGGGTGTAGAAGCTATTTTTATTTAAAATCAAATAAAAATGGACAGGTGTGATGGACAGACCACACACACATGGAACACAATCACTCTTTACACAGGGTCATCTGAGGGTAATCTTACAGCTGAGTGCATATGTACACATACAGAAAACAAAAAGATACTGTACAGTGTGCTGTATTTTCACGATCCCTTACTACTCACAGGGAGAAAGGGCTTTCTATATGCACATATAGTGCATTCGGAAAGTATTCAGACCCTTTGACTTCTTCCACATTTTGTTACGTTACAGCCTTATTCTAAAATGAATGGGGGGGGGACCATATACACACAATACCAAATAATGACAAAGCGAAAACAGGTTTTTAGAAATGTTTGCTAATTTAATACATATACACACACACACCTTATTTACATAAGTATTCAGATCCTTTGCTATGATACTTGAAATTGAGCTCAGGTGTATCCTGTTTCCATTTATCATTCTTGAGATGTTTCTCAAGCCACCCCTCAGTAAAAGGCACATGACAACCTGCTTGGAATTTGCCAAAAAGGCACCTAAAGGACTCTCAGACAATGAGAAACAAGATTCTCTGGTCTGATGAAACCAAGATTGAACTCTTTGGCCTGAATGCAAAGCGTCATGTCTGGAGGAAACCTGGCACCCTCCCTACGGTGAAGCATGGTGGCAGCATCATGCTGTGGGGATGTTTTTCAGCGGCAGAGACTGGGAGACTAGTCAGGATCGAGGGAAAAATAAATGGAGCAAAGTACAGAGATCCTTGATGATAACCTGCTCCAGAGCGCGCCGAACCTCAGACTGGGGTGAAGGTTCGCCTTCCAACAAGACAACGACCCTAAGCACACAGACAAGACAACGCAGGAGTGGCTTTGGGACACGTCTCTGAATGTCCTTGAGTGGCCCTACCAGAGTCCAGACTTGAACCTGATCTAACATCTCTGGAGAGACATGATAATAGCTGTGCAGCGACGCTCCTCATCCAACCTGACAGAGCTTGAGAGGATCTGCAGAGAAGAATGGGAGAAACTCCCCAAATACAGGTGTGCCAATCTTACAGCGTCATACCCATGAAGACTCGAGGCTGTAATCGCTGCCAAAGGTGCTTCAATAAAGCACTGAGTAAAGGGTCTGAATACTTATGTAAATGTGATATTTCAGATGATTTTTAAAAATACATTTGCAAAAATTTATAAAAACCTGTTTTTCCTTTGTCATTATGGGGTATTGTGTTTAGATGGAGAAAAAAAGTAATCCATTTTAGAATAAGGCTGTAACGTAACAAAATGTGGAAAAGGTCAAGGGGTCTGAATACTTTCCGAATGCACTGTATATATTTTTTTTATTTTTTTTTATTTCACCTTTATTTAACCAGGTAGGCTAGTTGAGAACACGTTCTCATTTGCAACTGCGACCTGGCCAAGATAAAGCATAGCAGKGTGAACAGACAACAACACAGAGTTACACATGGAGTAAACAATAAACAAGTCAATAACATGGTAGAAAAAAAGAGAATCTATATACAATGTGTGCAAAAGGCATGAGGAGGTAGGCAATAAATCGAATAATTACCAAATTTAGCAGATTAACACTGGAGTGATATCATCAGATGATCATTGTGCAAGTAGGATACTGGTGTGCAAAAGAGCAGAAGTATAAATAAAAAAACAGTATGGGGTGAGGTAGGTAATTGGGTGGGCTATATACCGATGGACTATGTACAGCTGCAGCGATCGGTTAGCTGCTCAGATAGCAGATGTTTAAAGTTGTTGAGGGAGATAAAAGTCTCCAACTTCAGAGATTTTTGCAATTCGTTCCAGTCGCAGGCAGCAGAGAACTGGAAGGAAAGGCGGCCAAATGAGGTTTTGGCTTTAGGGATGATCAGTGAGATACACCTGCTGGAGCGCGTGCTACGGCAGGGTGAGCCATCGTAACCAGTGAACTGAGATAAGGCGGCACTTTACCTAGCATAGCCTTGTAGATGACCTGGAGCCAGTGTGTCTACGACGAACATGTAGCGAGGGCCACGCCGACTAGGGCATACAGGTCGCAGTGTGGGTCGTTAAAGTGCTTTAGTAACAAAAACGGATGGCACTGTGATAAACTGCATCCAGTTTGCTGAGTAGAGTATTGGAAGCTATTTTGTAGCTGTCAGTGAACATGCATGCACCTGCCATAACCAAAGGTAGGGAGTTACAGTATAGTTTCTGTAAACACTCCTTTACTCGGTCTTGATAAAGTTGCATATTCAATTCATTAAATATCCCATACTATGACAGCCTGTGTGATGACTGCAGGTATTTACTTCAAAAGAAGCTACAAATATTAAAATGTATTCAAAAACGTCAACACCAAAAAATTACTGGTATTGTTGGAATTGAAAAACCATTCCATGGTTATTTCCAAATGTATTTAACCTTTATTTTTACTGGGCAAGTCAGTTAAGAAACAAATTCTTATTTACAATGACACTACCCCGGTATACGGTTATAAAAAAAAAAAACTATCCAAGATGGCATAGCAGTCAGACGTCCTTTTGTCCTCATCTTGTCTTGTCCCTATATATATATATTTACACCTTTCTTCGCATATCTTTATACATTTTCTTTTCCAAAAAACTCAACTTCAAAACGCTTTCCTGCAACCCGCCTCACCAATTACAAAAAAATATACACTGCTCAAAAAAATAAAGGGAACACTTAATAAACACAACAATGTAACTCCAGTCAAACACACTTCTGTGAAATCAAACTGTCCACTTAGAGACACACAACTGAATTGACAATAACATTTCACATGCTGTTTGTGCAAATGGATAGACAAAGAGTGAAATATAAGATGCAATTAGCAAGACACCCCAAAAAAGGAGTGATTCTGCAGATGGTGACCACAGACACTTCTCAGTTCCTATGCTTCCTGGCTTGATGTTTGGTCACTTTGAATGCTGGCGGTGCTCTCACTCTAGTGTAGCATGAGACGGAGTCTACAAACCCACACAAGTGGCTCAGTAGTGCAGTTCATCCAGGATGCACATCAATGCGAGCTGTGGCAAAAAGTTTGCTGTGTCTGTCAGTTAGTGTCCAGAGCATGGAGGCGCTACCAGGAGACAGGCCAGTACATCAGGAGACGTGGAGGAGGCCGTAGGAGGGCAACAACCCAGCAGCAGGACCGCTACCTCCGCCTTTGTGCAAGGAGTGCACTGCCAGCGCCCTGCAAAATGACCTCCAGCAGGCCACAAATGTGCATGTGTCTGCTCAAACGGTCAGAAACAGACTCCATGAGGTGGTATGAGGGCCCGACGTCCACAGGTGGGGGTTGTGCTACAGCCCAACACCGTGCAAGACGTTTGGCATTTGCCAGAGAACACCAAGATTGGCAAATTCGCCACTGGCGCCCTGTGCTCTTCACAGATGAAAGCAGGTTCACACTGAGCACATGAGCACATGTGACAGACGTGACAGAGTCTGGAGACGCCGTGGAGAATGTTCTGCTGCCTGCAACATCCTCCAGCATGACGCTTTGGCGATGGGTCAGTCATTGTGTGGGTGGCATTTCTTTGTGGGGCCGCACAGCCCTCCATGTGCTCGCCAGAAGTAGCCTGACTGCCATTAGGTACCGAGATGAGATCCTCAGACCCCTTGTGAGACCATATGCTGACACATGCACATTTGTGGCCTGCTGGAGGTCATTTTGCAGAGGATGCCTGGTTATTTTTTTAAATGCCTTCCTCACCATCTTAAATAAGCATGCCCCATTCAAGAAAATGTAGAAACCAGGAACAGATATAGCCCTTGGTTCTCTCCAGACCTGACTGCCCTACATCAACACAAAAGCATCCTATGGCGTTCTGCATTAGCATCGAACAGCCCCCGTGATATGCAACTTTTCAGGGAAGCTAGAAACCAATATACACAGGCAGTTAGAAAAGCCAAGGCTAGCTTTTTCAAGCAGAAATTTGCTTCCTGCAACACAAACTCAAAACATTTCTGGGACACTGTAAAGTCCATGGAGAATAAGAACATCTCCTCCCAGCTGCCCACTGCACTGAAGATAGGAAACACTGTCACCACCGACAAATCCACTATAATTGAGAATTTCAATAAGCATTTTTCTACGGCTGGCCATGTTTTCCACCTGGCTACCCCTACCCCGGTCAACAGCACTGCACCCCCCACAGCTACTCGTCCAAACCTTCCCCATTTCTCCTTCTCCCAAATCCAGTCAGCTGATTTCCTGAAAGAGCGGCAAAATCTGGACCCCAACAAATCAGCCAGGCTAGATAATCGAGCTTCAATGCCATACAATTCTCCTTCCGTGGCCTCCAATTGCTCTTAAATACAAGTAAAACTAAATGCATGCTCTTCAACCGATCGCTGCCTGCACCTCCCCGCCTGTCCAACATCACTACTCTGGACGGCTCTGATTTAGAATATGTGGACAACTACAAATACCTAGGTGTCTGGTTAGACTGTAAACTCTCCTTCCAGACTCGCATCAAACATCTCCAATCCAAAGTTAAATCTAGAATTGGCTTCCTATTCCACAACAAAGCATCCTTCACTCATGCTGCCAAACATACCCTTGTAAAACTGACCATCCTACCAATCCTCGACTTCGGTGATGTCATTTACAAAATAGCCTCCAATACCCTACTCAATAAATTGATTGCAGTCTATCACAGTGCCATCCGTTTTGTCACCAAAGCCCCATATACTACCCACCACTGCGACCTGTACACTCTTGTTGGCTGGCCCTCGCTTCATACTCGTCGCCAAACCCACTGGCTCCAGGTCATCTACAAGACCCTGCTAGGTAAAGTCCCCCCTTATCTCAGCTCGCTGGTCACCATAGCAGCACCCACCTGTAGCACCTGTAGTATATCTCTCTGGTCACCCCCAAAACCAACTCTTCCTTTGCTGCCAATGACTGGAACGAACTACAAAAATCTCTGAAACTGGAAACACTTATCCGCCCACTAGCTTTAAGCACCAGCTGTCAGAGCAGCTCATAGATTACTGCACCTGTACATAGCCCATCTATAATTTAGCCCAAACAACTACCTCTTTCCCTACTGTATTTATTTATTTTGCTCCTTTGCACCCCATTATTTCTATCTCTATTTTGCACATTCTTCCACTGCAAATCAACCATTCCAGTGTTTTACTTGCTATATTGTATTTACTTCGCCGCCATGGCCTTTTTTTCTTTCTTTTTTTTGCCTTCACCTCCCTTATCTCACCTCACWTGCTCATATTGTATATAGACTTATTCTTCTACTGTATTATTGACTGTATGTTTGTTTTACTCCATGTGTAACTCTGTGTTGTTGTATGTGTCGAACTGCTTTGCTTTATCTTGGCCAGGCCGCAATTGTAAATGAGAACGTGTTCTCAACTTGCCTACCTGGTTAAATAAAGGTGAAATAAAATAAAAATATACAGTCGTGGCCAAAAGTTTTGAGAATGACACAAATATTACTTTTCACAAAGTTTGCTGCTTTTGTGTCTTTAGATATTTTGTCAGATGTTACTATGGAATAGTGAAGTATAATTACAAGCATTTCATAAGTGTCAAAGGCTTTTATTGACAATTACATGAAGTTGATGCAAAGAGTCAATATTTGCAGTGTTGACCCTTCTTTTTCAAGACCTCTGCGATCCGCCCTGGCATGCTGTCAATTAACTTCTGGGCCACATCCTGACTGATGGCAGCCCATTCTTGCATAATCAATGCTTGGAGTTTGTCAGAATTTGTGGGTTTTTGTTTGTCCACCCGCCTCTTGAGGATGGACCACAAGTTCTCAATGGGATTAAGGTCTGGGGAGTTTCCTGGCCATGGACCCAAAATATCGATGTTTTGTTCCCCGAGCCACTTAGTTAGCACTTTTGCCTTATGGCAAGGTGCTCCATCATGCTGGAAAAGGCATAGTTCATCACCAAACTGTTCCTGGATGGTTGGGAGAAGATCATCTCGAGCATGTGTTGGTACCGTTCTTTATTCATGGTTGTGTTCTTCGGCAAAATTGTGAGTGAGCCCACTCCCTTGGCTGAGAAGCAACCCCACACATGAATGGTCTCAGGATGCTTTACTGTTGGCATGACACAGGACTGCTGTTAGCGCTCACCTTGTCTTCTCCGGACAAGCTTTTTTCCGTATGCCCCAAACAATGGGAAAGGGGATTCATCAGAGAACATGATTTTACCCCAGTCCTCAGCAGTCCAATCCCAGTACCTTTTGCAGAATATCAGTCTGTCCCTGATGTTTTTCCTGGAGAGACGTGGCTTCTTTGCTGCCCTTCTTGACACCAGGCCATCCTCCAAAAGTCTTCGCCTCACTGTGCGTGCAGATGCACTTACACCTGCCTGCTGCCATTCCTGAGCAAGCTCTGTACTGGTGGTGCCCCGATCCCGCAGCTGAATCAACTTTAGGAGACGGTCCTGGCGCTTGCTGGACTTTCTTGGGCGCCCTGAAGCCTTCTTCACAACAATTGAACCGCTCTCCTTGAAGTTCTTGAGGATCCGATAAATGGTTGATTTAGGTGCAATCTTACTGGCAGCAATATCCTTGTCTGTGAAGCCCTTTTTTTTGCAAAGCAATGATGACGGCACGTGTTTCCTTGCAGGTAACCATGGTTGACAGAGGAAGAACAATGATTCCAAGCACCACCCTCCTTTTGAAGCTTCCAGTCTGTTATTCGAACTCAATCAGCATGACAGAGTGATCTCCAGCCGTGTCCTCGTCAACACTCACACCTGTGTTAACGAGAGAATCACTGACATGTCAGCTGGTCCTTTTGTGGCAGAGCTGAAATGCAGTGGAAATGTTTTTGGGGGATTCAGTTCATTTGCATGGCAAAGAGGGACTTTGCAATTAATTGCAATTCATCTGATCACTCTTCATTACATTCTGGAGTATATGTAAATATTGCCATCATACAAACTGAGGCAGCAGACTGAACATTTATGTTTGTGTCATTCTCAACTTTTGGCCACGACTGTACACAGTATACCGCCCAAGCTGACATTTGCATATGCTTGTGTGTAAAGGCTGAGTAGAGATGTTTACTGCTCTTAACCCCAACTCCAACTCCATCTCTGAGCCAACCCATCCCCAGCCAGTCTGCTCAATCCTGTGGCACTCATGGAGATTAGATGAGGGATGGCTGATGTATCTTAGTACAGGTCACTAAGCTGTCTCTCCACACTCTAATCTTATTATCAGCCCAAGCTGGCTTTAAGGGGGAGGCAGGAAGTTTGCGACAGGCTGATCCCAACCGTACAGAGAACACGTCTTAATCTGGCCACTGCGCTGCGCTTTGATTCCCAACACAGTTGCATTAGGCACCGGGACCTGGCTGGCTGTTGGTGGCCTGGGTGAGTGGGTGGATACCCTTAAATAAGCTAAACTGCATGGCCAAAAGTATGTGGAAAATCTCAGTCCCAAATCATGGGCATTAATATGGAGTTGGTCCCCCCCTTTGCTGCTATAAGAGCCTCCACTCTTCTGGGAAGGCTTTCCACTAGATGTTGGAACATTGCTGCGGGGACTTGATTCCATTCAGCCACCAGAGCATTAGTGAGGTCGTGCACTGATGTTGGGCGATTAGGCCTTGCGTTCCAATTTGTCCCAAAGGTGTTCGATGTTGAGGTCAGGGTTCTCTGCAGGCTAGTCAAGTTCTTCCACACCAATCTTGACGAATCATTTCTGTATGGACCTTGCTTTGTGCACGGGGGCATTGTCATGCTGAAACAGGAAAGGGCCTTCCCCAAACTGTTGCCACAACGTTGGAAGCACAGAATCGTCTGGAACAGCATTAAGATTTCCCTTCACTGGAACTAAGGGGCCTAGACCGAAYCATGAAAAACAGCCCCAAACCATTATTCCTCCTCCACCAAACTTTACAGTTGGCACTATGCATTAGGACAGATAGTGCCTCCTTGCATCCGCCAAAACTAGATTCGTCAGTCAGACTGCCAGATGGTGAAGTGTGATTAATCACTCCAGAGAACGCGTTTCCACTGCTCCAGAGTCCAAATGGCGGCGAGCTTTAAACCACTCCAGCTGACGCTTGGCATTGCACATGGTGATCTTAGGCTTGTGTGTGGCTGTTTGGCCATGGAAACCCAACGTTGCTTCAAGAGGCACTTTTGAACTCGTAGTTTCTGTTGCAACCGAGGACAGACAATTYTTTACGACCTACGCGCTTCAGCACTAGGCGGTCCCGTTCTGTAAGCTTGTGTGGCCTACCATTTCACGGTTGAGACGTTTTTGCTTCTAGACGTTTCTACTTCACAATAACAGCACTTGCAGTTGACTGGGGCAGCTCTAGCAGTCCAGAAATTTGACAAACTGACTTGTTGGAAAGGTGGCATCCTATGACGGTGCCGCGTTGAAAGTCACTGAGCTCTTTAGTAAGGCCATTCTACTGCCAATGTTTGTCTATGGAGATTGCATGGTTGTGCGCTCAATTTTATACACTTGTCAGCTGAAATATCCACATATACTCATTTGAAGGGGTGTCCACATCTGTATTTATAGTGTATTACCATCATTTAATCCCCGCTATTCAAGGTTTACCTTTGAGAAAGCAGGCCCGATTCAAATTACACATTGACTTGGAACCTTCAAGTTCAAATGCATTCAAGTTCATACATAGTGGACTATTATAGTCTGGACAGACAATTTGATTGGGAGACAATCCAAATAAATAGTATTAGTGGAATATGTAAACAGATCATGTGACTACCTTCAAAGACATAGTGTGAACTATACACACAGACACACACAAGCACACTTATACAGTGTGTACCTTGTGCCATTGCTAATTTGATTAAACTAGCCTGTCTATCCCTGCCTTGAAGCAAATTCAAGGAAATGGCTATTCTAATAAGTTCTGAAAACCTAATGGAATAGTTTTTCTCCACGTCACTAAAACAAACCATGTTGTTTTCCTGTCTCTAATGTAGGGCGATGTGGCGTAACAATCAATTTGTTTTCAAACTGATGAGCGATTAACGATATCTAAAAAAAAATATGTTTTCTCTAAATACGTTTTGTTGCACAATTAAAGCTCAATACATTGCATATCAAACAGGCAAAAAATAATCTAATGAATTCAGGGCTTGTGAAATTATACCTAGGGTAAATATAAGCCTTCCACAACCATACGTTCCACTATTTTATAATTTTATCAAAATAGTTTAACCTGCTTTTTTGCAATACCTACTCATCTGGCTTTCAAGTCTGTCTATAAAAATTAAGTTGTTGTTACAAATTTACCAGAACTACGCACAATGCACATCTAATGCACCCTAATAATGATCAACATCTTGTGGCAGGCATTATAGAACACTAACACTGGTCTCAAACAATCTCTTAATCACAAGCCCATGTGCTAGTGAATTGCCAGCTAATCTTTATTTTCCAAGTCTAGCCAACTTGGATGTATTTGCTAGCTAACAAGGTAGAACAGTTGAACTGTTATGAACACACCTCCTGTCCGTCTCCAACTGTTTAAACACCATACTAGGCTGTCCACTTTCATTCGTTTTTTCAAGTGGCCTACCTGGATAAGAATATGCTTATTTCTCAGAATGAGAACAATTTGCCATTGCTTATATAAATGCGTATTTTTATGCTCATTGCACATTTATAAAACAGATTAAACAGCTAGCACATAACAGTCTGTGGCTAAAATGCTGCTAGCGGTACATGGTACCGCAATGTCGCACCCAACAAAAACTGGGCATTGATTTTCCAGAATTGATACTGACGTTTTAGTAGGGTCTGCTCTCCATAAATTTTCGGAGTTGAGACATAAAAGGGTATTGTTAGACAGGTTAACCCTTTACACTTGTACCCGTATACAGGTTGAAAATGGCTGATTTGGGCAGTAATAAACTCCTAAATTGGAACGTAGTGGCTGTACAGTAACATTACTTATACATGACGTCAGAGCTCTGGCTCTGCACTTCACAGAGCTGTGTGGATTTTGACTGGACAGCCGTTCTGAACATGAGCATCGCACACGACACAAAGTTGGCCCCATCCCTCCCGGTAATTGGGCAACTTTAGCAAATGTTGCTGTAAATTATGATGACTCGATTTTGACAAATGTACATTGTTTAAAGACAACTTTTACAAGTCTGTCACATAACACCTAAGCCCCCTACACTGTAAAACTAAATCTWTTTTTTTTTTTGTTTACTCAACTTTCAGTCGAAGTGTTACACCTGAACTAAAAATAATTGTTGGCCCAAACCAGTAGCGGTGCGTGGGGTAAAATCACTAATGAAGCCAAGCTAAGCCAAGCCAGTAAACAAGCCATATTACAACCTTTGTTGTGATAGAGCAAACAACRCAACTATAACCCATTCGTTAATATGCCACTGTGATATATAATAAGGCCGTGACAAGAAAAAGACAGCAGTCACACTGTGGCGGAATAAATTAAACTACACATTTTTTTCATCACAAAACCGGAGAGCAACATCTGTCCTGTGAAGTTACAAAGCAAATATTGCATACAATGTTAATGTTCTTACAGTTTACTAAACAACTATCGATTTAGAATCACAGAGTTACCACAAGTCAGCACAAAGACAAAAGTAGCACCGCTATTCAAGCACCATTTCAAATTAAACATAATCAAATCAACAAGGCTACTGTATATATGCTTAGTTTAATACACTGAAAACAAACGTAAAGATGCCAAAAACAATTTAGTCTAATCAATGGCGCTAAATATCATGTGGCTGTCCATGGTTATGATTTATGTGTGTGTGTGTGTGTGTGCGCGTGTGTGTGCACAAGTAAAAAACACATTTTTTACCCACCCTACTACATCTTTTTATTTATTCTTGCGAAACATATATTTGGATTCAAATTCATTTGATATAATCGCCCAGGACTACTCTAAAGCTTCCTTTCATGTCCATGATGACCAAAGTGCTCATCTTAATTAACTCAATTAATTTAACAGTACATCAATTATTAGGCCTACCTGTAATAACACTTTCAGGTTCCCAACACACACAAAATAGTGGCAGCTATTTATTTAATCTTTTGTGTTAAAAAAATAACACTTTCTTTTTTAACAGTGCAGCAGTAAACAATAGCCTAAAGGAGAATAGTTTTTGTAACAGTTATAAATCTTTAAACGCCAAACCATTGAACCGTGAAGTGAGAGAGCAAGCCCCTATTCTCTGCAACCACTACACGCAGTAGCCTATGTTTCTGTTATAATTCATCTCACCTCTCTACTGCCCTGCTACTTTGCATGTCATGCTGGTCTTGGACAGATATTTGCCCACAGAGGGCTGCAGAACAACATGGTATTTTTTTACATTTTGTTTATTTCACCTTCACCTTTCACCTATTTAACCAGGTAGGCTAGTTGAGAACAAGTTCTCATTTACAACTGAAACCTGGCCAAGATAAAGCAAAGCAGTTCGACACATACAACAACACAGAGTTACACATGGAATAAACAAATAGTCAATAATACAGTCTATATACAGTATGTGCAAATGAGGTAGGATAAGGGAGGTAAGGCAATAAATAGGCCATGGTGGCGAAGTAATTACAATATAGCAATTAAATACTGGAATGGTAGATGTGCAGAAGATAAATAAGCAAGATTAATAAATATAGTATGGGGATGAGGTAGTTGGATGAGCTATTTACAGATGGGCTATGTACAGGTGCAGTGATTTGTGAAAAGCAAGTATAAAGCATATAAAAGGTATGAAGCGAGCTGACCCTAATTGACACAGAGATAGAATTATTTGTGTTTTGCAAAGAATCATAGCAGCGATCTGATCAGCGCTCACTGGAACAGCTTCAGTAGATTGCGGCAAGGGAATGGTTAGGATTGCGGGCTGCCTTGGATTTGGTAGGTTTGAGATGTAAGTTACTTGAAGATTTTCTGCTGTGGATAGGTATTCCAGGTGTGAAATTTAAAACATAAATAAGGAATTTCAATAACCTTTTAAATTCCAATATGGCTTCTCGAAGAGTGAGAATAAATTGGTTGAAAGACAGAAATAGAGTAACAACTTTGTATATGATTTTTAGACTCCAATGCTGGTAAAGTATTGCAGAGAATTCCAGACAGCTCTGTCTGTAGCTTGAGACCAATTCAGTCATTTTCAATTGGTCCAGACATCTTAGTATAGTTGTGCACATGGCTGCACGGATGAATATTGTAGTGATCTCCACTACAGTATGAGGAATTCTATGAATGCCTTATCTGCTTTCAGACAATTACTCCATTTATAGTGGTGGATGAAAACGCCAATGAATACTGACATGCTCGGTGAGTGTGCAATTGTTTGTATGACAGCACCCTTGAAAGAATACATGGGGGCATCAAACACCTACCAGTCACGGAGGTGGACTCATGTTTATGCAGATAACGAGCCTCTAGGCCTGAAGCGCATTCAGAAGGACAACATGTTTAGCAGATGTTATTGCGAGTGTAGCGAAATGCTTGTGCTTCTTGTTCTGACAGTGCAGCAATATCTAACATGTAATCTAACAATTCCACAACAACTACCTAATACACACAAATCTAAGTAAAGGAATGGAATAAGAATATATAAATATATTGATGAGCAATGACAGAGCGGCATAGGCAAGATGCAATAGATAGTATAAAATACAGTATATACACATGAGATTATGTAATGCAAGATATGTAAACATTATTAAAGTGCATTATTAAAGTGACTAGTGATCCATTTATTAAAGTGGCCGATGATTTCAAGTCTGTATGTAGGCAGCAGCCTCTCTGTGTTAGTGATGGCTGTTTAACAGTCTCATGGCCTTGAGATAGAAGCTGTTTTTCAGTCTCTCGGTCCCAGCTTTGATGCACCACTACTGACCTCGCCTTCTGGATGGTAGCAGGGTGAACAGGCAGTGGCTCGGGTGATTGTTGTCCTTGATCTTCTTGGCTGTACGGTGACATCGGGTGCTGTAGGTGTCCTGGAGGGCAGGTAGTTTGCCCGCAGTGATGCGTTGTGCAGACCGCACCACCCTCTGGAGAGCCTTGCGGTTGTGGGCGGTGCAGTTGCCGTACCAGCTGGTGATACAGCCTGACAGGATGCTCTCAATTATGCATCTGTAAAAGTTTGTGAGGGTTTTAGGTGACAAGCCAAATTTCTTCATCCTCCTGAGGTTGAAGAGTCGCTGTTGCGCCTTCTTCACCACAAGGTCTGTGTGGGTGGACCATTTCAGTTTGTCTGTGATGTGTACGCAGAGGAACTTAAAACTTTCCACCTTCTCCACTGCTGTCCCGTCGATGTGGATAGGGGGATGCAAGTTGAGTGAGAGGTTATTTTCCTGACACCACACTCCGAGTGCCCTTACCTCCTCCCTGTTCGCTGACTCGTCGTTGTTGGTAATCAAGCCTACTACTGTTGTCGTCTGCAAACTTGATGATTGAGTTGGAGGCGTGCATGGCCACGCAGTCATGGGTGAACAGGGAGTACAGGAGGGAGCTGAGCACGCACCCTTGTGGGGCCGAAATCTCATAATTCAATTTTCTCAAACATACAAGTATTAGACACCATTTTACAGATAAAATTCTCGTTAATCCAACCACAGTGTCCGATTTCAAAAAAGCTTTTCGGCGAAAGCAGAACATATCATTATATTAGGTCAGYAACTAGTCACAGAAAGCATACAGCGATTTTCCAACCAAAGAGAGGAGTCACAAAAAGCAGAAATATTGATAAAATTAATCACTAACCTTTGATATTCTTCATCAGATGACACTCCCGGGACAACATGTTACACAATACATGTATGTTTTGTTCGATCAAGTTCATATTTATATCCAAGAACCTCAGTTTACATTTGGCTTTGCCTCCAAAACATCCCGTGAATTTGCACAGAGGCACATCAAATCACAGAAATACTCATAATAAACATTAATAAAAGATACAAGTGTTATTCACAGATTTAAAGATATACTTGTCCTTAATGCAACCGCTGTGTCAGATTTCAAAAAAACTTTACGGAAAAAGCAAGCCATGCAATCTGAATACGGCRCTTAGAGACCAACACAACCCAAGAAGATATCCGCCATGTTGGAGTCAACAGAAGTCAGAAATAGCATTATAAATATTCACTTACCTTTGATGATCTTCGTCAGAATGCACTCCCAGGAATCCCAGTTCCACAATAAATGTTTGGTTTGTTCCATAAAGTCCATAATTTATGTCCAAATTCCTCCTTGTTGTTYGCGCATTCAGTACACAATCTAAACTCACGACGCGCGGGCAGGTMCAGGCAAAAGTTCAGACGAAAAGTCATATTAAACGAAGTATAGAATCAATCTTAAAATGTTTTTAACATAAATCTTCAATAATGTTCCAACCGGAGAATTCCTTTGTCTGTAGAAAAGCCATGGAACAGAGCACATGAACGAGCGTCACGAGCTCAAAGCATTCTGCCAGACCTCTGACTCGTTCCCCTCTCATTCGGCCCCACTTCACAGTACAAGCATCAGACAAGGTTCTAAAGACTGTTGACATCTAGTGGAAGCGTTAGGAAGTGCAACATGACCCATATCCCACTGTATCTTCAATAGGGAATGAGTTGAAAAATGACCAACCTCAGATTTCCCACTTCCTGGTTGGATTTTCTCTCAGGTTTTTGCCTACCATATGAGTTCTGTTATACTCACAGACATCATTCAAACAGTTTTAGAAACTTCAGCGTGTTTTCTATCCAAATCTACTAATAATATGCATATATTAGCAACTGGGACTAAGTAGCAGGCAGTTTACTCTGAGCACGCTTTTCATCCAAACGTGAAAATGCTGCCCCCTATCCATAACAAGTTAATGAAGAGCTTGGAGGTTACTATGGTGTTGAATGCTGAGCTATAGCAATGAACAGCATTCTTACATAGTTATTCCTCTTGTCCAGATGGGATAGGGCAGTGTGCAGTGTTATGGTGATCGTCTGTGACCCTATTGGGGCGGTAAGCAAATTGAAGTGGATCTAGGGTGACAGATAAGGTGGAGGGGAAATGGTCCTTGACTAGCCTCTCAAAGCACTTCATGATGACAGAAGTGAGTGGTACGGGGCGATAGTCATTTAGTTCAGTTAACTTTGCCTTCTTGGGTACAGGAACAATGGTGGCCATCTTGAAGCATGTGGGGACAGCAGACTGGGATAGGGAGAGATTTAATATGTCCGTAAACACACCAGCCAGCTGGTCTGCGCATGCTCTGAGGACGCGGCTAGGGATGCCATCTGGGCCGGCAACCTTGCGAGGGTTAACACGTTTAAATGTCTTACTCATGTTGGCCACAGATAGCCCACAGTCCTTGGCAGCGTCGGTGACACTGTATTATCCTCAAAGCGTGCAAAGAAGGTGTTTAGTTTGTTTGGAAGTAAGAAGCTGGTTTTCCTTTCGAAGTCCAACTTGTAAGTCGCTCTGGATAAGAGCGTCTGCTAAATGACTTAAATGTAAATGTAGTCTGTGATTGTCTGTAAACCCTGCCACATACGTCTTGTGTCTGAGCCGTTGAATTGCGACTCCACTTTGTCTCAAGGAGGAGTAGTGTTTCTATTTTGAACACCAGTAGTACCAAAAATTATTAATTTTAAATGGCGATTGCCATTCTACCAAAGGAAGAGGGAACAATGTAACACACAATGAAGATTGATGTTGGAGATAGAAAGACAACCTGAGGGTCCCATGTGGCTCAGTTGGTAGAGAAAGGTGCTTGCAACGTCAGGGTTGTGGGTTTGATTCACACAGGGGACCAGTACCAAAAAAAGTATGAAAATGTATGCACTCATCAGGGTTTCTCGGTCCTGCCGAGGTTAATTGACATCATTTGAGTCAATTGGAGGAGTACCTGTGGATGTATTTCAAGGCCTACCTTCAAACTCAGTGCCTCTTTGCTTGACATCATGGGAAAATTAAAAGAAATCAGCCAAGACCTCAGAAAAAAAAATAGCAGACCTCCACAATTCTGGTTCATCCTTGGGAGCAATTTCCAAACGCCTGAAGGTACCACATTCATCTGTACAAACAATAGTACGCAAGTATAAACACCATGGGATCACGCAGCCATCATACCACTCAGGAAGGAGACGCGTTCTGTCTCCAAGAGATGAACGTACTTTGGTGCGAAAAGTGCAAATCAATCCCAGAACAACAGCAAAAGGACCTTGTGAAGATGCTGGAGGAAACAGGTACAAATGATCTATATCCACAGTAAAACGAGTCCTATGTCGACATAACCTGAAAGGCCGCTCAGCAAGGAAGAAGCCACTGTTCCAAAACCGCCATATAAAAGCCAGACACGATTTGCAAAAAGATCATACTTTTTGGAGAAATGTCCTCTGGTCTGATGAAACAAAAATAGAACTGTTTGGCCATAATTACCATTGTTATGTTTGGAGGAAAAAGGGGGASGCTTGCAAGCCGAARAACACCATCCCAACCRTGAAGCACGGKGGTGGCAGCATCATGTTGTGGGGGTGCTTTGCTGCAGGAGKGACTGGTGCACTTCACAAAATAGATGGCATCATGAGGGAGGAAAATGATGTGGATATATTGAAGCAACATCTCAAGACATCAGTCAAGAAGTTAAAGCTTGGCTGCAAATGGGTCTTCCAAATGGACAATGACCCCAAGAATACTTCAAAAGTTGAGGCAAAATGGCTTAAGGACAACAAAGTCAAGGTATTGGAGTGGCCATCACGAAGCCCTGACCTCAATCCAATAGAAAATTTGTGGGCAGAACTGAAAAAGCGTATGCCAGCAAGGAGGCCTACAAACCTGACTCGGTTACACCAGCTCTGTCAGGAGGAATGGGCCAAAATTCCCCACTTATTGTGGGAAGCTTGTGGAAGGCTACCTGAAATGTTTGACCCAAGTTAAACAATTTAAAGGCAATGCTACCAAATTCTAATTGAGTGTATGTAAATTTCTGACCCACTGGGAATGTGACGAAAGAAATAAAAGCTTTCTACTATTATTCTGACATTTCACATTCTTAAAATAAAGTGCTGATCCTAACTGACCTAAGACAGGAMATTTTTACGAGGAATAAATGTCAGAAATTATGAAAAACTGAGTTTAAATGTATTTGGCTAAGGTGTATGTAAACTTCAACTGTATGTTATGGAGTTGTTTTTGTTATACAGCACACAGTATCAATGCATCTGTAGCCTGTATACATACAGGGGGATGGGAATGCTGGAGTGGAGGTGTAGTTGGATTCTCTCTCTCAAGAGGGCTCCCGAGTGGTGCAGCGGACTAAGGCCCTGCATCTCAGTGCTAGAGGTGTTACTACAGGCACCCTGGCTCGATTCCAGGCTGTATCACAACCGGCCGTAATTGGGAGTCCCATAGGGTGGCACACAATTGGCCCAGTGTCGTCCAGGTTTGGCCGGTGTAGGTTGTCATTGTAAATAAGAATTTGTTCTTAACTTCTTATGGATGCGGGGCAGTATTGAGTAGCTTGGCTGAATAAGGTGCCCAGAGTAAACTGCCTGCTACTCAGGCCCAGAAGCTAAAATATRCATATTATTAGTAGATTTGGATAGAAAACACGTTGAAGTTTCTAAAACTTAAAATAAATCTTTAAAATAATGTCTGCGAGTATAACAGAACTTATATGGCAGGCAAAAACCTGAGAAAAAAATCCAACCAGGAAGTTTTTGCCTATCTAATATACAGTGGAAATTTGGTCCGATTGCACTTCCTAAGGCTTCCACTAGATGTCAACAGTCTTTAGAACCTTGTTTCAGGCTTCTACTGTGAAGGAGGAGAGAATAAGAGCTGATTGAGTAAGGGGTCTGACAGAAGGCCATGAGCTCAGTCAGGCGCGCTCCCGTGAGAGGTAGCTGCGTTCCATTGCATTTCTAAAGACAAAGGAATTCTCCGGTTGAAACATTATTGAAGATTTATGTTAAAAACATCCTAAAGATTGATTCTATACATCGTTTGACATGTTTCTACGAACTGTAATGGAATTTTTTTACTTTTCGTCTGGCCTGCGCGTCGTTGATTTGGATTTGTGAACTAAAGGCGCGAACAAAAAGGAGGTATTTGGACATAAATTATGGACTTTATCGAACAAAACAAACATTTATTGTGGAACTGGGATTCCTGGGAGTGCTTTCTGATGAAGATCATCAAAGGTAAGTTAATATTTATAATGCTATTTCTGACTTATGTTGACTCCACAACATGGCGGATATCTGTATGGCTTGTTTTGGTCTCTGAGCGCTGTACTCAGATTATAGCATGGTGTGCTGTCTCTGTAAAGTTTTTATGAAATCTGACACAGTGGTTGCATTAACCTCTCTTGGGTACATGAGACGTTAGCGTCCCACCTCTTCAACAGCCAGTGAAACTGCTGGGCGCCAAATTCAAATACAAAAATACTCATTATAAAAATTCAGAAAAAATAACATATTTTACATAGGTTTAAAGATTAACTTCTTGTGAATCCAACCACGGTGTCAGATTTAAAAAATGCTTTACGGCGAAAGCATACCTTACGATTATTTGATAACAYAGCCCAGTGTACAAATCATTACAGACAGTAACCAGCCAAGTAGAAGAGTTACACAAGTCAGAAATAGAGATAAAATGAATCTCTTACCTTTGATGATCTTCATATGGTTGCACTCAGCAGACATTAATTTACTCTAAATGTTCCTTTTGTTCGATAAAGTCTCTTTATATCCAAAAACCTCMGTTTTGTTCGCGTTTTCTTCAGTAATCCACAGGCTCAAACGCAGTCAAAACAGGCAGACAAAACATCCAAATTGTATCCGTAAAGTTCATAGAAACATGTCAAACGATGTTTATATTCAATCCTCAGGTTGTTTTTAGCCTAAATAATYGATAATATTTCAACCGGACAATAACGTCGTCAATATCAAATTTAAACAAGAAATGCACTCTCTTGGTCTCACGCATGAAAAAGCTCTGACACTTTAGGGTCCACTCATTCAGACTGCTCTTACTTCCTCATTTTTCAGTATACAAGCCTGAAACAATTTCTAAAGACTGTTGACATCTAGTGGAAGCCATAGGAAGTGCAATTTGAGTCCTAAGTCAATGGATACTGTAATGGCATTGAATAGAAAACTACAAAAACAAAACAAAAAAAACGTCCCGAATGGATTTTTGTCAGGTTTTCGCCTGCCAAATCAGTTCTGTTATACTCAGACACTATTTTAACAGTTTTGGAAACTTTAGAGTGTTTTCTATCCAAATCTACCAGTTATTTGCATATCATATCTTCTGGGCCCGAGAAGCAGGCAGTTTAATTTGGGCATGCTTTTCATCCAAAATTCCAAATGCTGCCCCCTACCCTAGAGAAGTTAAGGAGAAGTTTATCTAAAGTTCCATGCATAACACTTGTATCTTTTATCAATGTTTATTATGAGTATTTCTGTAAATTGATGTGGCTCTCTGCAAAAATCACCGGATGTTTTGGAAGCAAAACATTACTGAACGTAACGCGCCAATGTAAACTGAGATTTTTGGATATAAATATGAACTTTATCGAACAAAACATACATGTATTGTGTAACATGAAGTCCTATGAGTGTCATGTGATTCTGCTTTTTGTGACTCCTCTCTTTGGTTGGAAAATGGCTGTATGCTTTCTGTGACTAGGTACTGACCTAACATAATCAGATGGTGTGCTTTCGTCGTAAAGCCTTTTTGAAATCGGACACTGTGGTGGAATTAACAACAAGTTTATCTTTAAAATTGTGTAAAATACTTGTATGTTTGAGGAATTTTAATTATGAGATTTCTGTTTGAATTTGGCGCCCTGCACTTTCACTGGCTGTTGTCATATCGATCCCGTTAAACGGGATCTCAGCAGTAAGTTAACTGACTTGCCTAGTTAAATAAATAAAATCATTCAAATGGCTTTATTGGCATGGGAAACATATGTTCACATTGCCAAAGCAAGGGACATAAACAATATAATATGAACAGTAAACATTACTCACAAAAGTTCCAAAGGAATAGAGAAATTTCAAATGTCATATTATGGCTATATACTGTGCTGTAACGATGTGCAAATAGTTAAAGTACAAAAGGGAAAAAAATAAACATAAATATGGGTTGTATTTACAATGGTATTTTGTCTACACTGGTTGCCCTTTTTTTGTGGTAACGGATCACAAATCTTGCTGCTGTGGTATTTCACCGTGGTATTTCACCCAATAGATATGAGTTTATCAAAATTGGATTTGTTTTCTAACTCTTTGTGGGTCTGTGTAATCTGAGGGAAATATGTGTCTCTAATATGGTCATACATTTGGCAGGAGGTAAGGAAGTGCAGCTCAGTTTCCACCTCATTTTGTGGGCAGAGTGCACATTTTTAAATTTTATTTAACCTATATTTATCTAGGCAAGTCAGTTAAGAAAAAATTCTTATTTACAATGACGGCCTACCAAAAGGCAAAAGGCCTCTTGCGGGGACGGGGCTGGGATTAAAAATATAGGACAAAACACACATCATGCAAGAGACACCACAACACTACATAAAGAGAGACCTAAGACAACAAAATAGCATGGTAGCAWCAGAACATGACAACAACATGGCAGCAGAACAAAACATGGTACAAACATTATTGGGCACAGACAACAGCACAAAGGGCAAGAAGGTAGAGACAACAATATATCACACGAAGCAGCCACAACTGCCAGTAAGAGTGTCCATGATTGAGTCTTTGAAGAGATGGAGATCAAACTGCCCTGTTTGAGGGTTTTTTGCAGCTTGTTCCAGTCGCTAGCTGCAGCGACCTGAAAAGAGGGGCAACCCAGTCATGTGGGTGCCTTGGGGACCTTTAACGGCAGAACGAGTGTTGTATGTGGAGGATGACGGCTGCAGTAGCTATCTCAGATAATGGGGAGTGAGGCCTAAGGGGGTTTTATAAATAAGCATCAACCAGTGGGTCTTGCGACGGGTACACAGAGATGACCAGTTTACAGAGGAGTATAGAGTGCAGTGATGTGTACTATAAGGAGCATTGGCGGCAAATCTGATGGCCGAATGATAAAGAACAACTAGCCGCTCCAGAGTACCCTTACCTGCCGATCTATAAATTACGTCTCCGTAATCTAGCATGGTCATCTGAATCAGGGTTAGTATGGCAGCTGGGGTGAAAGAGGAGCAATTTCAATAGAGGATACCAAGTCTAGATTTAAACTTAGCCTGCAGCTTTGAAATGCTTCCATTGGCTTTGATGCCTCATGATTGAGTACTGCTCTGTTCAAGTAGACTGATTTTTTATTTTGCTGTGATCTGATATGTGTCAGTGGGCCGACTGTGAACGCTCTGAGTTGTTTTTTTGTTTGTTTTTTACCTTTATTTAACTAGGCAAGTCAGTTAAGAACAAATTCTTATTTTCAATGACAGCCTAGGAAAAGTGGGTTAACTGCCTTGTTCAGGGGCAGAACAGATTTTTTACCTTGTCAGCTCGGGGATTCGATCTTGCAACCTTTCGGTTACTAGTCCAACGCTCTAACCACTAGGCTACCTGCCACCCAACCACTCTGTGTTGAGGTCAGTGATAAAGTAGTCTACAGTACTAATGCAAAGAGATGAGCTATAGGTGTACCTACTGTAGGACTCCCCTTATCCAGTTCCGGCATTTAGGTCACCGCAGATTAGTACATGTCCCTGGAAATTATTGATCTCCCCCTCTAGGATGGAGAAGCTGTCTTCACTAAAGTATTGGCATTCTAGTAGGGGGGAAAGGTAGCACACAGGAGGGGAATTTGTAGCCAAATGTAAGACACACACTCTCTCTCTCACCCTCTCTCCCTGTAGTAGGCTCCCAGATTTCCCCCGGGAACCCTCCTTAGAAGGTCCTTAGCCTCACAAAACCAGGCCTGGAAGATCTAAAACCAGACGCCACCTTCTAAGACCAGGTCACACACCTAATCTACCCCATCCACCTGGCCATGAGGCCTGCAGAGGATAACGCATGCTACTCTCTCACTCCTCAACGAATACTAATCTCTCATCTCCCCATAGCCAAAACCATCAATCTTCCTCCTCGGTTCAAGCGCAGCCATCTTCTGCCCTTTCCCCTGACAAACCCATCTAGCTTTACTCTGCAAACCTGTCATTCACCATTACAGAGCTAACCAAACTCTACCAGCTCTATACCACAGACCCATCCTGGGTACACATCTTACCTCTACATATTTTCACATGTCCAGAACATCCAACATTTCAATGGGATACTATTAACCCCTGGACATCAAGTACTCCAACTGATATGCAATGTRTGAAAAGTGAAATTGAGTCAAACCAAATGATATAAAAATCAACACCTAAAGGTGAATAAATTAACTGAAACACTATTGAGGCCAAAGCAAGGAGCACGTTGTCTCAGTCAGTAATTGACAGAGTGGGATGATAGTGGCATGGCCTCACTGGCCTGTGTTCCAACTTATCTCCCTGGCAACCTGAGCCTTCCGTTCCCCCTTCCCCTTCCCTACCTAACCTCCCTTGCCTGATGCCTGCCATCCCCTTCCCTCCCCTGCCTTCCATTCTCCTGCCTTCCTACCCCACTTCCCTCCCATAACTGCCCTCCCCCTCCCCTGCCTGACGCCTGCCCTCTCCCACCTTCCCCTTCCCTAACTCCCCTGCCTGCCCTCCCCCACCTTCCCTCCCCTGCCTGCACTAACTCCCCTGCCTTTCCTTACCTTCCCTCTCCCGCCTGCCCTCCCTACCCCACATTCCCACCCTCCCCTCCCCTGCCTGATGCCTGCCCTCCACTGCATCATTAGTCACATGAGGACAGGATATAGATGGAGATGTGGTGGTGGTGAAGGGCTCCTGTCAGGCTGCAGCTGTGGCAGCACCAACACCGCCACCTTGACGGCAGTCAATCAGTGTGCCTCAGCCTCAGCTCGCTTCACTGCACTCAATTGTCAGACTCAGCTTTACCATCAGAATCTCTCTGTTTCCTTCCCCACAGAGTTACACTGTACCATAGTAGACTCGACAGACAACATAAATCGCAGTACTGTATGTTCGACTGAGTATTATTCATGCCACAAAGACAGGCCTATTTTCAACCAATTAAAAACACAACCATTGTAGGCTACTTTTGTCTTTCTGCTAATTCAGACAGACACATCAACAGATTGGCAGTGTATAAAAGGGAGCTATTCTGAAGGGAGCTCAAACAACTAACAGAATGGAAAGAAACACGGAGGAGTCTACTTTACCATAAATATTCAAATACAAATATTAAAACAACTCGGTGTAACATGTTCGCCCATTCACTGTCAGTAGTAGTAGGAGTTAATGAGGTGAAATATTGACTGCGTAGGTGCTACACGTCCTGGCTGCGTTGTGGGGGGTATATATATATATATATAATTGCCCCATCTACCTGGGCATTAGCCTTGCTAATGATCTCTGCTGAGAGAGGAGCTAATTCTGAGGCACTGKCTCCCTCCGTTCCAACCGCCTCCACTGTTACAATGGAATAAATGCGCTTTTGCTTCACATATAGACACTGCTGAACACAAGTAAAACTTCTGGGGGGGAAAACAGTACTACAGTCAAATCATCTTTTCTACCAAAGATTTTTGCCTACCATAAAGCACTACAATTACTTAGTGATTAATTGCTCACATGTACCCAACATAAATGCACATATTTCAGGACAGTACAGTATATCTCCTGTTATGGTTTGACCTAGAGTGGGTGAAAACGCGCTTTGATTCTGAAATGTTCCTTCCTTATGTTATAAAATGCATTTTACCAAGACAAATATGATTCTTCATGTTCTGAATCGGTCAGTGGGGTATTTCTCTAACATATCATTAACATTATATGCAAAAAGTCAGACTTCGTAACCTAACCTGATTCTCGCAGCGACTTTTGGGGATTTTACATGTTGTGGTGGTCGTCTTCAAAGTTCTTTCCACAGGTCGCAAAAAGCTAAATTAGCATGATACAAGCTGAATTAAATGTTAAAGGCTTACAAAATAAAAAGCTTGCCGTACGCTCAAAGCTCCGTTGACATTTCACAAAGATCAGCTTGTTTTTCTGAGAAATTCTTGAAAAATAACAGGAATTTACCACTAACATATAAAGCATATAATATGAAAATAATACATGTCATGTCTCAAAAGCAATATCTATCTTACCTCTATATTGTTTTATGGCCTCTGGATTCGAGAAGAAAGATGACGAGTTCAARCGTGAGCTGACACAATGGTATTTTCCAGATTCTTCTAACACTTTTTTTTCTGGCCTCCATTGAGATTTAGTCACCCTAATCTTGGCTATCCTACAAGGGTAAAAACTCCAATACCTTTTGAACGGATTATGATAGAGACATTAAGTTTGAACTGTTGGTTCTTAGAGGATTAACATATTTTTTTACCCCAATGGTCAAAATATGTGTTTTTGATTGTACACCCTCTAAAAAGTGGCAGAATAATTTACTCTTGCACAAAAATAATAATTAGTGACTAAGGGGAAGAAATCATGCTTGTTGAATCAGCTGTCTCGATAAAAAGAAAACTGTCCATAGCAATGTTATTATCATATCACTTCTGTCAGGCCTAATTGGCCAGTTTAAGTTAAAGTGTGACATTTGCACTAGTCAATCCGGTCTGTGTGTTGACAAAAGAGACTTCCTCAATCCAATAGACCCCTAGCCTCATTTTACTGCTCTTCCTCCCCAGAGAGAGCAGAGAGTGACATGCCATCAGCAACCTGCAACTCAGCATGTAAAATGGAGAAAAACCCTGGCAAAGCAGCTCATAAATCACATTAACGCCTGCTGCTCCACAAGGTACACATTCATCAACAGGAGACACTAATGGATAACACATAGTAGCAACATAATACAAAGACACATGATTCTTTATTTCTCCCTCTAAATAGCTCGGGTATGAAATACCCTTCCACTGAGATCAATCTGTCCTCCTAATCCCTACACATCTTTACAACAATCAAAGTTTCCAATTAATCTGAGCATAGCAAATGTGATTAAAACAGGCAAAAAGCTCATGAAAACATAAATTACATTTTGTTTTGTAAATGGAAGCTCTCCATTGACAATAGGCTTACTTGATGTTAGGCAGCAACAACTTCAGCTGGGTGAGCATTTAATAGGTCCCATCACATGCTCCCATTAAGCACACACACACACACACACACACAGAGATACACCCACACCCATACACACTCATAGGCTAGCTACATACAGAGGTAATCATCTTCCTTATCTAGTGGAAAACTGCAGTATCCGGGTCTGACATCAGCAGAACGTTATAGGGGCAGAGTTGAGTGGTTATAGCTGATAGCGTAGAGCACCTCTCCTCTGAGACCACCAAATGTTTCACAATTTTGTTGTAGCCCTGACCTAGCTCACCTGATTCACCTAGTCAAGGGCTTGATGATTAAAAGTTGAATCAGGTGTGTTAACTGTGGAATAGTTCAAATACATGGAGCAGCTGGGGGTCCCCGAGGAGAGGTTTGAAAATCCCTAGAGCCTTCAAATTCAAATCTGGACCTCTAAGCCAGTTCCACTGCTTCTTTTCTCCATTCTTCCCCTCTAACTCCATGTTTGCCATTTTAATACCAGTCCCTCAGCCAGTCAGTCGTCATCACTCGCGCTTTAATCTCATCAGCCAAGACCGCCACCCAGGCCGGCCAGTGAAGCTATACCTTATCATTGCCTTGTTAAAACGCCAAGGCAAATCAACAGATTACAACCTCCTTTGACTTCAGCAGCGTGGTCTGGGCGGTTTAGTGACAACCACAATGCTCATCTCACTGTTGCTGGGAGTCAATCACATATCTAGTATGGGGGTTTCCTCAACACAACATGGGTTACAATAGGCCAGGGTTCCCCAACTGGCGGCCTGCAGGTGGTTTTATTCGGCCCCCCAAATCATTTACATTTTACTTTGGGGGATTAAAAAGACTAAAAACACCAACATATCAGCTTTGAATTAGAATTTTGTAAATCTGTTTCAAAGTATTCCCACGCATAATAGAGAGATATGTGATAGTATACAAATATAGGCAAGGTTTGGCATGATTGTTTTAGTCAAATATTATATCTATTTGAGCTTCTTGCGATCCATTTGCGCTCTACAAATTATTTGGAATTATGTTCCGGTCCCCTGACTATCCGCTCAAGAAAAAGAAATCGTCCTGCGGCTTAATCTAGTTGATGATTCCTGCAATAGGTTATCTGTGAGTAAACCTGATTCAAAACTACATCTCTACCATCAGAATCACAGTGCTATTTGATAAATGCAACTGTCCTGACAGGTTAAAAAAAATGATGTAGCCAGTTAGATAGGTAGGCTATAAGCAAACCACACCTTTCTCCCCTCAACTATTGAGGAAACCACATGGCTCAATGGTGCTTTGAAACAAGACAAATAATAGCCACCTAAAAAACATGTAGAATATATTTTATTATTCCATGTACTAGATAACTTTTAATTTCAGGGGCCAAATCTCAGGGGGTAATTTGACTTTTTGAAGAAGAAAAAAAATACAAAACTACATTACAACACTATGACACTATTGTAACAAACCATGCAAATGCTTCTGGGACAGACAGTGGGTCCCACATTTCTAATCAATCTAATAATGTAGATTTGGAGCCAAGATATGCTTTTCATCAGGCTAGAACCCTAGACTAGAGCGCGAGGTCTTCACACATGATTTAGGTATTCATAGGTGCAATCATGTTTATAAAACAGGTGGTAGCCTACCTCACATCCCTCTCAGTTCCAAATCTTATCAACAATTTGTGACATGTTTTTGACATCGCCTGAGGAATTTTCCAATGTCACATCTTCTGAAAGCTACACAGAATGACTATAATGTAGTTTAATGTGAAAAATAACTTATACCACAAGCCTTTGATGACCATAACCGCCTATGTGTAAATAAATGACGCAGAGCTGGAACGACAATAATGTTTTAAATAGTGGAAATTGTGTCAAACTTGTTTACATAATACAAAAAACAAAATGGTAAATAGACTGACTAGTTGTGGAACAAAATGAGCTTACCTTGAAAAACCCATAACAATGACAGGAGCGCTCGGACTCTCCCTGATATCGCCATCACCCAACATTAAACGCACGTGCCCGGTGCGAGCCACAGGACGAACAGCGAATTTGGGAGTAGGCGTCAGTTGTCTTTTTGAAGTTCGTCTCCTGTTCAATGGGCTGTCCTCTGCTCGGCTTCTGGCGAAAGTGAACGCAGGAAGTAGAACTTCGACAGTATGGAAAGAGGAAAGGTAACGGTTTATGAATTATTTCAGTCTTCCCGTTCTGCGAGAAAACATTGCAGAGCACTGACGCTGGTTCACTTCCACCATACACGGTCAAAGACGTAACCATTTATCGATAAGTCAACTCAGTTTCCCTTGAGTTTACCCCAGTCACTCCACAAATCCTTACATTTGTGCTGGCGTCCCCTCACTCCCCACAGTTGAAATGTAGACAGATGTCTCCTCGTCCTCGAAGTGAACGGTTACAACCGGCCAACTACCCGCCTGCACCTTTGCGCCCATGACAAGCCCCGCCTCTATCATTATGGGCATGGCTTAATTTTGCAAAGGTGTTTTTTATACTGTCTGCTCTGTGACATCTCTACACAAGATTAATAATTTATAGTACTAATTACTACGAAATAAGGCTCGCAATGTAGCCCAACCCCGTCTCAGCCTTCAGCATCTATGCTGCAATAGTCTATGTGTGTGGGGGGGGCAGTCTGTTTTGTCTGGTGTAATTCTGTTTTATCTGGTGTTCTGTGTGAATTTAAGTATGCTCCCTCTCACTGGACGTGCTACCTGTGTGAATTTAAGTATATGCTCCCTCTCACTGGATGTGGTACCTTGTCCTGGACCTGCTGTTTTCAACTCTCTCTACCACACCTGATGTCTTGACCTCTGAATACTCGGCTATGAAAAGCCAACGAACATTTACTCCTGAGCAGTGGAGGCTCCTCAGAGGAGGAAGGGGAGAACCATCCTCCTCAGTGAAATTTCATAAAAATAAAAATAGTGAAACATAAAAAACATTTATCTAAAAAGTTATCCTTTTTAGATAAAACTATATTCATATGTCACCAAATAATTGATTAAATAAAACATTTTTGTAACGAAGGCCTGCAGTAACTTCAACAGCACTGTCTTCAGTAACTTCAACAGCACTGTCTTGCGTAGCGCCATGGTGCAGCTGGAGGACAGCTAGCTTCCATCCTCCTCTGGCTACATTAACTACAATACATAACCTAGGAGGCTTGTAGGCCTCACCCCCTTCCATAGACATACATGGTAATTATGACCACTTCCGCAGGACGTCCTCCAACCAATCAAAGCTTTTGCAGTATGAACTGACATGTTGTCCATCCAATCATAGAATTAGGATCAGAGAATGAACCTATTGAGTTGTATTGGGATTGTGCCACAGAGTGTTGTGAGGGTTTTATGTGTTGAGTATCATGGTGACATTGTTGGATAGAGATTAAGAGTGAAAAGTAATAGTTGAGCATTTTTGGGATATTATTCAATTTAAAAAATATATTTCAAATGACAGGAGACTGAGGAGGTATATTATAAATTGTTTTCTTGGTTTTAGAACTTTATTTTTGTGTCCAGTTAGTGCAATTTTAAAAAATGTGCCTTGCTAACTGTACCAGCGGGAGTGTGCAGTTTTCTGTGCCAGAATGGTAGAATAGCCGACGCTGCCGAAAATGTTGTGGACTTTTTGTTGAAGAACCCCTTTCATTCTCGGGTACACGGAAAAGGTGTGAATTAAAAGCGAGGGTCGACCTCTGCCTGAGATMAGTTTCATGAAAAAGGATGAAAATGTGAGGCCGTTCAATATCACCTGGTATCAAAAGTATAGCTGATTAACAGGSAGCCTTTCATCAAGCCGCCTSTATTGCTGGCCTTGCCTGCGTTTTTGGACATGTAAGAATTTGCTTTTAGAGGACACGATGAGATGGAAAGTTCCGCCGACAAGGACAACTACAAGGAGCTTGCAGAGGTAATTGCACATTAAGATGCTTTACTAGCTGAACATATCGAACGTTCGACTGTCTTTTCTGGGATATCGAAAACAATTCCGAATGATTTGAAAGCTTCCATGCATCGTCCATTAAAAGATTAACGCTTCTATCACACCGACAGTGTCACTGCATTTTGGTACACCAGAATTACATTCATTTCYAATGAAACGCTGCGTTTTCCTTGCAGCGTTCGTTGCAGAGGCAGTTGGAGTGCGTTCGCTGTAGTGCTTACGTTGGATTTATCGAACGTGTGCGTACAACTGTATGCGTAGACGGCTTGACAGRAATGTTGAACTTTTGTTGCATACATGTCCAGATGATGCTGCGTACTATTTTGCGCAATAAAGCTCTCGGTGTGTTTGAAAGAGAGTTTGACGCAGCGCATTTTGTCGCGTGTGCTGATGTAGGCTTTCCATTTTCCTCCGGTATTTATTTAGCAAAGATGATAACACATAATCACTCCGGACAGACACAAGCAAAAACGCATGATATAAATGTAGCAGCAGCCTAGCCTACAGCTAAACATTAGAATCGGACATGCTGTAAGGGATGAAAACGAGACTATTTTTCAGTCTGATCAACTGTAGGCTACTAATAAGAGCAGCTGCATACAGCCTATGCAGCCTGTCCCTCTGGTCAAGGTAAACTAATTGGTGACGTTATGTATTTATAGTCCATTCGTGTGTCAGGTGAAAATGTGAATGTGATAAAATGTTGTTTATATTCAAAATTGGGCTTGCTAGGCTGCCTATACGTTTTAATCGATAATGATTAACTGGAATCAACATAATAGTGATGACGGATGTGAGTAAATGTTTTGTAAGGCCTACAGTTGCATAGGCCTGCATGATGCAAACATGCATAAAGCAAGCTCAGCCCTGTGAGTTCTATTGTCTATCAATTGTTGTCTATGTGTCTGGGTAGAGGAAATCCCCCTCCTAATCTAGTCTAAAAATAATTTATATGAACAAATATAAGGTAGCTGCAGTTTGACAGGGCCAGGAGTTTTTTTCAGGAGTAAAAAAATATATAATGTGACCTGATTAGGAACAACTGGTCCCATCATAGCCCATATTAAACCMTTTTACAACTGATTAATCACTGTCATACCTTATAGGGTCCAGAGTTGTCCTAGTTAGGTGAAAAAACTCCAGGCCCCAGGGGGTAAAAATTGCACCACCGCTCTGGGACCTATGGTGGCCCCAGTCTGCTTGCAGTTGTCAGTTATCGTCAGGTAACTAGGCTTTATTCAGGAATGTTTCTTGGGATACTTTGATGTGTCAAGTGGGCGAGATGCKCAGTCTGTGTTTGTTTGACTTTATGAATTTTGAGATRTCTGAGTTTAAGTTCATAGAGAAACTCGTTGTCCTAACCTACAATGGCGCAGCTGTAATAGAATGTATCTGCTATTTGTATTTACAGCTAAGTCCCCTCCTGTTCCCTGATTTAAGAGGTGATGACTACTCCACTCCACTAYCTTTGTAAACTTTCTCCTGACATGAACTGAAGCCACGTCTCATGTGCCCGCTCATCCACTGGCACATTGAATGTTTCCCCTCCAAGCACTGTGAGTACCCCTATACATTTTCTATCATTGCTGTATGTAGAGTCAATCACATACACAATCACATTATTACACATCAATGATTTTACTCCTTGCTTGGACTAACTAATTCTTAGCTMTTTTGTCTAACTGTGTAGTGTGTTGACCGTCCTGCGCTGGTCAAGCCTCTGAACACCTCAACTCATGCCTCATACCCTCATTCAATCACTGCTGTGATCCCTTTCCAACACGGTGTAAGTAGCCCTCTCATTCCCATTCCCCATAATATGGTACTATAAATGTCTTTATTAAATGGTTTAGGTTAAAATAATTAGTCTTTGACAATTTTTAAACACACTCATCTCCGTGTGTTATGCGCTTATACCATGGGTCTCCCATCCTCCTCAATTTCTCAAGTCACCAGCCTCCAATGCTCCTGAGGTACTGACCTGTTGCACCCGCTACAACCACTGTGATTATTATTTGACCCAGCTGGTAATTTATAAACTTTTTAACATCTTGAAGAACAATCTGGCCTTAATGGCTATGTACTCTTATAATCTTATAATCTCCACCCGGCACAGCCAGAAGAAGACTGGCCACCCCTCAGAGCCTGGTTCCTCTCTAGGTTTCTTTCTAGGCTCCAGCCTTTCTAGGGAGTTTTTCTTAGCCACCGTGCTTCTACATCTGCATTGCTTGCTGTTTGGGGTTTTAGGCTGGGTTTCTGTATAAGCACTTTGTGACATCTGCTGAGGTAAAAAGGTCTTTATAAATACTTTTGATTTGATTAACGGTGAAGAAAGTTGTTAAAGGACCAGTGCATTCAAAACAAGTGATTTTCTATGTTTTATGTATATTTCTACACTGAGTTTGGAATAATACTGTGAAATTGTGAAATTGATGATAATGCCCTTTTAGTGTAAGAGCTGTTTGAAAAGACCTGCTGAAATTTCAGCCAGGATCACCAGACATCACCAAGTATTAAATTAGTTAATAGACCAAAAAGAAATTTGGTTCCCAAGCTCTCTGCCAATAACAGCTAGTTTTCAGTTGTCCCCTCCAAACTCAGACCACTCCCAGACAGTCCTAGCAAAATTCTTGCTTGATAAATTGCTCTTTGCTAAGAAGCTATTTTGGTTTCTTTTTGTCCATATTAATTGAAAAAACAATCCCGGTAAGGTACTTAATTGTTACCCAGAAATGATTTGATATTGAAATAAAAACATCTGCATTGGACCTTTACGGTCAAGTGCTAAGGGGATACAAGCTAAGAAGATAAGCATGGCAGTGGCATGTATAGGCCTACTGAATGGACAGGGTGTATGGAATAACGCTGTGAATGAGCATGGAGACGATTATTCCTGATTTGTATTGAAATGTATAATCAGGTCARTGCCATAGATAAAACATTTCAGGGATATAGTTCATACTGAAATTCATTCAATGCCAAATCAATTTAAGTGCATTACCTGAGTCTCATTTAAAAGTTTATATATAGGACACACTTCTTTCGCATGTWAAAATCCCCAGGAAACATTAACAGATAGTTGTGTGAGAGGACAGACAGGAGCATGAGCTAGGCTTTTAAGTTGTAGTGTAAGTCTGAGGTCCTGCCTCAGCTCATAAATGGGTTRTCAGGTGAAATATTAATGTCTGCGKGGCSMATGTGTTGTTTTAGTTGTTGGATGTAATGGATTTATTACATGATATCAAATCCAGCATCTTTTAGACTGATCTGTCCTCACCTCGACCTGCAGTGAAGTACACAACGACCATGACCGCCACCACTGCTAACCTCAACCCACTACCTCATCACATCAGACCTGTGTTCCAGAACTTAGAGTTAATAATTGACTGGCAGACTCTTGAATTTTTCATTGCCTCATATTTTCGGTCCTACTTTTCCTGTTTTTTAACATTGTCAGCCAATTTGACTGCATTTTTTTGAGTTCATAGCTCACAAAGAAGATTTTCACTGGCTATAAAATACAGCTTCAATTAATAACATGAGTTGTTATGTTACACCAGACAGAGTCACTCGCTATTCTGAATGGAAGTGAAATGTAACTGTCTGAGCATCATTCTCCAGTAGACAGGTATAGGTAAATGAGAGAGAGCTTGACATGRCCTCAACATGACCTGTCTATGTAACTGATGCTCATGTTTTACTCTCACCAGATAGGAACAAACCCCAAGAATATCTGAAAAGCATACTGAAAAGATATAGCTAGTATTTGAAGTCCACCCTCAGCTTATTCACACTAACATACCAAGGAAACTTGATGCTGATGGCTAGTGTAAATTATTCATAATTCATGGTGGGTATATGGAGAGAGGCACTAATCTCAAACTGCACAGTGGGAACATTCCAAGCCTGCACTGTTTTTCACTCCGCATATATTCCCAGAACAGATTTTTTAAATTGTGGGGCAAGCTTTATAGAGTAGGCCTAGCCTCTATATCATTGTTACTTTGTTTAAGGAACCACGAAATGTACACTATGTCCCACGTGAGACCAACTGTGATTTGTGGCATTGGATTGCCTTAAAATGTATTTTGTGTGAATATAATTAAAAGTCCAATGCAGACGTTTTTATCTCAATATCAGATCATTACTGGGTAACAATTAAGTACCTAACTGTGAATGTTGTCAATTAAATTGGTCAAAAATAAACAAAAACAACTTCTTAGCAAAGGGCAATTTCTTAAGCAAGAATTTAGCAAGGGCTGTCTGGGAGTCGTCTGAGTGGGGAGGGGGAAACTAAAAACTAGCTGTTATTGGCACACAGGTTTGGAACTCTCTAATTAGTCTATTAACTAATTTACCTCAAGGTGATGTCACCGTCCATAGAAGGGTAAAAGTCCATCCCACCAAAACAGGCAGAACTTTCAGGCACTCTTTTCAAACAGCTCTTATACCAAAAGGGCATTATCATCATGTTTACAATATATTCCAACCTCATAGAGTGGAAATATATAAAACATAGGGAAATCATGTTTTTGACTGCACTGGGCCTTTAAAGAAGTACTTCCTTGTTGTCCATCCATTCTGTGCAATAGCTTATTTCAATGGCATGCACTCCCTAATTATTTGGTATCTTTTCATTTTGAGCTGCAGTTGACTTCCTGAAGAAGTTCTTTGTTAAACACGTTCAAGTGCGAAGAACCCCTTATCTCAATGCCAGGTGGAATATGGGCCTCTGTCCTTGACTGTCGGGTCCATGCTTTGATAGTGTGTCTGGTCTGACATGATTAATGACTCAATTAAACTCTTTGTGCTTTGTTCATCAGTTCAGTTTCTCATTTTCTGAACTGGTGGAACTCGAATGCATCAGAGAATCTATCACTGGGTAGTTTGTTATGAATGTATGATTGATTAGTGTCATCTAGTGGTCAAGAGGTGCAGAGCATCCATTTTCAGAACCAGATAATATCCTGCAGTATTTTAATTTAAATTAGAAATTGAGAGGAAGATATCCTCTCAATCCTTATGTGAACCCTCAGTCTCAACATCTTTCTATGAAAAGCATCTCCTCACTGAAAGATGGATTTTATTTATTGTGGCGGCAGGTAGCCTAGTGGTTAGAGCGTTGGATTAGTAACCGAAAGATTGCAAGATTGAATCCCTGAACTGACAAGGTAAAAAGATCTGTTGTTCTGCCCCTGAACAAGGCAGTTAACCAACCCACTGTTCCTAGGCTGTCATTGAAAATAAGAATTTGTTCTTAACTGACTTGCCTAGTTAAATAAAGGTAAAATAAAAAATATTCAGACAGATGCCAAAGAGGTAAATTGCACAAATACCAGTCTCTCTCGTGACAGACTATCATGTCCAGCACACGTGAGATTTAGTTCTGGATTCCGTGATTACATAAAAATAATCTGTTGATTTTAAAACTTGTTTGGGATAGGGGGCAGTATTTTGACGTCCGGATGAAAAGCGTGCCCAAAGTAAACTGCCTGTTACTCAGGCCCAGAAGCTAGGATATGCATATAATTGGTAGATTTGGATAGAAACACTCTAAAGTTTCTAAAACTGTTAAAACTATGTCTGTGAGTATAACAGAACTGATATGGCAGGCGAAATCCCGAGGTCAAACCATTCCCCCCCAAAAAAATTCAGCCTCCACTATTTTCAATGGCTATCACTTTTATTATAAGGCGAAGTCCTCCCAGATTGCAGTTCCTAGGGCTTCCACTAGATGTCAACAGTCTTTAGAAAGAGTTTCAGGCTGGTTTTTTGAAAAATGAGCCAGAAATTGTAGTTTTTCGAGGTGGCTCCCATTTTGGCTGTAGTGTTTCCAAGCGCGTGAATGAGAGCGTGTTCTTTGGTATTTTTCTCCGGTAAAGACAATAACGATTCTCCGTCTTAAATTTTATCGTTTATTTATATATTAGGGTACCTAAGGTTTGATTATAAATGTTGTTTGACTTGTTTGGAAAAGTTTATTAGTAACGTTTAGGATTCATTTTGTATGCATTTTGATGGAGGGAAACTGGGTGGATTATTAAAGGTTTTATTAGATCGCTATTTCTGACTTTCGTGTCGCACCTGCCTGGTTGAAATATGTTTTTCATGGTTTTGTATGTGGGGCGCTGTCCTCAGATAATCGCATGGTGTGCTTTCGCCGTAAAGCCTTTTTGAAATCTGACAGCGGCTGGATTAACAAAACGTTCAGCTTTATTTTGATGTATTACACCTGTGATTTTATGAAAGTTCAATATTTATAGTACTGTAGTTTGAATTTCGCGCTCTGCAATTTCACCGGATGTTGTCGAGGTGTCCCGCTTGCGGCATGCCTTTCCCAAAGTTAAACAAACTCGAATTTCAGCCTATTTTWATGTATCTTATCCATATCTCTCATCATCTGTGGCAATGCTGATGCATTTAATCACCCTCATAATGTATTAGTGTACAGCATTATAGTCACAGTAATTTTATACCGTACTATACAGACCCCACAGTCACAGTAGGGTCACAATTCTTGAATCCATAGGAGGTTGGTCGCACCTTAATTGGGGAGGACGGGCTGAAGGTAATGGCTCCAGCAGAATAGGTGGAATGGTATCAAATACATAAACACATGGTTTCCATGTATTTGATGCCATTCCATTTGCTCCGTTCCGGTCATTATTATGAGCCGTCCTCCATCAGCAGCCTCCTGTGCTTGAATCACTAAAGAGGAAGGATCTCGAGGCCATGACCGGAGGGGACTATGTGAATGACTTGACTATGAATGAGACACCAGGATTATTAGGAGAGGGCATGGGCTGGTTCTATGTCTCCAATACATATCAATGCACAGGCTTCTGAATATGTGTATCTTTGTTCTCCCTTTCTACCATCCTGCCCTCATTCCAACAGGTCGGACAGAGGGGAAAAACTACATTTTCACACCTCTGACTGTCTCTCTGTCATCAATCCACGTTATCATGTTCCCCTGTGCTCTAAATCTAGACAATATCTCCCCCACCTGTACACATATACTACTATCGTTCCTAACTACTGTAGCCTCCCTGCTTGTGAGCAATCACCAGATGATCGATAATGGCTGTGTTCAAGAGGATCAAACCGTAATGTATCATGGGTAAATTGTGACTGACTGACTGATCTACAAATAATAATGAATAGTTATTTAATTTATGTATATTTCAGTTTTCCTTGTCTTTCCTCAAAAAACAAACTAAAACAAACAAATATACATACGAATGGCAATTTACAGATTTCACATGACTGGGAATACAGATATRCATCTGTTGGTCAGAGATACCTTTTAAAAAAAGGTTGAGGAATGGAAACCAGAAATCAGAAAACCAGTCAGTATATGGTGTGACCACCAATGTTCCCTTTCATTTTTCTCAGGACTGTGCAAATTTCAGGTCTGAGGAGCGCAAACTTGAACGTTGTGAACCCACTTTAAGTTACAATTTTAAGTGGCCAAGTAGGCTACTGTGGCTATTTGATCATAATGTAGGCCAACCAGAGTGGCCTACCATCAAAACAATGGAGAAAATGCATCCCTTAACATTTTAACATGGAAATAGCTGTTCTATCATTCAACCTACAGTAGCAGCCAATGTGTGGTGTTCAATGTAGGCCTACATTCCATGAGACTTTTGAAAAAACATGCAGGGATTGACATTAATCTGTTTATCCTCCTTCAGACAAGGTGTTGGGGCCTAGGGGGACCTAGGATAGGACACTTTGTGGCCTATTGGATAATAAACTAATTTAAAAAAAGTTTTTTTCTAGCTAACAAGTTTGCATAGAAGTTGAAGTTATAATCAGATAGAACACATGAGAAAATTTTTGTTAACCAAACCCGTATGTCCAAGATTTTGTGTCCAACAGGTGAATGACAGGAGAAGGTGATTCACTCAATCCAACCAGGAGACTGGGGGGGTATCCAGTCCCTGAGGAGAATAGACGGAAAGCAGCCCGTTGAGAAGGACCATACCAGGTTCTGTTAAACCATCGCCTTTGCCATTAGAATAGCTGAGAGAGTCACTTGGGTCCACGTTACCCACTGCAAGAAGGTATGTACCCATATAAGCACTGCTGATCACACATAGAGTTAGGAGAAGAACGGAGAACCAATAAGGTCCGGGGGTTACCTCCTTAAACGAAGATTTCCTACCCCGACAGTTCCACCCTATGTGTGCTCCTAKAAATGTGAGTATGGGATGGTACCTAGCAGGCCAACTAAGGGCAGGAGAGGGGTGGCGGTTTTTGGGAAGAGTAGGGGCTCTGAGCTGCATCCTAGTCTTTGAAACCTTTCTGATTATCCAAATCAACTACCTGGAGGTACTAGTTATATGACGCCATTGTCATTGATAAAAAGTAAAAGATAAACTATATAATTCACTGATAAGTGACTAACAAAATAAGGAGTCAAAGAAGATCATGATGTAGGATTTAAGGTAAACATTACACAATTCCCTAGGAAAGCAAATAACTGTACAGGGATTGGGATGGCCAGATTGAAGTACTCGGCCAACCCACCTCGGTTCACTTTAACTTCTGATGAGTGCCAGTGTTATAGATACAAGAATGGCACCGAGAAGTTAGATGATTTGAATGGCTGAAAGGTAATCGTTAATGTGACTGACTTAGGTTTGGAAGTACAGGAGACAATTCTTAACCTCACAGCTCCTATAACTGATGTAGGGTGGGCTCGTACCAGCAAAGGACGCATTTGACAGAAACTACCAAAAAGGGTGGTCAGGAAAGTGCGCCCAGGGGTTATTGGTCAAACCAGTTCGAGTTAGTCATCATAGGAGGCTAAAGTAGGCACAGGAGGTGTTTAGACCAGGATGGGAGTTTAGATGGATGATATTGGCATCCTCAGATGAATACAAAAATATGGATCAAATAGGTGAAGATTTAACCACTACATTATCTTGATGGTTGACAATAAAAATAAATATGGATTGGATTAATGACATCTATTATAAGCAACAGAGATTCGTTAATGAGAATGGGGATGCAGTAAAGAGTTCTCTGACCAATTATCCGCCACCTCCCTCATGGCCTGGTAAAATAGACTGACTCTCGATATGTAAATTGGCAGAAAAGGGCGGGGTATGTAGAATGATTGGGATTCATTACTGTATGTTTATTTTTTAAATAACACAGCTCCAGACGGATCAGTGACCAAGGTTCTGGCAGAGAACTATGGGGTGGATAATTCTCTTACAAATGGATTTGACAGTATGTTTGTGAAATGGAAAATTGTCATAATCACTGTGTTGTGGGCCAATTTCACCTGTATGAGTGTTTTGGTTCTGTGTSAATGCTGTTTGATTCTGGGTGTGAAAGGTCTCATTTCCAGGACTCTGGAGAAATCGAGGACAATACAGATGATAAGATATGGACCGATTCCAAGTTCTGACCAGTGGAAGGATGAATACTGGTTCCCAGACATAGGATGGATCCGGCTACTTTGAGACATTTTTAAATATTTAGGTCCCTTCCTGTTTTGATGTTAGACTGTTTTTTGATAAAGATTATAACGAAAATCCTGATAAGAAGAGTTATGATTCTGATGTAGGCTTGGAACAGCCATTGTAAATACATATATTGGTTATTGTGTGAGTAGATGTTGTGGTTGATTTAGGTTGTATTTGGATAACAATAAATATTTMTAATAAAAATAGATTTGTGCCTTTTAATATTTCTAATAAAACTAGATGTGTGATTAGATGTATAATATTTAGTCATATGTTATGGGATTTTTATGAATAATGACTAAATTATGTATACATTTGACTTAGGACTATAACTAAACAGAATACTACTATGTTACTGTATGGATGTATGAATCTTATTATAATCATAATACTGAATATAATGTGTGTAGTTTTAGTCAAGAACTAGAACAAGGACTTTCTGTTCCTTGTTAGAAACGAATAAACGCTATTGATTGATTGATTTTGAGACTGGTTTCTGTCCATTTTATGCAAATAAGTATCTTACAAATTCTTATGAATGGGCAGAGTGTTTTAATTGAATTGGTTGATAAACATATAGGAATGAAATTCCTTTAACAATTTGGTCCTTCGAGCTGGATCTCAAGACCTGCCTCTGTCATTCCAAGGAACTGCTGAAAACTGTGCACGGGCGGATCCAGGATCCGTAAGACAAAGACCTGACCTCTGACTTGAGGGTTTATTTCAGGCCAGTGGTGAACTGGTACACGACAGAGGTGGTGACGAGATTCAACGAACATTGCTTTTCCCAGTCGSCGACAAGGTCAGTAGCCTATATTCTCGATTCTGGGGGGAATGATTTAAGTTATCCTTGATTTGATGTTCTAAAATGTTTAGAATTTATCAATAATAGGAGCTTTGCTATTCCAAACAGATCCAATGGGTTTTGTATGACCAATATACATATATCGATAACGGGGCAGGTCCGAAATGACCTGAGGTAAGGTGCACTACCATAAATAAAATTACCTTAATAGATCCGGGTGCCTTGGTGGCCAGAGGGGTTATTAAGATGGGATACTAAAATAGGTGTTGATAGATAGTGCGGTCGTGTTGTACGAATAGGACAGCTATTAATTCAAAAGACATACCTAAATAAAGTCCTAACCTAAGTAGTCTATCTGTATATGGGAAATAGTCTGACTATGAAACGTAGCGGTAGATATATTAAAATAGGTGAGGATATAAACTAGGCTTTGGGAGAAAGAAAGGCAATTCTATGCGAACGAGATAACTGCACTTATTCAATACTGAAAGAAGTGTCCAAAAAGGAGGAGAAGGAACCTAATCTAGAGGAGTGGGATAAAAGCCAAATCTATAGACAGAAGGTTCCAGGGGGAGGGAAACCTAATGTAGCGGAGTGTGATACGAGATATTGGTGTACTTTAAAAATCCTCCAACACAACCCGAAATAAGAGGTTAACTAGCGATTTACACCCCTAGGTAATGGCTTATAACATAGTAGTATTCTGTTTAGTTATAGTTCTAAGTCAAATGTATACATAATTTAGTCATTATTCATAAAAATCCCATAACACAAGGTGATTGAAAATGGTGTTTGATACAAGAAACCACTTTACAAAATAACATGCATTATTATTCACATACCATTATTACAGAAAATCCGACAAATTTTGCTACCCTCTGCCTATTGGCTGCTTAGCTTATTCAAGCTTGTCTCAAAATGCAATGCTGCCCCTTTAAGATATTAAAAAATCTCTTTACCTGTCTCGCTTTTTAAAGAGGTCCAGTAATGTACACGTGTTGTGCTCTTGTAGGAAGCAATCCCTCCCCTATTGCTGACTACAAATGATCTATAACTGRGCTAATAACTCGCTAACTAGCAAAGGATATGAACAAAATGTGCACACGTGGCTACATGAAGGTCTCGCTTTGATCTCAAACACATCTACTCAAGAACACAGCTGTAAACACAGTCCAGTTCAAAGTAAATGGCACAGATCCATATATGGCAATGGTCTATTTGCATATAGGCCTACTGCAGCTCTGATTGGTTATGTGGCACCGGTCTGTGTAGAGTAGAGGCTGAATCGTGTGGTCAATGCAATAGAATCCTACTCCGATGCATTCTGCATACAACAAAATGTTTCGGTATGTTGCATTGAAAGTGGCTAATATTGCATTGAATCGATCACAATTGCCACAGTAAAGGGACTCTAAAACTCTAGAAAGTTGAGGTAAGCTCAATCTGGTGCTTCTCTCTGTGGGCTGATACAGTATTTCTTCTGCATGGCAGTCCTGGGGGAGCTGCGCGGCAGTCTCGGGGCTAGTGCCCTTAGTCCAACTCTAAACCCACGCGCAGTTTAGAGGGAACATTGGTGACCACCATTTGCCTCATGCAGCAGGACACATCTCCTTTGCATAGAGTTGATCAGATTGTTGATTGTGGCCTGTGGAATGTTGTCCCACTCCTCTTTAATGGCTGTGCGAAGTTTCTGTATATTTGGGCGGGAACTGGAACATGCTTTAGTACACGTCGATCCAGAGCGTCCCAAACATGCTCAATGGGTGACACRTCTGGTGAGCATGCAGGCCATGGAAGAACTGGGATATTTTCAGCTTGAGAGAATTGTGTACAGATCCTTTCGACATGGGGCTGTGCATTATCATGCTGAAACATGAGGTGATTGCGGCATAYGAATGGTAAGAAAATTGGCCTCAGGATCTCGTCACGGTATCTCTGTGCATTCAAATTGCCATTGATAAAATGCAGTTGTGTTCGTTGTCCTTAGATTATACCTGCCCATACCATAACCCCACCGCCACCATGGTGCACTCTGTTCACAACGTTGACATCAGCAAGCCACTCACCCACGCCATCTGCCCGGTAGAGTTGAAACTGGGATTCATCCGTGAAGAGCACACTTCTCCAGCGTGCCAGTGGCCATCGAAGGTGAGCATTTACCCACTGAATTTGGTTACGATGCCGAACTGCAGTCAGTTCAAGACCCTGGTGAGGAGAACATGCACACAGATGAGCCTCCGAGACGGTTTCTGACAGTTTGTGCAGAATGTTTTTGGTTGTGCAAACCCACAGTTTCATCAGCTGTCCGGGTGGCTGGTCTCAGACGATCCAGCAGGTGAAGAAGCCGGATGTGGAGGTCCTGGGCTGGCGTGGCTACACTTGGTCTTGAGGCCGGTTGAACGTACAGCCAAATGCTCTAAAATTTCTTTGGAGGCGGCTTATGGTAGAGAACTAAACATTAAATTCTCTGGCAACAGCCTGTTAGACATTCCTAGAGTCAGCATACCAATGGCACGCTCCCTCAACTTGAAATGTCTCTGGCGTTGTGTGACAAAACTGCACATTTTAGAGTGGCCTTTTATTGTCCCCAGCACCAGGTGCACCTGTGTAATGATCATGCTGTTTAATCAGCTTCTGGATATGCCACACCTGTCAGGTGGATGGATTATCTTGGCAAAAGAGAAATGCTCACTAACAGGGATGTAAACAAATGTGCCAAAACATTTTGAGAAATACATGTTTTGTGTATATGAAAAAGTTCAGGGATCTTTATGTCAGCTCATGAAACATGGGCTCAACACTTTACATGTTGTGTTTATATTTTTGTTCAATATAGTTGTTTGTGTGAGAGCTGTTTATGTGACCATGCAGATGTGTTTGGGGTGTGCTTGGAGGTCCAAGCAATTGTGAATCAGACGTCCCTGAACTATTGTTTGTCACAGTTTTTTTCTTGTGAACTTGGTAAGGATAAATTAAGTTGAAACAATAGATAAAATCATATAGATATGTGCTCTAAATTTCACAACAGTATATTTSTATCTAAGCATGTATACATATATGCATGTAGTATGTATGTATGTATGTATAACTTTTTTTTTCAGTTCATGAAACATGGGACCAACACTTTACATGTTGCGTTTTATTTTTATTCAGTGTATAATAAGCTACATAGAATTGGCCCCCACATTCTCACTCTAAATGGACCGGCGGCATACATCTTTCTGTTAGCTATCTATTATAGCCCTATTCCCCAGAGCCAAAGAGTCACATCTCAGATGCATAGAGGGCAGCCAGAGGAGTTGCCATGACAGCAGCAGCATCAGAAACATTGGCAGGCAGCCACTGAGGTTGTGTGTYCACTGTGTGTTGACAGAGATGGGCCTTCTGTGTGGGCCTAATCTCTGTGTATGTGGGACATGACATTACACAGCAGGTTAGATCCGGGGGGAATGTGATTTTAGCTCTGGAGGGAATGTGATCTTAGATTTGGAGGGAGGGCAGGGAATGTGATCTTATTCAGGCAGGGCTCAGCATGCCCCAGCCTTGCATCAAAGCATCACGGCTGTTGTGGAGCTTCATATAATCCTATCAACTCAGCCTTCTAAAGTCTGAGTTATTTGTTGCATGCAGCACTGAGGTCCATGGCTCCGCTCCCATGTGGTATTATGACTGTTTACGGTTTTTGTTTTGCTACTTGTGTATGACATTATTTATTCATTTTTATTCATACAAAGGAAACATTATACCAAGCCTTTAAAACTTTGATCCTTCTGGTGATGATAAACCTTGGTGGAGAGGTTCCCAAACATTGTGTTATTATGCTTTCTAGTGGTAGACTGGAATATTACAGGTGAGTTGATCTYGCTGATGGCTCATGTGGAAAAATGAATCCATGAAAAAAAGAACATATCCCGGTTCAGATTAGTCAGTTACCAGCGGGGTTACTCATCTCTAAACCTATCCCTAACTTCAATTCCTCATAACCCCTTAGCTTCAACCACAACACAAACCGTAAYTCTAGTTTCATGTCCACATAACCCTAGCCTCAACCACAACCCTAACAGTAGCTTCATGTCCGCATCCTKGTTCAACCTTTTCTATATTTAAAAAAAATTAATTCTCCCCAATTTCGTGGTATCCAATTGGTAGTTACAGTCTTGTCCCATCGTTGCATCTCCCATATGGACTCGGTTGAGGCGAAGGTCGAGAGCCGTGCGTCCTCCGAAACAACCCAGCCACGCCGCACTGCTTCTTGACACAACGMCCGCTTAATCCGGAAGCCAGCCGCACCAACTTGTCGGAGGAAACACCGTACACCTGGCAACCATGTCAGCGTGCATTGTGCCCGGCCCGCCACAGGAGTTGCTAGTGCGCGATGAGACAAGAACATCACTGCCGGCCTAACCCTCCCCTAACTCGGACGACGCTGGGACAATTGTGCGCCGCCCCATCGGTCTCCCGGTCGCGGCCGGCTGCGACAGTGCCTGCGATGCAGTGCTGGTTCAACAATAACCTCTTAGCCTCAACCAYAACCAACCATAAGTACAATGTAAGTACAGTACAAGAATGTGTCGTTCAATATAATATGGGACCTATTCACATTTCATGACAAGGCAATGTGTTGAATTTATCATGAGAGGACTGCATGTGGGCAGAATGGCCAGTAGAGGGCACCATGAGCCTTTTATACTTCATAAGAGAACGTCCTTTGAGAGTGATCCTAGTGGTTTATTTCCCCTCCCGCTACTCTCCCTCTCCGTCCTCCCTGCTTCTCCCTCCCTCCTGCTCCCTATACCGATCTACATCTTTCTCAACTGTTGTTTGGGCCTGACTAGCCCCATATGTAGCCCCATATGGCAATGTATGGTATGCCGTGCTACACAGATGTCCATCTATCTGAGCAGAGCACTAAAGGACATGATGATGATGCTTACAACCCATTATGACCCTATGCATCTGATCTCTCTCTGATCTCTAGGTCAGACAGGTAGCCTAGAGGTTAGAGCATTGGGCCAGTAACAGTCTACCAAAGGTGAAAAAATCTGCTGATGTGCCATAATTTGCTCCACGTTCGCTGTACTACTATAGCTGAACCTGTAAAACATATTTTCTTTCTCAAACAGCCTCAGCTGACTTGCTTGCAGCATTGTGGCTGTAAAAGCAAGAACAGTTTGAGACTGCAATTGCACTCTTGCTTAAAAATGCACTCTGATCTTAAGCACAACAAATGTGTATCATAATGCACAAATTGGATTCTAACATATCACACGAATTGCAAAAATCATAGATCATACAAATTGTAAAATTCGTAACATATCACACAAAATGGATGACATAGTACACAGGTGGCTGAAATTATACAAAGTTTGAGAGTGCAACTTTAATACAAGGCAATCCTTGTGCAAGAAATTATACTCTCWAAGCTGGAACAACAATATAACAGAAAGACTTGCAGTCACTTGTGCCAGAGAAAGAGCAAGTAAGTGTTTTCCATGGCTCATTAACACATAGTGGAGGAGATCCAATAGCAGTCAGCACTCCTGGTCAGGTAGACTGATGAGACAGGAGAACTAGTAATACAAACCTCCTCACTCCCTCTGGGGTGGCTCAATACAAATACAACTCTCCTACAAATTGCAACTGATGTTTGAGGGCATGATAAGAGGATGTATGTTGACGTTGTCTGTATCGAAGGGCCTGAAATGAGAAAAGCTGGGCTGGCCGCCAAATGCAGTTGTAATATTAGTTGCTTACCTTTGCACTCTACTGTATTAGATGTAAACGGCCTGCCGCTGGCCCTGCATGGCGGTGACACCAGGTGTGTAAATAAACCCCAGGCTGAGGATGTGTCCCAAATAGCACCCTGTTACCTTCATAGCACACTACTTTTGACCAGTGACCAACCTATGGGCCCTGGTCAAAAGTAATGCACTACATAGGGAATATGGTGTCATTTGGGACGCAGACTGAGTCCTCCAGGCTGACTGAAGGTCCCTCGCACAGCCAGGCAGGCAAGGAGGGGAAGACAAAAGGGTCTGGACCAGTGACTAATGACACTGGCTGATCAGTTACCACAGAGGTTGACAGCTAAGGACCCTCTCTCTGTGGGAGAGGAGAAACATGACGAGGTGAGCCCAGTATAGGCAGGGAGAGAGAAACTAGGATCCCTGAATGAGTTTTCTACACTGTACAGTGAACCACCAACCATGATCAGAGGCTCACATTTACAGTTGTAGTGAGTGTATAGCCTCTGCCGAGTCCCCAACAACCGGATGTTCCAGTTTTCAGGGGAAATTGAAAGAGCCTGTGATACAACTTCCGCTTTTGGACGTTTACAAGGTGGCACTCCATCTGAACTCCTCCTCCACTTTTACTGGATTGGTTGAACAGTACAGAAGAGAACCTCACAATATTTGTTTCCTGCATGTTAAGACCAGTATGTAGGGGATCTAGTTTCAGGCGTTAGGTTAGTGAGTGTAAGTAAGTGATGGGTTCAGTGCCAGGGTTGAGAGTTGTTTAAGTTGTCATTAGAGTTGTACATTTCATGTCGGAATATACAGTTTGTTTAAAAGGGAAAATGTAGTTGTCTGTAGTCTAGTCTCTGGATTGGGTCTCCAGGTTATGGTATGGAGCCAAACGGGGATCTGAGAGACATGAGATCAAGACTTGGGCAGAGGTTGGACAACTGAACCTCACATTCTTTACCGGAGTCACACTGACTAGCCTGTCCCACCATCTGTACCCTGCCACACTTTCCCCACCATCCACATACTCTACCCCATGCTGAGGGACTCTTGGTTATTACAATTAACAACATTTATTATTTTATAGTTGAATCCAAATATATAAAAATGGCGTCTACCAAAATGCACGTTTCTGAATCTTAAATAAACAACCACAACTGCTCTCAGGTAATGGAGTTTTTTTATAATGCATGAGCAAAAATGAGCTTTTTCCAATCAGAATACATTTCCCTCAAAGGCACAAAAGGTAATGTATTTATTTTGAGTGCATCATGTATGAAATCCATAAGAATTAGACATGAGTGCATTGATAACATTGGGCTCCCGAGTGGCGCAGCTGTTTAAGGCACTGCATCTCACTGCAAGAGGCATCACTGCAGTTCCTGGTTCAAATCCAGGCTGCCTCACATCTGGCTGTGATTGGGAGTACCATAGGGTGGTGCACAATTGGGGTAGGCTGTCATTATAAATAAGAATTTGTTCTTAACTGACTTGCCTGGTTAAATAAAAAAGAACCTCCACCACCTGAAGACAGTGTCCACTGGTGGCAGTTGTTGTTTAAATCTAGACTGACGCCACTAGGACTCATAATGAGATGTTTCCATTTGCTCTGTTTAGCTTTTGTAGACTTTGATAAGGTCCACGCTTCCATTGGAGCTGGGGGTTAATGCCGTTGTGGCCTCTCTTTGTGTCATTTGCCGGGACAGGCGTCTGGACTTCTCATCTGTAGCCCAATTTCCAGCCCCATTCAGGGGGACAAAGGGAGAGCAGGCACCTGGTTCTCCATGCGCACTCTCCATCATGTTGGGCTCTCCGTAAGAGACATATAGACAATGCATTGAGAAGTCAGGGGCCAGGGGCACACAGAGGCTGGGCCGGGCTGGGGTGGAGTAGGGTGGGGGCAGAGAGATGGAGCCTGCCCTGGGGAGCAGTGTGTCCTCCCCAGAGAGTATAGGCATCAGAGGCTCTGCAAGAGGCAGATTGCAGATCAATGAGAGGAAGGAGTGGGTGTGAACCAGCACCTGTTTAATAAATCACTATGGAATCTGGGGCCTGTGGAAGCTCTGTGGCAGGCAGTGTTAAAGGGCTGAGTTGTTCTGGACTGTTTATCACAGTGGAAGGCTATCTTCATCATCATCATCAGAGGTACATGTACTGTAGCAGCAGCAGAATATCATTATCCTTTATCATCATCATTATGATTAGAATTCTCTTCCAACAGGAGGAGAAGCAACAATAACTTATTGATCATCAATAAATGATTGAAGTCACCACCATAACAATCCTCATAATTATCCCCTTGATTACAGTTCTGTTGGTCAATAACAACATGTGCCCTCTGCGATGTAGTTTTCATCCATTTGTCTTAGCCTACYTAAAGGCAACACATGACATTAATCATTTCAGCCAATTGACAGGCTAGGATTATGTTTATTGAATTACCTATAATTGCTTTGCCATACAATGTTAGGACCATATAAATTGGGGTCTAAGGAAACTGACACCTGCAATTACTGTAAAGATTGACATGGCTGAAACGCAGACCTTTAGGTTGTGAATCATCTCACTGTCATCTAGCCATGCGTAGCGCAGAAGGGGGATCAGGCGGATCAGAGCCTGCACAGATGTTGCTCCTGTCTCTTTAAGAATACCTCCTTATATTGGCGAAGGTTTCGTAGCGGAGATATGTTTACTCAGTTCAGCATGTGCGTCAGTTGACATTCGTAAACTGGTCATCTCTTATTCCAGGAACAGGGCACACATACAGAGATTCGAGCGGGAGCGCAACTTCTCAGACGAAGCTGTCTTGTTTGTATTTTAGAGAAGATTAATATATTTACGTATCGATTTCTTGTTTTATGGTAGAATGACTTGCTGAGGACGTTTCGCTACAAGATGATTTCATTATGATTTTGCGTGCATGTGTTGGGGCGAAGTGATGTTACAATATATTTCTTCATGCGAAATTGTCATGGGGTCTGGAGAGCTGTTGTCAAAGTTCGGTGGGGTTTTTAACCGCTTGAAAAAATCCAACTGAGCTCGTAGTAAGCACTAATTGTTTACCTCTTTGATACATTTGGATACTGAATGTGACAGAGGGTTGAAAATCAGTTTGGCCATAGACCAACCTGTCACCASGCAAAAATGACAAACTACAAGAATATGGAGAAACATAGCACCCATGTCCTGCTATTGACGGTATCAATCATCTGTACCGCATCAGGTAAGTGAGAATCCACAATATGAACTCTTCATCTTCTCAACTTGTATGCGTAGCCGATGCATCAAGTACAGGTAACTGCCAAAATAAAAGAAACACTGAGTAAATTAGGGATACAATGTATGTGCTTTCACACAGGTGTGGTTCCTGAGTTAATTAAGCAACTAACATCCCAACATGCTTAGGGTTATGTTAAAAATATAAACAATTAACCAGTTTCCCGTTATTTTGGCTACCATGGTTAGAACAAAAGATCTGTGACTTTGGTTCTCAAAGGGGCATAGGGGTTTAAAGTGTGTGTGTCACCAGATCTCAACCCAATTGAACACTTATGGAAGATTCTGGAGCGGTGCATGAAACAGTCTTTTCTAACACCATCAACATAACACCAAATGATGGATTTTATTGTTGTTTTTGCTGTTGACCTGGATCACTGGTTGCTGTGGAAAAGGACGTCAAAAGGGGGGTGAGTGTAACCGATGTGAAATGGCCAGCTAGTTAGCGGGGTGCGCGCTAACAGTGTTTCAATCGGTGACGTCACTCGCTCTGAGACCTTGAAGTAGTTGTTCCCCTTGCTCTGCAAGGGCCACGGCTTTTGTGGAGCGATGCTTCGAGGGTGGCTGTTGTCGATGTGTGCAGAGGGCCCCTGGTTCGAACCCAGGTAGGGGCGAGGAGAGGGACGGAATAAGTCAAGTTACACTTGACAACAGCTCTGCTCCACAAAACGCAATAAGTATGAATGATCTGACTTCTGCGGAGGCTTTATCACAGTAAATGCTGTACAGTCACTGCGGATTTCGGATTGACCAGGCAGAACCTTTTAGCCAACTCCACTGTATGGCCTACATGATGAGTTGGTTTTGTGTGCCAAGCATCAATTATCATAAGACCCTCGATATTTATTGGAAAGGAGCATCAAGCTCATAATTTACACCACCCTGTGAAGTTCATAACTTTATTTAATCTGTAGTTTAATAAACTGCATGCTTTCCCGACAAGCTGTAGTGGGAGTACCACACATGTCATAGCGTGACTTCAAGTTTACTTTGATGCGATGGTTATTATATCGGTCCTTGCATAAAAGCGTTTCCACTGACATTTCTCCCATTATTCATTTTACAGACTCAAAGAGCTCACCTTCTCTGGAAAATTTGCATCACACCTGTCATAATTTTTTATTCTATGTACTTTACTCACAAAAAGATTGCTTGTAAGTAACCAGATTTCCATCCAATCTGCTCCGCTTTGTTAAACTTTCCTCACCAATGCTTGTATTTCGCAAGTCTACTCTTCCAATCACATTTCTACGGTCACAATATTTTGTCCCATACGCTTTCATTTTTGAACCAATGTTTACATCTGGGTGGGGTTTAGGAGAACTAAATTGGTTACTATTGGTCAATTCATTTAGAGTGAGTTCAACGACCACACCCACAGAACGCATCATCAACGCTTTCCACCCTCTACCTAGCTACATCACTTGCCGTACTGCGGGACAGTAGTGCTCGGTAAGCGAATGGCATTGTGCCACGGTGCAGTACTGCCGGCTTGCAGTGCATATGCCGCACTCAAAATAACTGGGAACTCAGAAGGAGGGGAAAAACAAGCTCTGGCTGGGAAAAATCATTTTGAAAGGTAATCAGAAACTCTGGCAACTTTCTAGACCTCCGACCTGAAGATCACTGACGTCAAGATTTGTCCTCGTTTTTTGTTGCTGTTCCAATTTACACCAATACTCTCCCCATTGAACAGTATACTGTATCCTCGATGGTCACTACCAATGTTACAAGTTATTTCTCATGTATGCTGCCAACCTACTCATATTGGTCATAGCTACTGCCGGCGACATGTGACCATACAGCTGCCCAGTGGGAAGCAACAACCATCGGGAGGCACTTCTACAAAACCGGTGCACTGGTCATTCACACTGGCTTGTCGTGCTTCCCGTGAGCAGTAACGTTAGCTAATAATTGGCATGTCACGGTGAAATACACGGTGACCAATATTACACGTTAATTATCCCTTTCTTTTACAAGTTTTAGCCACAGATGAAAGGGGAAACTAGCGCCAGGCTGTAGCTGCCAGCATGGGTGGGTACTAACTGACAAGGTAAAAATCTGTCGTTCTGCCCCTGAACTGTTCCCCTGTAGGCTGTCATTGTAAATATGAATTTGTTCTTGACCTTTATTTAACTAGGCAAGTCTGTTAATAACAACTGTAGGTTTGTTTGAATTTTGAGTTCATGGACTTGGATGTGGTTGTTGAACTGTCACTCCAAATGTATTGACCAACAGTAACCAATTTAGTTTGTCTCTTCAAAATCCCACCCACACATGAACAGGGTTTAAAAATAAAAGCATAGGGAAAAAAAGATTGTAACCATAGAAATGTGATTCAAGGCGAAGACCTAAGAAATGCAAGCATGGGTGAGGAAAAGTGAAAAAAGCAGAGCAGATTGCTCTCCCTTTTTAAAAATAATTTATATCGTTTGTTTTGGCTTGCAATACAAGTATTCAACTTTTTGCTTAAAATATGTTTCCACTTTTTTTGCGTTACGCTATATCAATTTTTTCGTTTAAAAATMCAGAAGTTTTACGACCCATGGAAATATAACTCACAATTATTAAAAAATTAAAAAACAATTAAAAAAAATGTCATTGGCGTGCGTGTTTGTGCGTGCCTGTGTAATTTACATTTTATCCCTCAGACACCCCTCCCATCAAACTCTTTTTGAGTCTCTGTCAGAGCACACTGGTGCCATATGGTGTGAAGTGTATTCAGTGATATGCTTCACATATCCTGAGGTTTCTTTATTATGCATGTTTCCACCAGATGTCTTAAGTGTTCTGTTGACAGGGACAACAGACTCATGGAACATCAATGCAGCTGCCTCAGTCACTGTGAGCATCCACGTCATAGGCTACTTTAGGACATCAAGATTTCTTATGATCCTTTGAGAGACTGGCAATCCTATGATGAAATGTTTACAGAGGATAAGTACTACAATATTTGAAATTAATGTCCATGAGACAGGATGATTGATGTCAAAAACATGAACTACTCTGSTACAATTGAGACCACAGTCATGTTAAACAAAAATCATTAAAAAAAAGATATATACTTTATAGACACATGATAGATAGACGCCGGTGTATTACAGGGGTGCATTGAGGACATTGTTGCATCATCATGTTAGCAGCAGGGGTCTTATTTGACTTTGGTCTCCACTTTCAGTCAGGCTATTAATGCATGGTCTCAATCTCTCTTTGGAGTCTATCAATGCCAATACTTTCCCAAGTTGTTTTTGAACTTGACAGTGGTTTGAATGTGTCCTCCTAGGCCTCTGTTTGAGTCTGTAAAAAAATAGGGATCCTCCACAAATTGCATTTGATCAAAGGCAGAAAGAGGGAGAACTGTGTGCCTCAGGGGTTGAGCGAGACAGAGTTGCCAGAGCTAGCTGCCTCTGCTTAACATATTGGTTGCAGTCTCCGCACTTAACTTGCCTCACCAGAGTGTTTCACACTGACTGATCAATCTGATACAGGTTGGAATTAAATCACTTACTCTCTGTAATGACAAATCACTGCTATTTCAATTAATTTAAGTTTMATTAATTCAGAGCACTTGGTATGCTTGGTGTTTTACTAATCCAATGCTAAACACCCCTCTAAAGGCAACAGTTAATGAAATAGCTTACAGTGATATGTGTCCAGTTCCTCCTCCCCCTGGTTACTTAGCTAGTGAAACATTAGGGCTGCAGGTTCGCCCAAACCCTCTCAGAGCTGCACTTAATGAAAATGTTCTCTGGTCTGGATGATAAAACCACAACAACAGTGTCTGCCCACAGCCTACTACTGTACAGTACACAGCCTGACTTGAGTCATATCACTGAATAATGTCCTGCTTCTGGGACATGCTGATGCCATCACTGAGATGAGACATGGGCTGTAAGGGCAGCTGCCAGGCAAAGGCGCTGTCTCAGATATATTATATGAGACGGTAGCACACAACATGCACACAAAGAGTCAATGGAAGACTACAGGTTTAGGACTGAGAGCATTATTATGAGTCCGTCATCCAAAGACCATTTGACAGCATGCCAAGAGTAGCCAAACTTTTCTCCTTATGACTCTCAAATTCTTCTCAAGGGCTTTTGGATCCACTCCATTATATAAATGGTATAAGAAGTGAAAGCTTCATGAATAAATCTCAGTGCATAGCAACCAGCCCCAAAGGTAAGCAGCCYCTACAAATTTGTGTGACGGTGTCCCAATGTATCCTTGTGTGCCAGCTATAGTAGTTCCTTACTACCCATACCCAACTATACTACCCATGCTACTACCCATACCCAACAGGTACACTCTGTCTCCCCTGATTTGTGTATACTGTGAAAAAGATAGGAAACAGGATTGGGGGTGTAGCATCTCTGTTTTAAGAGTTGTGTTCCCAGCGCAGACCTAGAGGGTTACTTTTACCCTGAACAACAACAGGATTTGAAGTGAAGCAGGATGTAGTTCTCCCTCTGGTTTTGTTGTTTTCACACCATATTAGCATGATGGAGGTACACTTATGCCCTTGGGGAAGAAAGACTGACGCATGCTTAATATTTGTAAATATTAATTAATGAAACCCAATTACGTAATGTCATAGCTAGCAGCCATAGGCCAAATATAGCCTGGATCAACAGGGCTGTAAAGATGGGGCTTGATCTTTCCCTAAGCTCTTCTCCTGCTAACTCTGCTGTCTTAATAAGGCAGACATGTATGAGAAGCCATGAACCAACATGTGGGTGTCTGAAGTTGCAATTAGAGCCACTTCAATAGACAAGCTATCAGAGTGCTTGGCTACTTTCGCAGTCACTCCGACAGGGCTATGTTGCTTGCTCTCCTGTGGATGTTTCATGTTCTCCATGAATAGCTTTTAATATCTTAGTAAATCTACAGTGTATGACTATGGATGTTATTTAGACCCAGCATCCTTGCATAATGAGTTACTCATGATCTATAATATGATTAGCTCTCTGGATTCCGTTGCACAGTATGTGAGTAGTAGATGTAAATGTTAGTGGTTTATTAATTAACCTAACAAGAGGAGAGAATGTCAGCTTCATTCTGGAAAACTGCACAACATCTATCTAATGAGGTATGACCATAACAAGAGCTAGCTGTTTGCTTTAAATTTTCTCTTCCTTCCTACCAGAGATACAGGAACCTTTAGTAGCCGTACAGTGCACCAGACAGATACTCTGTACACAACCTTCGCTACAGCGTGGAGATATCCTTGAGAGGCTGGTAGAGCGTGTTTGAGGCCAACAGCCTCTCATTAAATGGGCTCCTCCCTCTGGAAGACACTTCAAGGTTGCCCACAATTGTCTTATGGACAACCTGGGCTCCTGCTTTGGAATTTTGCTTTTTTTATACATTTTTTATTTAACTATGGAAGTCAGTTAAGAACAAATTCTTATTTTAAAATGACGGCCTACCCCGGCCAAACCCTCCCCTAGCACGGACAATGCTGGGCCAATTGTGCGCTGCTCTATGGGACTCCCGGTCACGGCCAGTTGTGATACAGTCCGGGATCAAACCAGGGTCTGTAGTGACGCCTCTAGCACTGAGATGCAGTGCCTTAAACCACTGCGCCACTCTGGAGCCTAATAGCCCCTGATAGAAGAAGCTTTCAGTGCTATGTGGAGTGAAGGACTAGTCTGATTGTGAAATGGGTGTATCTACATTTATTTCTTCAGTGTGTCATATTACAATGACATAAACCTTACATAACCACTTATTGGATCAACACAGATGGGAGCATTTTGTGACAACACAGATTTAAGAATTTGCTCTTCTGTGTTTTATGTAATTTATTCATTTATGTGGGTTTATAAATATGCCCTTCCCTTAGCTGTTCACCCTTTAGTGTGTTTAATTATTTTGTTAGTTAATTTGGAAACAGGATTGACTTAGAATCATATTTTGGGGCAAATCAAGTCACACCAAAGCATTTCAAGAATTCCATATGCACATTGAACTCTGTGGACCCAACATGCCATTTATTTCATGTGGTTGAACGCTATCCAGGCCAATTGAGCAGTGGCGACTGTTTTGGTTGCATGTTATTTTGGCATTAATACGTGTCACATATCAGTTTGCAAAAAAATCTTTGAGTTAATAAAGCCCCATATAAACATGGTCTCTTTTTTTTTTGTGTGTGTTGCTTTCTGGAGTAAGGCAGCTCCAAAATGCAGGTGTTTCAGCCTAGCTCAATGCTTTCTGTGGTGGTGCAGCCAGCGGAAAATACGGAGTGTAGAGATTGGTAATGTTCTCTAGTTGCGCCTTGATTGGCTTAGTGTTCTGTCACTCATGGTGACACTACGTCACCGCCAAATCTAAGGGTAGAGCTCAACAATTCAAACCCCTTGTGTGCTGCCATAGTTACATTAGAAGTGTCCATCCAAGAAGGCTCAAGGTCATTGGCCACCGATAAAATCACATTATAGCTACAGTAGCTTTGATTGGACTGATCATGTCAACATACTTTCAAAATCTTAGCTAGCAGTCATCATGAATCAAGTCGACAATCTACTGGCAAATCCTTTTTAATCCTTGTCATATGAAGAGAAATTATAGATGACATCGGTGCTCATCGGCCATTGGACATAAACATTACACAACAAGCTGGAAATCACTAATTCAACAATGAGTGGTATGGAAGGAATCAGTGGCTAACTGCAAACATTGCAAAGCAATCACTAGCCTGCTATTCAGTGGAGTAGATGTGTGGTCCCAATTCTGGGTTTAAGGGTCTCTTTTTCCAAGCTCATCCAACTCGGAATTGTAAATCGGGAACTCGGGCCTCTTTTTCTAGAACTATGACCTGAAGATCACTGATGTCATAATTCAACCTTTTTCCAGTTGTCTTGAAAGCCCCATAAATCCAGAGAATGCCAGACTGATGACAAAGTCCAAACATGTCTTGTATGCTGCTGCATAAGTAATGTAATATGCCAGGGAGATATGCATACTGTAGCTAAGAAAGTAATACTAAGTGTATGTTGTGTAGTAAGCTGTTAGTAGCCCATGTGCCTCACCCTAATAATTTGGTTTATTTTTCCCCTCATTTCGCCTACTGTTCTGACTTTGTGGTGCACATGTAGCCTATAACCTGTTTTTAGAGAAATGTAATGATTGAATATTGTAAGAGCTTTCATTGTCTGCTCATGCCCCCTTTATATATCCTACGGTTCTGACTTGGTGTACAGGGAGAACACTGTAAGAACGGCCCATGATCTGAATTCTGTCGCTGTACATTTAAAAAATGCTGAACAAATTGTTATATTGACTACATCTGTCCAAGCTCGCTCATTAATGTCTTAATCGAAATTACGGATTGTCTCTTATCTGCTTGTTGTCCTCTTATGCCATAGTTTGTACATCTCAATTGTCAGTATAAACCACATTTGTTTAAGCAAGTCAGCCATATCAGCTATGTTTTTTTTTTTAAAGGCAGTAAATGAGGCTGAATTAACTTTTCCTGCCGAACAAGGCTCCGCTGATAGCCAGGTGTAGCAGTGGTAAGATGTTGGGACTCTGCTGTTTTATGTAGGCCCTAACAGTTTGTGGGCACTGTTTGTCACCGTTTTATAGTGCAATTAATGTATTATTTAGTGTTGTGTAGTGGCTGGCATGCCCCCCCCCCCCTCAAAATTAGTTTTTTATATATATTTTTTCCCCCACCAAGATTTACATTCTTAAATCGGCACTGGCCATGAGCATTAGCTGAATATTTGTACCGCTTTATAAAGCCTCCGACATGGCCAATTACAGGTTTTTCTCTGTCACAAACATGATTGGTTGCTAGTGTTTTTGTGTCTGAAAGGTGCACTCAACTGCCACCCACAATGTTCTTGCCACAAATCAAAAATAGCCTGGTTTTATACATCAAAGCAGCCTTACAATGTGACCCAGATGAACTACCCTCCAGTGCATGCATTATAACATTGGCTGAAATAGTACTCACAACTTTCATGTTTCAAAATTATTTCTTTATCCAGATGAAGGGTACTGCTATGGGATCCCCTATGGCTCTTAACTATGCTCATTTGTATGTGGGTTACATGAAGAAACAGTCTTGTCAATCCTCTTTTATTTTTATTAATTTTGTTTGCCCAACATTATTATTCGGAAACAGGACATTGATATTTTTGTTCTATGGAGGGGGATGCAGAACGGCTCTAGGCGTTCCATACTTTTCTTAACTCTTGTTATGAGCTCCTGATATTCACTATGCAATCTGACACACGTCAAATCAGTTACCTTGATCTTTTGATTATTTGTGAGGATAATGTTCTATACACTGATCTTTACAAGAAACYCACTGATCCAGTTTGTTGAGGGCTGATAGCTGTCACCCTCTTCCCTTGACAAACGGTTTGCCCTACAGCCAATTCTGTCGAATCAAAAGAATTTGCAAAAAACAATCACAAAGCTGCAGAAACATGGCTGAGATGTAAAGAAAATTCTATGAAAGGGCAGAAATCTCATAGATCAATTGGTAAACTTATCTTTAACACCCCAAAATACCCCTGCAGAACTTCTCCTTGCCCCTCTACTGGATGGAAACTACAAGTGTTCAATGCAATGGCACTTACAAATGTAGATCCTTTAAACACCCCCAAACAGGGGAAACAGATCCCATTCAAAGGTGTTATCACACCCTCCACTAAGGCAGTTATTTATCTTATAACTTGTCCTTGGTAAAAATGTGGGCAAAATGAAGCGCAAACTAAAAGTACGAAGCTCTGAGTATCGTAGAACCATTAGGTGAAAAACTCAACGTACCCAGTCGCTGACCACATTTTGGAAGCGAACTACCCTATTTTGTCCCTTCGCTATATTGGCATCGAACACTTCAATCAACCTAGGAGAGGTGAAGCCGCCTGGATCTTTTAATTTAAAGGCCCTCGCTCCCTTCAGTCGGAACTTTGATATGAAACAATTCCTGGGGTTGTGTTTTTGCTATCAATTATAAATAATATTGTGTTTGTAGTCTAATTAAATCCATGATTGTATGTTATCCATTCATGTTTCTTTTTTTTTTTTACATGTACTATTGGTATTTGTAAACGGACCAATGAAATCCTGCCACAGCCGGCCATGATAACAGAAACCTGTGTCCTTTGAAACCCTATATAAGGTGCACCTTATAACACCTGCAGTGTTTGTCATTCTACCCTGATGAAGACAACTTGGTTGAAACAACATTGGAAATACATTTATTGCATCTGAGCTCCGTGTGTGCAGCTTTCCTTTTCTTCATTATTCAAACATCCTGATTATACACTGAAAAAATATTTATAAACGCAACAATTTCTAATATTTTACTGAGTTAGTTCATCAGTCAATTGAAATCTATTCTTAGGCCCTAATTTTTGGATTTCACATGAATGGGAATGCAAATTTGTCAGATGCCTGTTTGTCAGATGCCTCAAAAAGATAAAAAGTAGGGGCGTTGTTTCAGAAAGTAAGTCAGTATCTAGTGTGACCACCATATGCAGGGTGACACATCTCCTTGGTATAGAGTTGATCAGGCTGTTTTGTGTAATGTTGTCCCATTCTTTAATGGCTGTGTGAAATGTATGTATATTGGTGGGAACTGGAACACACTGTAGTACAGTCGTGGCCAAAAGTTTTGAGAATGACACAAATATTAATTTACACAAAGTTTACTGCTTCACTGTCTCTAGATATTTTTGTCAGATGTTACTATGGAATACTGAAGTATAATTACAAGCATTTCATWAGTGTCAAAGGCTTTTATTGACAATTACATGAAGTTGATGCAGAGTCAATATTTGCAGTGTATTTTTCTTTTTCAAGACCTCTCCAATCTGGCCTGGTATGCTGTCAATTAACTTCTGGGCCACATCCTGACTGATGGCAGCCCATTCTTGCATAATCAATGCTTGGAGTTTGTCAGAATTTGTGGGTTTTTGTTTGTCCACCCGCCTCTTGAGGATGGACCACAAGTTCTCAATGGGATTAAGGTCTGGGGAGTTTCCTGGCCATGGACCCAAAATATYGATGTTTTGTTCCCCGAGCCACTTAGTTATCACTTTTTATCACCTTATGGCAAGGTGCTCCATCATGCTGGAAAAGGCATAGTTCGTCACCGAACGGTTCCTGGATGGTTGGGAGAAGTTGCTCTCGGAGCATGTGTTGGTACCATTCTTTATTCATGGCTGTGTTCTTAGGCAAAATTRTGAGTGAGCCCACTCCCTTGGCTGAGAAGCAACCCCACACATGAATGGTCTCAGGATGCTTTACTGTTGGCATGACACAGAACTGCTGTTAGCGCTCACCTTGTCTTCTCCGGACAAGCTTTTTTCCGGATGCCCCAAACAACAATCGGAAAGGGGATTCATCAGAGAACATGACYTTACCCTAGTCTTCAGCAGTCCAATCCCAGTACCTTTTGCAGAATATCAGTCTGTCCCTGATGATTTTCCTGGAGAGAAGTGGCTTCTTTGCTGCTCTTCTTGACACCAGGCCATCCTCCAAAAGTCCTCGCCTCACTGTGCGTGCAGATGTACTCACACCTGCCTGCTGCCATTCCTGAGCAAGCTCTGTACAGGTGGTGCCACGATCCCGCAGCTGAATCAACTTTAGGAGACGGTCCTGGAGCTTGCTGGACTTTCTTGGGCTCCTTGAAGCCTTCACAACAATTGAACTGCTCTCCTTGAAGTTCTTGATAATCCRATAAATGGTTGATTTAGGTGCAATCTTACTGGCAGCAATATCCTTGCTTGTGAAGCCCTTTTTGTGCAAAGCAATGATGACGGCACATGTTTCCTTGCAGGTAACCATGCTTGACATAGGAACAACAATGATTCCAAGCACCACCCTCCTTTTGAAGCTTCCAGTCTGTTATTCGAACTCAATCAGCATGACAGTGGTCTCCAGCCTTGTCCTCGTCAACACTCACACCTGTGTTAATGAGAGAATTACTGAYATGATGTCAGCTGGTCCTTTTGTGGCAGGGCTGAAATGCAGTGAAAATGTTTTGGGGGGATTCAGTTCATTTGCATGGCAAAGAGGGACTTTGTAATTAATTGCAATTCATCTGATCACTCTTCATAACATTCTGGAGTATAAGCAAATTGCCATCATACAAACTGAGGCAGCAGACTTTGTGAAAATTAATATTTGTGTCATTCTCAACTTTTGGCCACGACTGTACACGTCGATCCAGAGCATCCCAAACATGTAACAATGGGTGGCATGTCTGGTGAGTGTGTATGCCATGGAAGAACTGGGACATTTTCAGCTTCCAGGAATTGTGTACAGATCCTTGCGACATGGGACTGTGCATTTATCATGCTGAAACAACATGAGGCGATGGCAGCCGATGAATGGCACTACAATGGGCCTCAGGATCTCGACACAGTATCTCTGTGCATCAAAAATGCCTAGGATAAAATGCAATTGTTGTCCGTAGCTTATGCCTGCTCATACCATAACCCCACCACCATGGGGAGCTCGCTCACACGACACCAGACACATGCAGTCTGCCATCTGCCAGGTACAGTTGAAACTGGGATTCATCCGTGAAGAGCACACTTCTCCAGCATGCCAGTGTCCTTCGACGTTGAGCATTTGTCCATTGAAGTCGGTTACGACGCCGAGCTCCAGTCAGGTCAAGATCCTGGTGACGACGAGCATGTGTAACAGGGTTGAAATAGACTTTCTTAGTTGGATGAGTTTTGTCATAATTAAGCAGACAGGTTGTATATAGTTGTGGCGCCAACTGCATATATGTGCATGATCACGCAGGTTCCATATGTATGTTAGGTTGAAAATTATATTGTTTTATCACTATCGATGTTGGCATGTGTTAGAGTTGTCCTGTATTTACAATTTTATGGACATTTACAAAGTTAGCACGTTGCTGTACGCTAAAGGCTAGCTAGCGTCCGTCCTGTACTTTCCTTGCTAATGAGGTGTCCCCTCGACGTGTACATTTATTTTTATTTCATGTCACTTGGATTTCATGAGGCATATGCAGTTGCTCTGAAGTTTACACATTGTTGTGTGTGTGTAGGTCTGCAGGTATGTGCTCCCGAACTGTTATGGAACAATGTTACTGTACACGTGTAGCCCATCTGCTGTGTTATGGCCATCCGATGAATATTATAAGTTGAGCGCTCCTCTGTAGTCATGTTGTTACAGATGCATAACATGCATATCTACTACCATTATATAAAGCAAAAGAGTTGTTAAACTTTGGGGATTACATGACAGATTTTCTCTGAAGTTTACACATTGTGTTGTGTGTATGTCTGCAGAATAAACTGTGAAAGAGAACAGCACTGTGTCCTTTGTCGATGAGCCGTTACACTGGTGTCGTGACCCGTTAACCTCAAGATCAGCCTGAAGCAGATCACCGGGGGAAGTGAAGATCAAGTGTGCTCTTCTGGTCAGATTTTTTGTTTTGGGGCCTTTAGGACTGCTGTTTTTGTAATTTCAGTGTTGATTATTATTTTTTTTATTATTATTATTTTTTTTTATTCTACATTTGTTTAATCTAAAGGTGGTGTCATGGCTCACATTTACAACTGATAGTGAAATAGTTAACGATTTATACTACTATTGCTAAGGGGAGGGGTGTTTTGGTCTGGTGAGCATACAGGTAGCAATGCGATTTCCAGTGGCTTTCGTGGTCAGGGAGTGGGGACATCAGTCATTAGCTGAGTGTTAGGAGAGCGGGGCAAGGTCACAGCCCAGGTTGTTCTCTTATGGGTCAGTTTTTGAGGGGAGGTTCACACACGTTCATGCCCAGTAGTGATACAGATGCCATACTACACCTTACTGACATGGTAAGCCAGTTAGTAGTGGAGATAGGGGACTCCATAGTAGCCAGATTGTTGTCAGCAGGAGCCATAGATGCGAGTGGTGAGTTCCACAGTACACCACAAAGAGAAATGTCAGCAACTGATTCAGTAAGACATGAAGTTCCACATGTGACCATCCACGTCAAGTCCGAGAGAGAACCCAGAGTGTTCAGAGGTGACAGCTCTGACAAGTACACAGTTCAAGAGTGGGTTGATATGACAGACTATCTGAAAAGGCAAAAATGTGATGTGCCTGATCAAGCGGAAGAGATCATGAGCGGGTTTCTGGGGGGGGCTAGGGATGTAGTGAAGATACTGTAGGCTTGCGGAGTGACAAGTTGTTGGATGTTAAACAGAACCCAGATCTAATCTATCATATCCTCCTGCAGTATTTTAGTGACACGTCATGTCTACCGCTTGAAGATTTCTACTCTACCAAGCCCAAACTGAGGCAGGACCCGGTAGACTACTGGATCAGGCTCAACAAAGCAGCAGATTTAGCTGATGAGGGTTTACACAGACAGGGTGGGAGGATGGAAAACATAAGTCAACAAGTAGCCTGCATGTTTGTGAAACATTGCCCTGATCCTGAGCTCTCYTGCAGGTTCAACTGCAAAGCACTTGAGTAGAATTCCAGAGATGTTCAGGTGAGGATCAATGAGTACCAGAGGGAGCAGAGAGCCTTAATGAAACAAAGGAGCGTTACACAGCTGAAGTCATGCCACTGCTCTGCATGAAGGTCCCAGTGTCACACAACAGAGCTAATGATAAAATGTCATGCCTCACACTCCTCCTTTGCTCCTGTTCTGGCTCAATGTCATCTGTGTCACACTGTTCCAACTCAAAGTCAACAGTATCAAGTTCTGCACACTTCTGCCGTTCCTGCCCTGGTTCAACACGCACAGCAGCAGCCAGATGAGACGATTATGGGTCGTATGATGGGTATGTTAGTACTAATGCTAGAGAAAGTGCAGTGACAAAGCCGTGCTTCCCGGGAACACATCTCCCCTGCACACAACCCAAGGTCTCAACATCGTACCAGAGAACAGGCCTACAGGGTCTGTAATGATACTAGTCACTCAACAGTCTCATTGCATGGGAGAGTGTCTGTGCTTCCTCTGTTTTACTCCTGGTCATACGAGACATGCATGCCCCAGGCTTTTTTAAACATGGAAATTGTATGGATGCAAGATGGTTGTTCCAATCTTGGTAGTAGAAGGTCAACATGATGAAGCACATCCTCTGACTCAAAACAATGTGACAATTATTGGAAAGCAGTCACCGGCCCCTTGCAGCACAGATGACACAATCTGAGTTCTGTTTCTTGCCATATTAGCTGGAATGTTATTAGCTGTTTCTCGCCTTATTAGCTGAAATGAACCGCTGGAGAGGTGACGACATCCCTGACAAGATAAGAACAGTGAGATATAACTCAACCATTTGCCTTGACCCTGGTCGCGAGTATCTGGTTTGGGGTAAGCCACCGAAATCCACCGTTGTCTCCTGGCAGTCTGGTGATGACAGAACCTACTACGTCTCGCTCAGCACCACAGGGGATCATGGTGTCAAGGATTGTTACGCCTCTGTGGGAAGACTGATGGGTCCCTCTGAAGCTGGTCAACATGTCTGGCCGTCCTGTGTGACTGAAGCGCAATGTGATGCTTGCAGATGTCTTCCCATGTGTAGCAACGGAGGAAATGCAAGATGGCGAACCAGAACAAAGTGCAGTCCACCTGGTCAGCTGTCCTCAAGCCACGTCTGAGGCCAATGTGATGGGCCGCATGAGACACACGTTCCACGGAAGAGAAACTGAGACTGCTGGAGTTGAGTTCTTTGGATCTCAGCTCCTGTGATGTCTGAAGTGCAAGTCAGATGGCTGACCTAGTAGTGCGCTATGGAGATTTCTTCTCACGTCACCATCTTGATTGTGGAGAAGCTAAAGGATTTGTTCACAGAATCAGCATGACTGATAAAACCCCATTCCGGCTTCCGTTCCGAAGAGTGCCTCCACGTCAATACAAGAAGTTGCACCAGGTCTTGAGCGAGAGAGAAAAGATCTCATCCGGAAATCGACACGTGAGTATTGTCACAACCTGGCTCTTAGATGGTGACAAGCAAGGGAGTCCACATGTTGGCAGTTAAGGAGTAACAATAATATTTATTAAATAACTAACAAAGTATAAAACTACAAAGGAAAACTAACCTGTGAAAGTAGGCATGTGAGGGGTGTAATGGAGATGTATGGATGAAGGTAAAATGTGTTGAAGGGTGCACCTAATCAAAAAAACAATCAACCAGATCGCAAAACAAAATGGTGCTTGTGGAGAGAAGGAGAGCCAGGACTGGGCACCAGGAACTTTTATCTCCTAGTTTATCCCAAACCCAGGTGCAACTTGTCACCATAACGGGATTGCAGCCATAAGAAGTTAACGGGATGATATGACAACAGCCAGTGAAAGTACAGGGCGTCAAATTCAAACAGAAATCTCATAATTAAAATTCCTCAAACATACATGTATCTTATACCATTTTAAAGGTAATCTTGTTGTTAATCCCACCAAAGTGTCCGATTTCAAATAGGCTTTACAGCGAAAGCACCACAAACGATTATGTTAGGTCACCGCAAAATCACAGAAAAACTGTCATTTTCCAGCCTGTTAAAGGAATTTTATTCCTATATGTTTATCAACCAATTCAATTAAAACACTCTGCCCATACATAAGAATTTGTAAGATACTTATCAGCATAAAATGGACAGAAACCAGTCTCAAAATCAATCAATCAATAGCGTTTATTCTCGAGAGTACTGATCATAGTACAATTTACATCAGGTTTATATAATAAAGATGATGTCATAGGTTTTAAAAGGTCCTTCCTCCTCTCGTATACAATGGCAGTACAGTTAGCGTTCTTGGATTGTCTGCCACCTGTTACACAATATGCAACCAACCCAAGGTCTCTCCCCTCCCTGGGTAGAGACAGAATTTCCTGTAAGGAACACATCATTCCAGCCTGTCTGAAGATAACTCCATTCTTTCTAACAAGGAACACATTATATTCAGAGGTTCATTCATCCATACAGTAACATAGTAGTATTCTGTTTAGTTATAATTCTAAGTCAAATGTATACATATTTTAGTCATTATTCACAAAAAGCAGAAATGGAGATAAAATTAATCACTAACCTTTGATCTTCATCAGATGACACTCATAGGACTTCATGTTACACAATACATATGTTTTTTGTTCGATAAAGCTCAAATTTATATCCAAAAATCTCAGTTTACATTGGCGCCATGTTCAGAAATGCCTCCAAAATATCTGGAGAAATTGCAGAGAGCCACGTCAAATAACATATATACTCATCATAAACTTTGATGAAAGATACATGTTTTACATAGAATTAAAGATACACTTGTTCTTAATGCAACCACTGTGTCAGATTTCAAAAAGCTTTACGGCAAAAGCACAATATTCAATAATCTGAGAACAGCGTTCAGCCACAAAAGGAAGCCATACAGTTAACGCCAAATTGTGCAGTCAACAAAACTCATTAAAAGCATTATAAATCTTACCTTTGCTGATCTTCGTCGGAATGCACTCCCAGGACTCCCACTTCCACAAKAAATTTTCGTTTTGTTCGGTAATGTCCTTCATTTATGTCCAAATAGCTATTTCTGTTAGCGTGTTTGGTAAACAAATCCAAAGTTAGAAAGCGCATTCACTAAAACCTGACGAAATGTCAAAAAGTTCCGTAACAGTCATTAGAAACATGTCAAACGATGTATTGAATCAATCTTTAGAATGTTTTTACATAAATCTTCATTAACGTTCCAACCGGAGAATTACATGGACTTCAGATATGCGACGGAACAGAGCTCCCTCTCATGTGAACGCGCATGGTCAGGTCATGTTAGACCTGACTATTTCCTGTCTCCTTCGGCCCCACTTCACAGTAGGGGCATCAGACGAGGTTCTACAGACTGTTGACATCTAGTGGAAGCCGTAGGAAGTGCAAACTCATCCATATCCCACTGTTTGTTCAATAGGGGCTGTGTTGAAAATCKACCAACCTCAGAATTCCCACTTCCTGTTTGGATTTTTTCTCAGGTTTTTGCCTGCCATATGAGTTCTGTTATACTCACAGACATCATTCAAACAGTTTTAGAAACTTCAGAGTGTTTTCTATCCAATACGAATAATAATATGCATATATTAGCAACTGGGACTGAGGAGCAGGCAGTTTACTATGGGCACCTCTGTGCACCTTTCATCCAAGCTACTCAATACAGCCCCTGCAGCCATAAAAAGTTTAACAACCCAATCAGCTCCACCTGTCCCCAATCTGCAAATAAAAGCACAAACGCAGAGGAGGCAGGGAGAGCGAKTCTGGAAGAAAAATGGAGACCTTTTGTATCTGTACAGACTTCTGCTGTTTGAACAAGAGTACCCTGAAGGATGCACATCCTCTCCCGCACCAGACTGCTTGGCTGCGCTTGGCGGCAACACACTATTCAGCACAATGGATTTCACCTCTGGATTCTGTAACATGCCACTGCACGAAGATGACAGGAGGTATTCCGCCTTCACAACACCTATGGGGCTCTTTTGAATACAACCGTCTACCTCAGGGTCTCTAACAGCCCTGGAAGCTTCATGCGCATGATGACAAGTATCTTCAGAGATCAGAACTTCATGAGTTTGCTGTGTTACTTGGATGATCTGTTTGGTCTTTGGCCCAGATGAGAAGACGGCCTTGGAACACTTAGAGATGGTCTTTTAGCAGGCTTCGTAGTCACAACATGAAGTTGGCCCCAAAGAAGTGCTTCTTCCTCAGGAAGTCTGTCAAGTTCCTTGGCCACATAATTTATGAAAATGGTGACCCTAGTAAAGTCAACAGCATCTCTAAGATGAGCAGTGCTGATTTGATGGTGTGACTCCTTCACAGAAACGGATGTCGTTCCTTGGCATGGTAAACAACTACAACCAACACTTTGCCAGGTTTCTCCGCAATATCCAGACTTCTCTTCTCATTGTTGACTGGATCAAAGCGAGAACCCAAGGGTCATCAAAGTAAAGCCCTCCTCACAGCGTCGAAAGTTGAACGTCACAGACTGGACACCCAAACATGAGCAGGCCTTCGCAAATGTTTTAAGACCTCTCTAGTAAACACGATGGTGTTGRCACACCGACTTCTCCCGTCCGTTCATGTTGTCGACAGTTGCGTCCCTGGATGGCATAGGTGCTGTCCTGTCACAGTTGCAAGACGGAGAAATTTGTGCCAGACCCATTACATTTGCTAGCAAGTCCTTGTCTCAGTCTCAGAATAACTACCCAGCTCATCGGTTAGAGTTCCTGGCAAAGTGGTCGATCTGAAACGAGTTCAGTCACTGGTTGAAAGCTCATGTGTTTACTGTTTGGACTGACAACAATCCACTTCCTCACATTTAATGACCAAGCTGAGGCTGGACTGTTGTGAGCAGCGCTGGGTGGCCAAGTCAAGAATTTAACTGGCTAACATCAAGTACATGCCAGGTCCTCAATATGGTTGCTGACGCTCTGAGTCGAGTGCCCTTTGTCAAAGGTGTTGGCCACAGGCTGCTTCGTGAGCCCTACGAAACCTCCTTAGCGATGTTCAAGCAGTGTCAAACACTTCAGTCCATGATGCCTTCAGGTGGTCCAGTGATCTCAAAGGCAACCCCAACTGCGTAAGCTCACAGAACTTCCACTTCTGTCTACGTGTTCTCAGTCCTTGGCAGAGGATGAGGTGTCAAGCCATACTCCAGTCACATGACAACTGGGAAACAGGAGCTAGAACATGTGCTGTTGAAATGGTTCATCATTTACCTCAACTGATACCTCCTGGTCAAGACACCTTACCTGCCTACTCTGAGAAGGTGCTTTGTGATGAGCAACTCAACGACAGGACCCTTTCATGTGCTATTCAATGTGGAGACAACGCAGGCCTTCTAGAAGAGAAAGAGCAAGAGAAACTGTTAGTCATCAGACGCTTGTTGTCAGGTAATACCATACTGTACAGAGTCTCACAAGATCAGCTATCAAAGACAAAGCAGTTCCAGTACATAGTTCCTGAGTCTCTCAAAGCAGAAGTCCTGAAAGGTGTGCATGATCACGGTGTCATCAGGGTCAGTTCAGAAGCCTTAGCTTAGCTAGACAGATTCTTCTGGCTGCACCTTGTCAGAGATGTTAGGGATTATGTCCTTCGTTTCCACCGTTGCATTGTCAGCAAGACCATTGAGCCTGATGGCAGGGCTCCACTGGAAAGTATCACCTTGACTAGGCCGCTACAACTGGTTTGTGTCTTTCTGTTCTGCTGAAGATTCAAGCAAGAAGTCCATTGATGTACTGGTGATAACAGATCACTTTACAAGAATAGCTCCAGCGTTTCCCTGCAGAGCCCAGAGCAAGAATTCTGTGGGACCGATACTTCTGTGTGTATGGATTTCCTGAGAGAATTCATAGTGACCAAGGGGCAAGTTTCGAGAGTCAGTTGATCAGTGAGTTACTCAGAGTTTCTGGTGTGAGAAAGTCACACACGACACCGTATCACCCGATGGGGAATGACAGCGTGGAACGTTTCAATCGGACACTTGGCAACATGATCCGAGCTCTAGCACCGAAAACACTTAACAAGACTGGCTGAGACACCTGCAGACATTGACGTTCATGTACAATTGCACCACCCATGAGACGACAGGGTGCGCCCCCTTCTACCTGATGTATGGAAGGATCCCTTGTCTGCCAGTATATGTGCTTTTCAGAAACACTCTGAACGATCCAGCTGTTACCAGTTATGACAAGTATGTGGTGTCCCTCTCCAATGATCTGAAGGATGCTATGGTGATAGCGCAGGAACATGCTGCTAAAGCACAAAATGGACAAACTGAGATCTACAACAGAAATGTCAAGGGGCCCGCCATAGAAGCCGGCGATGGAGTACTATTGACAAACAAAGACAGAGGAAAGTGGCGGATCGCTGGGATTCGACAATTTACACTGTGGTCAGACAAGAATCCAGGCACTCACATACAGAATATGTAATACAGCCACTGGAAAGGGAAAAAGTAGTTCATGATCATGTTGGTCAACTTCTTCCCATTAGATGATGACAGTGCAGTTTCTGGCCTCTCTTCATCCATGTCCGTTGGCCTGACTCCAAGTTCCCGTGCTCACAATGTGATGATAGATTCAGTATCAAACAAGACAAGGGAGTTCCTTTCCTCAAGAAGAGAGTCAAGATTCACTATCTGGAATGGAGCGGGACGTGTCTGTACAAGGTGTCACACAGAGAGATTCAGATCACGAAGAGGAAAGCGGAGCAGACCTATGCGAATGGATTCCATTTCTGAAAGAGCGAGAACTCTTTTCCTGGTCAGAAGCTTGTGGACTCTGAAGGAAGAACTCGAGATTGGATAATACAGTTACCAGTTAGTAGAGATGAGGAATCTTCTTCAGGTGTGACCTGAGAACCACTGGTCTCAAGACTCAGATTCAGAAGAGATCCAGTGATCAGACACGCTTTTCTGCTGCCATTGGACATTCTGAACAGCCTAGTGACTCAGTTTACTGTCACTAGTGACTTACACTCACAACGACAATCCTAGTGCAGTTTGGCAAGTCAGGACCTGTGTTGGTCGAATCGTCAAACATGTCAACATATTTATCTACACTATGTCTACACAAGATATTGTGTAGTCACTAAGTGACACTGATCTTAATATTCAAGCAAATATTTGCAAGTTACTGATCCAAGCCTTCAGAGATTAAGCAAAACTATAGTTGTGACTCACACAATCGTTCAGTGAAGATTTCAGTTTCCATTATTTTACATGAGCATTGTACTTTATTGGTGAGGTCTAGTACTACACAGTGTAGATGTGTGGGGTGTAGAAAGGCATCCTACAGCCAGTAGTTGGTTTGGACAACTCTCCTTCCACTTCATCCTTTTGGGATACTTCAAATGTTGGTTTTCTTGTAAATGGACCTTTATATGTTGTGTAATTGTATGTAAATGTGTTGTGTATGTGTCTGCAGGTACGTGCTCCCAGACTGTTATGGAACAATGTTACTGTACACATGTAGCCCATGTGCTGCAGTGCTGTGTTATGGCAGATGGAGTCATAAGTTGAGCGCTCCTCTGTAGTCATGTTGTTATAGATGTAATGATTTGATATCTACAACTATTATAAAAGCAAGAGTTGTTAAACTTTGAAGGAGATTTCATGACAGATTTTCTCTGAAGTTTACACATTGTGTTGTGTGTATGTCTRCAGAATAAACCGTGAAAGAGAACAGCACTGTGTCCTTTGTCGATGAGCCGTTACACATGCAGATGAGCTTTTACTATCATTCTTTATATAATTTCTGTGTTTCGTAGTATAGAAACTTATATTTATTCAGTTTAGTCACATGATTTCTCAATTTGCGGTACGTTTGCCAATCGGTTGTGCACCCAGATTTATTTGCCATTCTTTTTGCCTCATCCCTCTCAGCCATACCATTTTTCAATTCCTCATCAATCCTCTGGGTTTTAAGTTTTTACAGTAATTTTCTCAATGGGTGCATGCTTATTAGTTACTGGAATAAGCAATTTCATAAATGTGTCAAGTGCAGCATCTGGTTGAGCCTCATTACCCACCACATGACCAACATTATCACTACAAAACGTATTGTATGACTTATAAACTATATTCGGCCCAACATTGATCACTATATCCGATGGATTTGGATACTGCTTAAAAGCACATTTCTGCAGCATTAGTAAAGATGTTATTCATACATGTTGAATTCATTCCTGTGCTGTTTGTAACTACCCTTGTAGGTTTACTGGTAACCTGAACCAGGTTTCAGGCACTGGTTACAGTTTGAAGCTTTTTCTTGAGTGGGCAGCTTGATGAAAGCCAGTCAATATTTAAATTGCCCAGAAGATATACTTCTCTATTGATATCAAAAACATTTTATTTGTCACATGCACTGAATACAACAGGTGTAGACCTTACAGTGAAATGCTTACTCACAAGCCCTTAACCAACAATGCAGTTTTAAGAAAAAGACCTAATAATAAGAAATATAGTAACAAATAAAGAGCAGCAGTAAAATAACAATAGCGAGGCTATATACAGGGAGTACCGGTACAGAGTTAATGTGCGGGGGCACTGGTTAGTCGAGGTAATCTATACAGTCGTGGCCAAAGGTTTTGAGAATGACACATTCATTTTCACATTGTATTGCTACCGCTGTATAATCAAAGGTATTAGCTAAGCGTGTTTCAGCGATAGTCAGAGTATGAATGTCATCTGTTACTAGCAAGTTATTAATTTCATGAACCTTCTTTCTTAAGCAACATATGTTAACGTCGGCTATTTTTATTGCTTTACTGGGAAGCTTAGCAGAAGTAGACATGCTCATGTTATTTATGTTAGTGCATGTTGAGCTGCACATGGTGGGCTTCCTACTAAGGCACACCGCCTCATTGCTAACAGTATAACTCTGGTTCATAGGCACATGATTACTGCATACAATAGCTGTAGGATCCGCAGAGGCATTCAGGACATTTTAAAGGGACATAATTGGTTACTTACATTCTGTCTACCAATGCCCCAGGTATAATGTACATTTGCTGAAGCATTATCACAACTCATTGACACAATGGTAGGGATTAACTGTGCTGGGCTTGGGTCCTTGAATAGTCATTGTCTCAACACAGCTGTGAAAGGATTTACTTATTCGGGTGGATCCCATCCTCCTTATAAAACGTGTTTTGTTTCCAAAAGGTATTGAAATTGTCAACAAAAGTTACACCCATTGAGCTGCAATAATCACATAGCCAGTTGTGGAGAGAAAGAATCCTGCTAAAGCGTTCAATGCCACGATTCAGAGTGGGCACAGGGCCAGATATGATGGGTCTTTTATTAGTGTCTAGCAGAGAATCAATCGGCTCTTTAAAATCCAGTTTCAACTGTTTCAGAGCTGCCCTTTATAATGTCAATAGAATCCACATGGACTACTAAAGAATTGATTCCCATGTCCTGGCGTGGAACATTTCGGGAGCAGCTTAGTAATGTCATTTACTCTAGCTCTGGAATAGGACATTGTTTTTGCACCAGGAACAGTCACATTTCTTACCATCGAGCTGCCCAAAATCACAGCTGGAAAAAATCTTCCCATTCCCACGCTTCACAGGATTCTGATAATCCTTTAAGGACGGGCATGATAACTTGTGCCTGGTGTAGCCGTCCCACAGATGGATAAGTCCCGCTCGATCCAGAGCAGGGACGGAAGGATCCCATCGTCGACTTTGAAATCGGAGGGGAAGGAGTAGGTACAGTGGCTGCAGACACAGGTACCTAAAGCGTCAAAGGTGCAGGAAGATCAGGCTCCAGGACGGCAACTATTCGTTTGTATCCGCTCCGGGCCTCTCGTTGGGAGTGTAGCCTGCTTTGCGGGATGCCGCTGTCTTCGGCTTCTACGGCTCGTGACATGCAACCATCGTTGATTGGCATGTTCCTCTTGCTGTGCTCCTTCAACTCTACTATCAGATGGGGGAAGAGAGGCAGGTGATGGCTCACCTGACGAACGAACTCCGGACAATGACAAACGAGAGGCCGAGATGCATCCATCAAGCATGAACGCCGTCCAGCCACCGGCGTAGAAAAGGTTAACATTCCACTTCAATCCTATAATTCTCAGCAAGCAAACAATTGTCGCATTGGAACTCCGAGTTATCCAGTTTGTCCCAAAACACAGTGTAATGGATACAGCTAGAACCGTTAATTTAATTMTCCAGACAGAGGGCTCCATTGCAAATCATCTTGGACTAACTTTGTTAGCTAGCTAAGCTGCTAGTCATAAAGCTAAGGTTAGCGGCCCGGTCGAGCAGGCTTCAAGCTGTCTGTTAAGCGGTTCCGGGACAAGAAATAGCGGTCCTGGCTGTTAAAAGATAAGCGTGTGGAAGAACTTGACTGGCCTGCAAAGAGCCMTGACCTCAAACCCATCGAACACCTTTGGGATGAATGTGAATGCAGACTGTGAGCCAGGCCTAATCGCCCAAAATCAGTGCCTGACCTCACTAATGCTCTTGTGGCTGAATGGAAGCAAATCCCAGCAGCAACGTTCCAACATCTAGTGTAAAGCCTTCCCAGAAGAGTGGAGTCTGTTATGACAGCAAAGGGGGGACCAACTCCATATTAATGCCCATGATTTTGGAATGAGATGTTTGACGAGCAGGTGTCCACATACTATTGGTAATGTAGTGTATCATGACTATTTGCATCAATCCAGTGGCCATTTTGTTTAGCAATCACATGAGCGTTACCACAACACCGCTTAACCAAACAACGGTCTCTTCCTGGTGCACATTTGCATTAAAGGTTAACATTGAAAAAAATWAAATGGAATATGTGATAAAATGGAATCAGCCAAAAAATAAAACTGATTTTATAGGGCCCTAATCAAGCACTCATCCGCATCCTGCATTAGTATTAGCCGTACTCATGCGTAACCTGTAGGTTTTAGCTGGTACAGCTACCGTGGTGGGATTATTGTTTGGGTGTTTTTCTCAGGTTCATGGCATGTTGGTCATTGTGTCCAGTGGTGTAAAGTACTTAAGTTAAAATTCTTTAAAGTACTACTTAAGTAGTTTCTTTGGGGTATGTGTACTTTACTATTTTATATTTTTGACAACTTTTTACTTTTACTCCACTACRTTCCAAAAGAAAACAATGTACTTTTTACTCCATACATTTTCCCTTACACCCAGAAATACTTGTTACATTTTGAAAGCTTAGCAGGACAGGAAAATGGTCCAATTCATGCAATTATTAAAATATCATCCCGACTGCCTCTGATCTGGCGGACTTACTAAACACATGCTTTGTTTGTAAATGACGTTGGAGTGTGCCGCTGGCTATCCATAAATAAAATACATTTAAAAAAACGTGCCATCTGGTTTGCTTAATATAAGGAATTTGAAATTATTTGTACTTTTTGATACTTAAGTATTTGAGAAATTACATTTACTTTTGATACTTAAGTATATTTAAAACCAAATACTTATTGAATTTTACTCAAGTAGTATTTTACTGGGTGACTTTCACTTTTACTTGAGACATTTTCTATTACGGTATCTTAGTCTGTGGCTCCAATGAGTTCATAAAAAAAATATATCTGTTTACAGCTAAAAGCTTGGATTTCTCCACACGTCTCAGATGTAACTACTATAGTGTAGAAACCAGTATATACAGTGTGCTCTAAAAGTGAAATGATACAATGACCATGAGGTTTAAGTGCAGACTGTCGGCTTTAATTTGAATGTATTTTCATTCATATTGGGTGAACCATTTGGGAAAATTACAGCACTTTTTGTTCATAGTCCCCCATTTTAGGGAACCAAAAGTATTGTCACAAATTCACTTATTTGTGTATTAAAATAGTCAAGTTTAGTATTTGGTCCCATGTTCCTAGCACACAATGAGGTTAGCTGGTCCTCATTAAAGTCTCGTAGATCACTTAATTATTCCCTTTTTTGTTTACAAAGCTCTACTACACAAGCGTCCCTTACTTGACTACATTGTTAAAGTATTTTTTTTTTTAAATACAAAACTTCAATACTAAACCCACTCACAGGGTTGGTTAACTCTTGAGGTTACTCGTGTCTCCACCGAATTAGGTAAATCTGCTTTTAGTTTTAATGCACCTCATTGCTGGAACCAACTGCAAAATACACTGCAATTGGATGCTCTGATGCTTCTTGGGCAATTAAAAAAAAATATTGATTGGCCAACTATTTGCTGAGGAATGTGGCTTTTTTGCTTTGTTGTTTTTTGCTTTGTTGTTTTTTGCTTTGTTTGTTGCTTTGTCTGTTTTTTGATTTTTGTCTATGAACTGTATGTGCAGTGCTACCTTGCGAAAGAGACGTTGGTTTCAATGGTGACTTCCTGTTTTTAAATGAAGGTAAAAAATATATAATTCATTAAGCTTGTCACTCTACAAACTTGTTGGATGCATTTGCTGTTTGTTTTGTTTGTTTCAGATAATTTTATGCCCAATAGAAATTATTCGTAAATAATACAAAAAATGATTTTGTCATTTTAGTCACTTTTATTGTCAATAAGAATAGAATGTTTTCTAATCACTCCAACATTAATGTGGATGCTATCATGATTACAGATAGTCCTGAATGAATCGTGAATAATGATGAGTGAGGAAGTTACAGACCCACAAATATCATTTACCCATTACAATTAACCCATTACAAGAACTCTCACCATTACAATAACTCTCACCATTACAATTACTCTCACCATTACAATAACTGGGAAGGTTAGCATTTTTGAGGGGGATGATATTCACGATTCATTCAGGATTAGCCATAATCATGGCAGTAGCATCCACATTAATGTAGAAGTGTTTAGAAACATATTCTATTCGTATTGACAATAAAAGTGACTCAAATGACACAATACATTATTTACCATTCATTTCTACTTGGCACTACTACAAAATAATCTGAAACGCAACCAAAACGAACAGCAAATGGATCCAACAAATTTGTGGTCGCAAGCTTGATGTAGTCATTACGTGCTATGAAAATGTGACTAAATACTTAACTTTTGACTATGTGGRTACACACATACGTAAATTTGTCCGAATACTTTTGGTCCCCTAAAATGGGGGGACTATGTACAAAAAGTGTTGTAATTTCTAAACGGTTCACCCGATATGGATGAATACCCTCAAATTAAAGCTGACGGTCTGCACTTTGACCTACTACTCATTGTATAATTTCAACAACAAAACATTCACTGTYCYAATAGTTTTGGAGCTCACTGTATGTTAATATGTTGCTGTATGCTCCTCCCCACCATATGCTTCTGGTAATGGAAGATGTTCACTTCACTGTAGATTATAGATTGACTGCAGTAAAAATAACTAATGATATTCAATGGCATGGTGAACATTTGGATTCAGAAAATCTTAACTGTTTCATTGCTGGTCTATTCGGTTGACAAAGTTTTATAAACAACAGGCAAACAAGTAAGCAAAAAACAGATGGACAGGAAAACATAAGATAACAATTAAACAAAGGAGAACCATAGAGATTTTTTACAATCAATCTGGTCATACATAGCACATTGGAGCCCTTTTTACTTCATTTTAATGATTCACATTCCAGACCCAAAACTGTAGTGCACATTGTTAGAGCATCTACTCTAAAAGCTTAGCTAAAGCCCTTGGCTTGGAGAAGTACTCGTCTCCCATACAGYAGAGGGTAACAGTAATGGATCTCAAGAGGGAGGGATATGGGAGAGCGCTCTCTCTCTCTCTATTTCTCAATCTTTCTATTTCTCGCTCTCTATTGGCTTTCTCTCTGTTTTAGTTATCGTCTCACTGGCCTTCATGTCTTCTCTGCTGAAATCCTGATTGACTTTGAGATTGGCTATTACCATCTCAGAAGTTTGGCCAGATCTCCTGCGGCTTCTTCCTCCTTTGAAAATACCCCATCAGAATAAACCTGTCTTCTTCTGCAGGATTTACCGTACCTACCATTACTGACAATTGACATCTCAATGGACGTGGTTAAAAGGCTATATGGTATGATATAGTCATTACGGTGTGAATAGTATACAAGCAGGATACTTCCTTACCTATGCTAAAGGGGCTGTCTGAAAATGTGTCTAATTAAATAGTAGAATAGCAGAGGCCTATAAGGTGAAAGAAAGATGTGATTTATCTCTACGGAGTCAAAATCCACCCTGGGGAGAAGCGACAACATGAGATCTTCAGTACTAAAGTTCTGAGCCTTGTAAGCTTTACTATCATGGTGCATCAGTAGCAGATCTCAGTGGTGAGTRACAGATGTATTTCTCTCTTGTCCAACCCATCTGTCTCTCCCTCAGACTTCATGCATCCTTACGTCCATGTCAGTGGAGATGATGGATTTGGGTTTGCCTGTCGGGGCTTTTCTATTGCCTTTTTTCTCAATGGGAGTACATTGTGTTGTGATGTTTTATTTCAGAGATGGCAGGTTTGGGCTACAGTATGAATGACTGATAGACAGCTACATGGATAGTAACCTTATTTCACCTCACAGGGTCCCGGGCACGTTTTGAGGACAGCCCACCTTGGATCGTGGAGGACCCCTCTGACCTGATCGTGTCCAAGGGGGAGCCCGCCACCCTTAACTGCAAGGCAGAGGGGAGGCCTAACCCCACTGTGGAGTGGTACAAGGACGGTGAGCGGGTGGAAACGGACCGGGATGACCCTCGGTCTCACCGCATGCTCCTTCCCAGCGGCTCCCTCTTCTTCCTGCGTATCGTCCACGGACGACGCTCTAAACCAGACGAGGGCGTCTACACCTGTGTGGCACGTAACTACCTAGGAGAGGCTGTCAGTCACAACGCTTCGCTGGAAGTAGCCAGTAAGTCTTTGTCATTTTACTTGCTGTATATGTCACCCAAGACCAGTGGTGGAGTAGGTACCCAATTATCATACATGAGTAAAAGTAAAGATATCTTAATAGAAAATGACTCTAGTAAAAGTGAAAGTCACCCAATAAAATCCTACTTGAGTAAAAGTCAAAGTATTTGGTTTGAAATATACTTAAGTATAAAAATTAAATGTAATTAGTGTTTTCGAAAAGTAAAAGTATAAATAATTTCTAATTCCTTATATTAAGCAAACTAGATGGCACCATTTTTTTTATTTACGGATAGGCAGGGGCAGCTCCAATACTCAGACATCATTCACAAACGAAGCATGTGTTTATTGAGTCCGCCAGATCAGAGGCAGTAGGAATGACCAGGGATGTTCTCTTGATAAGTGAGTGAATTAGACCATTTTCCTGTCCTGCTAACCATTTTTTTAAAGTAACAAGTACTTTTGGGTGCCAGGGAAAATTTACTTTTTACTCCATACATAATTATCTTTCGGAATGTAGTGACGTAAAAGTTGTCAAAAATACCCCCAAAAAACTACTTAAGTAGTACTTTCAAGTATTTTTACTAAAGWACTTTACACCACTGCCCATGACCTGTGGGTCTTTCTTTCTTTCTTTTGGCAAAAGGTCTCAAATCTTTCTGCTGTGATGAACTCTACTGGGTGAAATACCACAGTGTGCTATCAAAATCGGGTTTGTTTTCAAATTCTTTGTGGCTCTGTGTAATCTGAGGGAAATATGTGTCTCTAATATGGTCATACATTTGGCAGGAGGTTAGGAAGTGTAGCTCAGTTTCCACCTCATTTTGTGGGCAGTGTGCATATAGCCTTTCTTTTGAGAGCCAGGTCTGCCTACAGCAGCCTTCTCAATAGAAAGGCTATGCTCACTGAGTCTGTACATAGTCAAAGATTTCCTTAGTTTTGGGTCAGTCAAAGTGGTCAGGTATTCTGCCACTGTGTATTCTCTGTTTAGGGCCAAATAGCATTCTAGTTTACTCTGTTTTTTTGTTAATTGCTTGACACGTTGGAAATAATAATTTTTGTTTTCTCATGAGTTGGTTGGGTCCAATTGTGGGGTCTGTTTGTGTTTGTGAACACAGCACCAGGACCAACTTGCTTAGGGGACTCTTCTCCAGGTTCATCTCTCTGTAGGTGATGGCTTTGTTATGGAAGGTTTGGGAATCGCTTCCTTTTAGGTGGTTGTAGAATTTAACGGCTCTTTTCTGGATTTTGATAATTAGCGGGTATCGGCCTAATTCTGCTCTGCATACATTATTTGGTGTTTTACGTTGTACACAGAGGATATTTTTGCAGAATTCTGCATGCAGAGTCTCAATTTGGTGTTTGTCCCATTTTGTGAATTCTTGATTGGTGAGCAGACCTCMGACCTCACAACCATAAAGGGCAATAACTGATTAAAGTATTTTTAGCCAGATCCTAATTGCTCTCAAAGCACAACAGGTGAAGAGGACAGCTGTTATCTTGAGCATTGCTGAAAATGATTACCATYAAAAACTTTTCTATTTAAATTTAACTAGGCAAGTAAGTTAAGAACAAATTCTTATTTACAACAATGGCAGGTGGGGCAGTGGGGCGGCCGCCCCAGTAGGTTAACTGCCTTGTTCAGGGGCAGAATTACAGATTTTTACCTTGTCAGCTCGGGGATTCAATCCAACAACCTTTTGGTTACTGGCCCAAAGCTCTAACCACTAGGCTACCTGCCGCCCCACTATTATCATGGCCCTTGTCACTAGTTACCACACACAAAGTCATGAACCCAGCCTGTTTCTACATTTCCTCTTCTTAAAATCTGTTTTTAACCCTAACATTAAACACATAATGTTATGCCTTACCCTAACTTTAAATAAATAAACAATTTATGTTATTTTATTTGATAAAGCCAATTATGACTTTGTGGTGTGCTGTTTTCTCTCTTTCCCCTTGTAATTGTGTCAGTGTGGCGTGACACTGGGCTGAACACAGACCCTTTCTGGCATTAGGAAATGGATTAGCGGAGTGTGTTGATTAGGAAAACAAGCGTAACAGATTAGGGAATGTTTCCTTGTTAAAAACACAAAACAGCAATTTGCCTGCATCTTGTCTTTCACCAGAGCACAAAGCCAGCCAAGCCTCCTCAGCCTCTCTAACTGCTCATGGCTCACTGACCTCCATCACAGCTCATGTTCAAAAATAGGGCCAACTTTAGTTCAGCTTCCATACTAAGTGATATTTCCACACTCATAACTGCCTTAATGTTGCTGGACCMCAGGAAGATTAGCTCCTGCCTTGGAATCAGTTAATGGGGATCCTTGAATAAATACAAATAAACAGAAGAACATCAAATATTAGAGAAACTACAAATATAAGAGCAAAACAGTTTCCAGAGAAAAACATTTAAGCATCACAGTTATGATGAATTCTCCTCAGCCAGTGGAGATGTAGCCGCATGATGACATTCTCCTCACAGTGGAGATGTAGCCGGAGATGACATTCCCTCAGCCAGTGGAGATGTGCCGAGATGACATCTTCCTCAGCAGTGGAGATGTAGCCGCAGATGACATTCTCCTCAGCCAGTGAGATTAGCCGCAGATGACATTCCTCAAGCCAGTGGAGATGTAGCCGAGAGATGACATTCTCCTCAGTCCAGTGGAGATGTAGCCGAGATGACATTCTCCTCAGCCAGTGGAGATGTAGCCGGAATGACATTCTCCTCAGCAGTGGAGATGTAGCCGGAGATGACATTCTCCTCAGTCAGTGGAGATGTAGCCGGAGATGACATTCTCCTCAGCCAGTGGAGATGTAGCCGAGATGGACATTCTCCTCAGCCAGTGGAGATGTAGCCGGAGATGACAGTCATACCAATAAGGCTATGCATCTCTTAGAGGCAGGCACTCTAATGGTAACTTGTGGTAGATTAATTTCTGTATTACCAAAGAGAGAGAGAGACAAACTTCACACACCAGTCAGAGTTATACTTAATCTACACCTTTAATAATAATTAAGCTTTGCAATAGCATTTGACTTKCAACAATTCCCTATCTCTAATAAATAGTTGAGTGTCAACATAATGGCAACAGAGATCTTTTATAGCAAAGATCCACCCCCCTAGTCGACATGACAAACCACAGATAATAGGAACTGTTCACAAAGAAAGACTTTTACTTGAGAGAGGAGTATCCCATAGCCAGATAGCATTCGCTATAAATTATCGTTCCGTTTGGTCTCTAAGACGAGGTTCTAATCTCGTTCCTGGTACTTCATAGTACAAAAACACCAACTCATGCAATGGCATATATCAATTGTCAACTCTAGATACTCCCATCTCAAGTACACCCCACTCCTGGACAAGCTCACTGAGGGGAGTGAGCCTCTAGGTCATATACTATCTCAAGATAAGTGCAACATCAGAGGGGACATACACTGGTTCCAGACACTGCCATACTCCTCCCCCCCAATGGGAAAAGGAGGGAGTGACTGGCGTACAGACATTGTGGAGACAATTAATTGGTTCCCCTTTAACCTCTCTGCGCACAGATCCCTTTAGCGGGATCATTTTCCTAAACAACCGCTGAATTGCAGGGCGCCAAATTCTAAAATATTACTAAAAATATTTATAATCATGCAATCACAAGTGAAATATACCAAAACACAGCTTAGCTTGTTGTTAATCCATCTATCGTGTCAGATTTTGAAAATATGCTTTACAGCGAAAGCAATCCAAGCTTTTGTGAGTGTATCAATCAATGCTAGAACAGCTAGCCCCAAATTAGCATGGTCACGAAAGTCAGAAAAGCAATAAAATGAATCGCTTACCTTTGATAATCTTTGGATATTTGCACTCACGAGACTCCCAGTTACACAATAAATACTCTTTTTGTTTGATAAATATTACTTTTATTATAAAAAAAACGCCATTTGGGTTGCGCGTTAGGTTCAGAAAAACACAGCCTTGTTCCGTTCGACGAAAATTCCAAAAAGTATCCGTAATGTTCGTAGAAACATGTCATGTTTTTTATAATCAATCCTCAGGTTGTTTTTAACATACATAATTGATAATATTTCGACCATAACCTATTCAATAAAAGAGAGAAAGAAATGTCGAGCTACCCCTCTCGCGCGCAGGAACTAATCAAAGGACACCTGACTAGTTTAGAAAAATCTCACTCATTTTTCAAAATAAAAGCCTAAAACTATGTCTAAAGCCTGGTCACAGCCTGAGGAAGCCATTGGAAAAGGAATCTGGTTGATACCCCTTTAAATGGAGGAGGGACGGGCAATGAAACACAGTTTTTATTTTATTTTTTAAATCACTTCCGGGTTAGATTTCCTCAGGTTTTCGCCTGCAAAATCTGTTTTGTTATACTCACAGACAGTTTTGGAAAGTTTGGAGTGTTTTCTATCCTAATCTGTAAATTATATGCATATTCTACGATCTGGGCCTGAGAAATAGTCTGTTTACTTTGGGAACGTTATTTAAAAAAATATATATATATATTTTAAAAAATCTGACCCCTAGCGTCAAGAAGTTAATCACGCCATCCCTTCACATGGTTTAAGAATAGGTAAAGACACATTCACATAAGAAGACAATGTTCCATTCTGTCCTCTTCCCTTTCTGATATTCTGCATAGCACCAGATGGTTTAACAGATACATTCACATATGAAGACAAGCCTGACCTCTCCCCTCTCTGGGCCCCAAGTGACTGAGCCCTAGCTGAGAAGGGAAAAGTGCAACTGCCCACCCTATAGTCCAAAGGGATACATTATAATGACAAGTATCTCACATAAGCATATTATGCAAATAAAACATCTTATCTATGTTACCCAACTAATTCTGATTCATCCCCAACATTCCCCTCTCAAGGGACTCTGTCCCTTCTGAAGAATCAGAACAGTAACATGGGACCTTACTACCAAGTAGTTGCAGAGTATATGAAAAAAATATATACATTATCAAAATTTAAAGATGATAGGGAATCAAATCCCTTCAATGTCAAGTACCTTATTTCCATGTAAGCTTTCTCCCTTCAGAAACTGAGTTTACAACCTTTATACCACTAGTCAGACTTGCACATGTTTAATCACACAGAATAATACATTGTTGAATAAAATAAAAAATAACAGAACATATAAATGCTCCCTAAATTACAGGAGAACCAGTGTCTAAACACAGGCCTCATCACAACATATAGGACAGTCATCCCTCTGAGTCCTCATGCTCAGAATTGGGTTCCCCACTATCAGATATATAGTCAGGAATAGGGAATAGGTCAGGGAAATCATTCATWTACTGTGAACCCTCTCTATCTACACTGTCCAGTGAGAATATTTCACTGTGTTCACCTGATTGTCATCCATCAATCTCAGATTCTTCATTTACACCTACTTCATTTGCAAGCAAGGGCATAAGAACAACATCAACCACTTTATTAAACAACAGAGCAATCAGTAATTTTAGACCATAGATGAACCAGTGGAAAATAGTCGCTCCCCAAGCACCAAACACTGACTGAACCCACCCTAACGGATTCCAGTCGATGTCAGGCTCGTGTTCCCTTTCGAGAACACCACTAAGCTCTTTCAAATGTTCCACTACAATAGTCAAATTTTCATCTCCCTGGGTTATGAATGTACAACAGTGATCTCCTAGAATTTGACACACCCCTCATTCACGTGCTAGCAACATGTAAAGTGCCACCCTATTTTGTGTTGCCATGAGTCGAGTGGCTTGCAACTCTGATCTTCTCATAGAATACCCTGCAGTGGTCAAATTTACCAGGGATTCCAAATTATATCCTAGCCTATCCAACTCATGTGCATTCTTCAATGCCCCATACCAGGGGATTAAACCGCGCCAGAACTTTTCCAATTTCGRGTATCGTCGCGAGTCACTGGGGACATAATTGGATTGCGAGATGTCCCTCTTAATTAGTCTTAACCTGCTTGGAATGGAGGAATTAGTTTTATGCATTACCACAAGGGATATGTTTAGTGTACCAAAAATACAGCACCCTGTCAAATTTGTGGGTAGGTAGAGATAGGCTTTATCACCACAGATCCAATAATGATCAGTAAATGTTGCCGAGCCAAATTGATGAGGAGAACGATCGTCAGTTTCCGCATCAATAATGGTGTGCCCCACCCTCAGTCTAATGGGGTATCCAGAGCTGCATGTTCCCTTCTTCCAGCTACATCCTATTGGGAAAACACTATAATTGACACATGTTGACATTCCCAGATAGGATTCATTAAATTGTGGTATGGAAATATTGCTTGGGTTGTGACAATGACAGGTCCTAAATGGGGTTCGCTGGGGTTGGACTTGAATAGGTTCTGGTACACGGGATCTAGGTTCTAAGATGATTCTACTGCACCAATGTGAACAATTAAATCCCCCTCGTAAATCTTTTGTTGATGAAAAATTACCATTAATGCATTTATCCCTCAGTGTTCTACCTAGTGAGGGTTGACCCCCTGTGTTCTCATTGGACAAGAGCTCTTCTAGTGCACATAGTGTCATTAATGTTGACCTCTACTGAATACTGTAAGAATGTGGAAACAAGCTACATACATAACAGGAGGTATTTCCTAACATCAGTTCAGTCTTTACTGTATAGTTAAGCAGTGACCACCAAGTGTTTCCCTCGTGATTCCTACTGTGATGCTCATCCAGTGGATGCATCGACCTTCTTCTTTCAATATGGGAGCGGCTATTGTTTGCTGGACTCCTGTCCTGAGCCTGCCGTTGGCTCGAGCTGGAGTGGCTGTTATTTAAGTCCCGCCATGGAACTGAACGGTCATCAGTCGAGTCCGTACCATGCTGTCTTTCCAGGACCGGTTGTCCTTGAGTCACTGTACATATGGCAACTGTAACGAGAAGGCTCAAGACAAGAGCAAGAAACATTATGCGTAGAGTCTGGGCCTGATCCTCCCATGGCCATCTAGTCGGTGACTTCCGGCGTCTCTGGTCCTCCATCCTCAGGGTCTGGTGGGCAGTATGGCACCTTCCTGCAGTGGCTGGCGTGGATCCAAGTAGACCTCTCAGCTACGTGAACAGCAGTGGGGGTAATCAGCATCACCTGGTATGGTCCAGTCCACCTCTGCTGGTTCCAATGGTTTCGTCTCAGGTCTTTCACCACCACCCAGTCACCTGGTTGCAGTTTGTGCAGGATCCCCACCAGAGGCTGGGGTAGAGCCGCTTTCACCCTGAGGAAAATAGCCTTCAGAACATTGTTTAGAGCAGTACAATAACTTACCATGTCATCGTTACAGCCCATCAGTGTCAGCTTGTTCTGTGGGAAGGGAGAATTAATCATCCTCATTGGTCTACCTGTCAGAACCTCATGAGGAGCCAATCCAGTGGTTCTGTGGGGCCGCCCTCGCATGTACATCAGAGCCAGGGGCATCACAGTAACTCAGGAAAGCCCTGTCTCTGCCATAAGCTTCACCATCTTAGATTTTAGGGTTTGATTAGCGCGCTCAACTAAACCGCCTGCTTGCGGCCTATAGCTACAATGGATCCTGAGGTCTATCTGCAGACTCTCAGACAAGTTCTGTATCAYCAGGTTTACAAAGTGAGAGCCATTGTCGCTGGTTAATTTAGATGGTAACCCCCACCTTGGGATGATCTCCCTAAGGAGTTTCTTGGCTACTGCCATAGCAGTGGAATGTCGACATGGGAAAGCCTCTACCCACTTGGAGAAGGCATCCACTATCACCAGACAATATGTGTAACCTTGACAAGGAGAGAGTTCAATCAAATCCATCATTATGTGTTCAAATGGTCCTTCAGGGGTTGGATGAGCCGACGGTGGCATGGGAATCCCTCTTCCCATGTTGTTAGTCATACAAATCACACATTTTGCACAAAATTGTTCAGCAAACACAGAAAACCTAGGTGCAAACCAAAATGTATTTACAAAATCAACAACTCCCCCCTTTGACACATGATCCCTACCATGTGACAACTTAGTTACGTAGGGGAAACATGAACGTGGTAAGACTGGTAGCCCAGCTGGGCCCAGCCAGAGTATGTACATAGTCGTTTCCACTTCCTCAACTCAACAGGACCTACAGAGGATTGCAAGTCAAAGATATCAGTGGGAGAGAAGAGGTTATGATCAGGAAGTTAAACCATCTGTAACACAGGGGCCTCCAAGGAGACAGCTGCTGCCTTAGCTGCCAAGTCAGCCATAGCATTACTTTTGGAGACAGGTTCSGAAGAGTTAGCATGAGCAAGGCACTTACAAACAGCAATTTCAGGGAGCAAAATAGCTTTTAGCAAGTTATCAACAAGTTTTGAATGAGAGATTGTCTTACCAGAGGAGGTCAGGAAGCCGCGCTGTTTCCACAGAGTACCAAAATCATGTACCACACCAAAGGCATATCTGCTATCTGTATAGATAGTAGCAGACTGGCCTTTAGCTAATATGCTCTAGTGAGTGCAGAGTTCTGCTGCTTGAGCAGAAAGGCGGGAGGGTAATTTAGCACTTTCCAGTGTGGTTGAGGCAGTAGTAACCACATACGCAACCAATGGTTCTCCTTTCTCAGAACGCTGAGCAGAGCCATCTACAAACAGTTCCAAATGTGGATTTTGCAAAGCGACATCAGTTAAATCCGACCTTGGTTTAGAGACAAGCTCCACCAGGGCAGCACAGTCRTGCGGCTCTCCATCRTCCTCGGTGGGCAACAAAGTAGCAGGATTTAACACAGTGCACCTCTTCAGGGTCACATGACACTTTGTCAGAAGAACATTCTGATAATGGAGCAGTCGAGCTGGTGTTAGATGGGCCGTCTTTGCCTGTGAAATAAGAGCATGTACAGCATGAGGAACGTGTACAGTGAGTTCACACATGGCAACAATGTCTGCACAAGCCAACACAGCTCCAGTAGCAGCAGCCACAGCTCTCAAACAAAAATCCAGACCTCTGGCCACACTGTCCAGCTGTTTGGAATAATACCCAACCGGGCGCTGCTTTCCTCCATGTTCCTGTGTTAAAACAGATGACATAAAACCATTTTTTCTCACAAACAAAGAGGTTAAAAGGTTTAGAATGGTCAGGGAGTCCCAAACAGGGAGAAGTAGTCATGAGTTGTTTGTCTGGTCAGAGCAGTCAGTCCCCCTGGTGTCCACTTAATTTTGTCAATCATAGCCATTTTGTGGCCATAAATAAGGTCAGCAAGCGGCTGCACCACCTCAGCATAGTCAGGTAACCACGCCCTACAATACCCTGCCATACCAGTCAATGACATCATGTGTCGTTTAGTAACCGGCTGTGGGACGGAGAGAATAGCCTGTATCCTCTCTTTACCCAGCTGCCTGCCATTGGGAGAGATGTCATGACCCAAATACCTCACTGTCTGTGAAATCAACTGTAACTTCTTCTTTGAAACTTTGTGGCCATTCTTAGCGAGAAATATCAACAGAGCCCGAGTATCAGTTTCACAAGTTTCCATTGAGCTGGAGCACAACAACAAATCATCCACATACTGAATCAGAGTGCTGCCCTCAGGGGGTATAAAACCCTCCAGATGAAAGCACCATTAGCTAACAGGGATGCATGAACAGGAGTAATAACTGCTATTGCCTCCCTACTGAGTGGATACTGTGCTTTAGATGGGCGCCTGGTATCTTTAGGAGTGAACACCATTGGCTCAGCACCCTTTATTCTCCCCAAATCATACTTGTCCCTTGCCCATAGGCGTTCAGGGACCCCTCTCAGGAGGGGTGAGTCTTCACTCAACAACATGATATTGGTAGAAAAAGAAACCTGATCAACACCATGCACACCCCTCTCAGTTGGAGTTTCCCAACTGAGTGGGTAACAACTTGTCATTGTGCTGGGTGAATAAGTTGACCCATCATGGCGCATCTCCCAGTCTGTAGCATAAACCAAGCATTTCATCCAAATTCCAGTATCCACCCATTCTACTCTGTCTGATTTACCAGGGACACATGTGGTGCGCTATCGTCAAACAGGTAGAGCTCTTTCTGTGCAGGGGTTAGATTAACCCCTAAAGCACAAATCACTGCTACAGTATAAACCCTCACACTGCACTGGCTCATTCTGTAATGTATCACACAGCCATTGTTTCTCATAATGGAGATCTCTTGTCAATGGTGAAAAATGGGCGGTGCAATGTAAGCCTGCTTCAGACATGAAACTGCCCTCGTGGCCCCAATGGGTTTTGGCTATTGAGAAAACAAGAGCAATATTGGGCACCTCCTCATCAACGTCCCATGCATAATACCAGTCACAAAACTCAGACATTAACATCAATTGCTCCCCCCCTTCCTCCTCTTCCTCATGAATAACAGTTCAACCGGTTCGGCCACATGTTATGTTGATGCCCAGTTTACACAGGAGGTCCCTGCCCATCAGATTGACAGGACAGTGGTCAGAGTAGAGAAATTGA